>NW_025423732.1:972634-1296846 GCF_020740605.2 Lemur catta | reverse complement strand
ATGCTGAAACCACAACAGAATAATACTTAAAAGAACACTTTCTTGGTAGTCTCTAGGACCAACTATTGGAAATGCCAACATTACTGGGCCTCAGCCTGTTTCGTCTGTGAAAACTCTGGTATGCTTAAGGATGCAGAGACCAACCTTAGGACAATTACGGTGAAAAGTGCTTAGGAAAAATACCAAATAGTTCTCCACTTAGCGGTTCTTTCAAAAGTTGGGCCACACACCTCTTGGAAAGATCGAGTTACTTTGGCCTAGCCTTCGATTGGTCTGGAGAAGCAATCGCCATTCCTAGCTCATGAATCAAATGATTCTGAAAGGAACGGTGAAAATTGCGGATCCTGTTTCAGTCTTTAGACTGAAACAGGATCCGCACTATTCACCTGTCCCACAAAGGCGCACTTCTCATGTCTGGCGCTAGTCCAACAAACCCAGGACTGACAGAGGCCCTGCACTTGCCACCCCAGAAAAATATCTCATCTCCAAAGAAGGATTCTTCCGCTAACGGTTGAAAAGGGCTCCCGTTCTTGAAACAGTGGTGAAAAAATGCTGAAATAATACTGAAAACAATCCTATATTCCAAGGCTCCTGTGCCAGCTATGGGAAATAGCAAGTTACCTGGGCCTCAGCAGAGGTTTCTCTGTAAAAAGCATCATAGGCTTCAGGATGCAGAGACCGACCTCATGACTATTACGGGGCCAAACGCCATGGAAATGGCAAATAATTACCAACACACTGGTCATTTCAAAGTGTCAGGATGAAATCTGAAGCACGATCCACACTTTTCCCATCTCACGCAACTATGCACTTTCCAACTCTGGAGGTAAACAAATCAAAGGCAGGGCTGACAGAAGCCCCGTACTTACACCCCACCATGAAATCTCAACTACCAGGCAGAATTCTTATGCTAATGCCAGAACTCTGCTCGGGTTCTGAAAATAATGCTGAAACCACAACAGAATAATACTTAAAAGAACACTTTCTTGGTAGTCTCTAGGACCAACTATTGGAAATGCCAAGATTACAGGCCTCAGCCTGTTTCGTCTGTGAAAACTCTGGTATGCTTAAGGATGCAGAGACCAACCTTAGGACAATTACGGTGAAAAGTGCTTAGGAAAAATACCAAATAGTTCTCCACTTAGCGGTTCTTTCAAAAGTTGGGCCACACACCTCTTGGCAAGATCGAGTTACTTTGGCCTAGCCTTCGATTGGTCTGGAGAAGCAATCGCCATTCCTAGCTGATGAATCAAATGATTCTGAAAGGAACTGTGAAAAGTGCGGATCCTGTTTCAGTCTAAAGACTGAAACAGGATCCGCACTATTCACCTGTCCCACAAAGGCGCTCTTCTCCTGTCTGGCGCTAGTCCAACAAACCCAGGGCTGACAGAGGCCCTGCACTTGCCACCCCAGAAAAATATCTCATCTCCAAAGAAGGATTCTTCCGATAATGGTTGAAAAGGGCTCCCGTTCTTGAAACAGTGGTGAAAAAATGGTGAAATAATACTGAAAACAATCCTATCTTCCAAGGCTCCTGTGCCACCTATGGGAAATAGCAAGTTACCTGGGCCTCAGCAGAGGTTTCTCTGCAAAGAGCATCATACGCTTCAGGATGCAGAGACCGACCTCATGACTATTACAGTGCCAAACGCCATGGAAATGGCAAATAATTACCAACACACTGGTCATTTCAAAGTGTCAGGATGAAATCTGAAGCACGATCCACACTTTTCCCATCTCACGCAAATATGCACTTTCCAACTCTGGAGGTAAACAAATCAAAGGCAGGGCTGACAGAAGCCCCACACTTACACCCGACCATGAAATCTCAACTACCAGGCAGGATTCTTATGCTAATGCCAGAACCCTGCTCGGGTTCTGAAAATAATGCTGAAACCACAACAGAATAATACTTAAAAGAACACTTTCTTGGTAGTCTCTAGGACCAACTATTGGAAATGCCAACATTACTGGGCCTCAGCCTGTTTCGTCTGTGAAAACTCTGGTATGCTTAAGGATGCAGAGACCAACCTTAGGACAATTACGGTGAAAAGTGCTTAGGAAAAATACCAAATAGTTCTCCACTTAGCGGTTCTTTCAAAAGTTGGGCCACACACCTCTTGGAAAGATCGAGTTACTTTGGCCTAGCCTTCGATTGGTCTGGAGAAGCAATCGCCATTCCTAGCTCATGAATCAAATGATTCTGAAAGGAACGGTGAAAAGTGCGGATCCTGTTTCAGTCTTTAGACTGAAACAGGATGCGGACTATTCACCTGTCCCACAAAGGCGCACTTCTCATGTCTGGCGCTAGTCCAACAAACCCAGGACTGACAGAGGCCCTGCACTTGCCACCCCAGAAAAATATCTCATCTCCAAAGAAGGATTCTTCCGCTAACGGTTGAAAAGGGCTCCCGTTCTTGAAACAGTGGTGAAAAAATGCTGAAATAATACTGAAAACAATCCTATATTCCAAGGCTCCTGTGCCAGCTATGGGAAATAGCAAGTTACCTGGGCCTCAGCAGAGGTTTCTCTGTAAAAAGCATCATAGGCTTCAGGATGCAGAGACCGACCTCATGACTATTACGGGGCCAAACGCCATGGAAATGGCAAATAATTACCAACACACTGGTCATTTCAAAGTGTCAGGATGAAATCTGAAGCACGATCCACACTTTTCCCATCTCACGCAACTATGCACTTTCCAACTCTGGAGGTAAACAAATCAAAGGCAGGGCTGACAGAAGCCCCGTACTTACACCCCACCATGAAATCTCAACTACCAGGCAGAATTCTTATGCTAATGCCAGAACTCTGCTCGGGTTCTGAAAATAATGCTGAAACCACAACAGAATAATACTTAAAAGAACACTTTCTTGGTAGTCTCTAGGACCAACTATTGGAAATGCCAAGATTACAGGCCTCAGCCTGTTTCGTCTGTGAAAACTCTGGTATGCTTAAGGATGCAGAGACCAACCTTAGGACAATTACGGTGAAAAGTGCTTAGGAAAAATACCAAATAGTTCTCCACTTAGCGGTTCTTTCAAAAGTTGGGCCACACACCTCTTGGCAAGATCGAGTTACTTTGGCCTAGCCTTCGATTGGTCTGGAGAAGCAATCGCCATTCCTAGCTGATGAATCAAATGATTCTGAAAGGAACTGTGAAAAGTGCGGATCCTGTTTCAGTCTAAAGACTGAAACAGGATCCGCACTATTCACCTGTCCCACAAAGGCGCTCTTCTCATGTCTGGCGCTAGTCCAACAAACCCAGGGCTGACAGAGGCCCTGAACTTGCCACCCCAGAAAAATATCTCATCTCCAAAGAAGGATTCTTCCGCTAACGGTTGAAAAGGGCTCCCGTTCTTGAAACAGTGGTGAAAAAATGGTGAAATAATACTGAAAACAATCCTATCTTCCAAGGCTCCTGTGCCACCTATGGGAAATAGCAAGTTACCTGGGCCTCAGCAGAGGTTTCTCTGCAAAAAGCATCATACGCTTCAGGATGCAGAGACCGACCTCATGACTATTACGGTGCCAAACACCATGGAAATGGCAAATAATTACCAACACACTGGTCATTTCAAAGTGTCAGGATGAAATCTGAAGCACGATCCACACTTTTCCCATCTCACGCAAATATGCACTTTCCAACTCTGGAGGTAAACAAATCAAATTCAGGGCTGACAGAATCCCCGCACTTACACCCCACCATGAAATCTCAACTACCAGGCTGGATTCTTATGCTAATGCCAGAACCCTGCTCGGGTTCTGAAAATAATGCTGAAACCACAACAGAATAATACTTAAAAGAACACTTTCTTGGTAGTCTCTAGGACCAACTATTGGAAATGCCAAGATTACTGGGCCTCAGCCTGTTTCGTCTGTGAAAACTCTGGTATGCTTAAGGATGCAGAGACCAACCTTAGGACAATTACGGTGAAAAGTGCTTAGGAAAAATACCAAATAGTTCTCCACTTAGCGGTTCTTTCAAAAGTTGGGCCACACACCTCTTGGCAAGATCGAGTTACTTTGGCCTAGCCTTCGATTGGTCTGGAGAAGCAATCGCCATTCCTAGCTGATGAATCAAATGATTCTGAAAGGAACGGTGAAAAGTGCGGATCCTGTTTCAGTCTTTAGACTGAAACAGGATCCGCACTATTCACCTGTCCCACAAAGGCGCACTTCTCATGTCTGGCGCTAGTCCAACAAACCCAGGACTGACAGAGGCCCTGCACTTGCCACCCCAGAAAAATATCTCATCTCCAAAAAAGGATTCTTCCGCTAACGGTTGAAAAGGGCTCCCGTTCTTGACACAGTGGTGAAAGGATGGTGGAATAATACTGAAAACAATCCTATCTTCCAAGGCTCCTTTGCCAGCTATGGGAAATAGCAAGTTACCTGGGCCTCAGCAGAGGTTTCTCTGTAAAAAGCATCATAGGGTTCAGGATGCAGAGACCGACCTCATGACTATTACGGGGCCAAACGCCATGGAAATGGCAAATAATTACCAACACACTGGTCATTTCAAAGTGTCAGGATGAAATCTGAAGCACGATCCACACTTTTCCCATCTCACGCAAATATGCACTTTCCAACTCTGGAGGTAAACAAATCAAAGGCAGGGCTGACAGAAGCCCCACACTTACACCCGACCATGAAATCTCAACTACCAGGCAGGATTCTTATGCTAATGCCAGAACCCTGCTCGGGTTCTGAAAATAATGCTGAAACCACAACAGAATAATACTTAAAAGAACACTTTCTTGGTAGTCTCTAGGACCAACTATTGGAAATGCCAAGATTACTGGGCCTCAGCCTGTTTCGTCTGTGAAAACTCTGGTATGCTTAAGGATGCAGAGACCAACCTTAGGACAATTACGGTGAAAAGTGCTTAGGAAAAATACCAAATAGTTCTCCACTTAGCGGTTCTTTCAAAAGTTGGGCCACACACCTCTTGGAAAGATCGAGTTACTTTGGCCTAGCCTTCGATTGGTCTGGAGAAGCAATCGCCATTCCTAGCTCATGAATCAAATGATTCTGAAAGGAACGGTGAGAAGTGCGGATCCTGTTTCAGTCTTTAGACTGAAACAGGATCCGCACTATTCACCTGTCCCACAAAGGCGCACTTCTCATGTCTGGCGCTAGTCCAACAAACCCAGGACTGACAGAGGCCCTGCACTTGCCACCCCAGAAAAATATCTCATCTCCAAAGAAGGATTCTTCCGCTAACGGTTGAAAAGGGCTCCCGTTCTTGAAACAGTGGTGAAAAAATGCTGAAATAATACTGAAAACAATCCTATATTCCAAGGCTCCTGTGCCAGCTATGGGAAATAGCAAGTTACCTGGGCCTCAGCAGAGGTTTCTCTGTAAAAAGCATCATAGGCTTCAGGATGCAGAGACCGACCTCATGACTATTACGGGGCCAAACGCCATGGAAATGGCAAATAATTACCAACACACTGGTCATTTCAAAGTGTCAGGATGAAATCTGAAGCACGATCCACACTTTTCCCATCTCACGCAACTATGCACTTTCCAACTCTGGAGGTAAACAAATCAAAGGCAGGGCTGACAGAAGCCCCGTACTTACACCCCACCATGAAATCTCAACTACCAGGCAGAATTCTTATGCTAATGCCAGAACTCTGCTCGGGTTCTGAAAATAATGCTGAAACCACAACAGAATAATACTTAAAAGAACACTTTCTTGGTAGTTTCTAGGACCAACTATTGGAAATGCCAAGATTACAGGCCTCAGCCTGTTTCGTCTGTGAAAACTCTGGTATGCTTAAGGATGCAGAGACCAACCTTAGGACAATTACGGTGAAAAGTGCTTAGGAAAAATACCAAATAGTTCTCCACTTAGCGGTTCTTTCAAAAGTTGGGCCACACACCTCTTGGCAAGATCGAGTTACTTTGGCCTAGCCTTCGATTGGTCTGGAGAAGCAATCGCCATTCCTAGCTGATGAATCAAATGATTCTGAAAGGAACGGTGAAAAGTGCGGATCCTGTTTCAGTCTTTAGACTGAAACAGGATCCGCACTATTCACCTGTCCCACAAAGGCGCACTTCTCATGTCTGGCGCTAGTCCAACAAACCCAGGACTGACAGAGGCCCTGCACTTGCCACCCCAGAAAAATATCTCATCTCCAAAAAAGGATTCTTCCGCTAACGGTTGAAAAGGGCTCCCGTTCTTGACACAGTGGTGAAAGGATGGTGGAATAATACTGAAAACAATCCTATCTTCCAAGGCTCCTTTGCCAGCTATGGGAAATAGCAAGTTACCTGGGCCTCAGCAGAGGTTTCTCTGTAAAAAGCATCATAGGGTTCAGGATGCAGAGACCGACCTCATGACTATTACGGGGCCAAACGCCATGGAAATGGCAAATAATTACCAACACACTGGTCATTTCAAAGTGTCAGGATGAAATCTGAAGCACGATCCACACTTTTCCCATCTCACGCAACTATGCACTTTCCAACTCTGGAGGTAAACAAATCAAAGGCAGGGCTGAAAGAAGCCCCGCACTTACACCCCACCATGAAATCTCAACTACCAGGCAGAATTCTTATGCTAATGCCAGAACCCTGCTCGGGTTCTGAAAATAATGCTGAAACCACAACAGAATAATACTTAAAAGAACACTTTCTTGGTAGTCTCTAGGACCAACTATTGGAAATGCCAAGATTACTGGGCCTCAGCCTGTTTCGTCTGTGAAAACTCTGGTATGCTTAAGGATGCAGAGACCAACCTTAGGACAATTACGGTGAAAAGTGCTTAGGAAAAATACCAAATAGTTCTCCACTTAGCGGTTCTTTCAAAAGTTGGGCCACACACCTCTTGGAAAGATCGAGTTACTTTGGCCTAGCCTTCGATTTTTCTGGAGAAGCAATCGCCATTCCTAGCTGATGAATCAAATGATTCTGAAAGGAACGGTGAGAAGTGCGGATCCTGTTTCAGTCTTTAGACTGAAACACTATCCGCACTATTCACCTGTCCCACAAAGGCGCTCTTCTCATGTCTGGCACTAGTCCAACAAACCCAGGGCTGACAGAGGCCCTGCACTTGCCACCCCAGAAAAATATCTCAACTCCAAAGAAGGATTCTTCCGCTAACGGTTGAAAAGGGCTCCCGTTCTTGAAACAGTGGTGAAAAACTGGTGAAATAATACTGAAAACAATCCTATCTTCCAAGGCTCCTGTGCCACCTATGGGAAATAGCAAGTTACCTGGGCCTCAGCAGAGGTTTCTCTGCAAACAGCATCATAGGCTTCAGGATGCAGAGATCGACCTCATGACTATTACGGTGCCAAATGCCATGGAAATGGCAAATAATTACCAACACACTGGTCATTTCAAAGTGTCAGGATGAAATCTGAAGCACGATCCACACTTTTCCCATCTCACGCAAATATGCACTTTCCAACTCTGGAGGTAAACAAATCAAATTCAGGGCTGACAGAATCCCCGCACTTACACCCCACCATGAAATCTCAACTACCAGGCTGGATTCTTATGCTAATGCCAGAACCCTGCTCCGGTTCTGAAAATAATGCTGAAACCACAACAGAATAATACTTAAAAGAACACATTCTTGGTAGTCTCTAGGACCAACTATTGGAAATGCCAATATTACTGGGCCTCAGCCTGTTTCGTCTGTGAAAACTCTGGTATGCTTAAGGATGCATAGACCAACCTTAGGACAATTACGGTGAAAAGTGCTTAGGAAAAATACCGAACAGTTCTCCACTTAGCGGTTCTTTCAAAAGTTGGGCCACACACCTCTTGGAAAGATCGAGTTACTTTGGCCTAGCCTTCGATTGGTCTGGAGAAGCAATCGCCATTCCTAGCTGATGAATCAAATGATTCTGAAAGGAACGGTGAATAGTGCGGATCCTGTTTCAGTCTTTAGACTGAAACAGGATCCGCACTATTCACCTGTCCCACAAAGGCGCACTTCTCATGTCTGGCGCTAGTCCAACAAACCCAGGACTGACAGAGGCCCTGCACTTGCCACCCCAGAAAAATATCTCATCTCCAAAGAAGGATTCTTCCGCTAACGGTTGAAAAGGGCTCCCGTTCTTGAAACAGTGGTGAAAAAATGGTGAAATAATACTGAAAACAATCCTATCTTCCAAGGCTCCTGTGCCAGCTATGGGAAATAGCAAGTTACCTGGGCCTCAGCAGAGGTTTCTCTGCAAAAAGCATCATAGGCTTCAGGATGCAGAGACAGACCTCATGACAATTAGAGTGCCAAACGCCATGGAAATGGCAAATAATTACCAACACACTGGTCATTTCAAAGTGTCAGGATGAAATCTGAAGCACGATCCACACTTTTCCCATCTCACGCAACTATGCACTTTCCAACTCTGGAGGTAAACAAATCAAAGGCAGGGCAGACAGAAGCCCCGCAGTTACACCCCACCATGAAATCTCAACTACCAGGCAGGATTCTTATGCTAATGCGAGAACCCTGCTCGGGTTCTGAAAATAATGCTGAAACCACAAAGGAATAATACTTAAAAGAACACTTTCTTGGTAGTCTCTAGGACCAACTATTGGAAATGCCAAGATTAATGGGCCTCAGCCTGTTTCGTCTGTGAAAACTCTGGTATGCTTAAGGATGCAGAGACCAACCTTAGGACAATTACGGTGAAAAGTGCTTAGGAAAAATACCAAATAGTTCTCCACTTAGCGGTTCTTACAAAAGTTGGGCCACACACCTCTTGGAAAGATCGAGTTACTTTGGCCTAGCCTTCGATTGGTCTGGAGAAGCAATCGCCATTCCTAGCTGATGAATCAAATGATTCTGAAAGGAACGGTGAAAAGTGCGGATCCTGTTTCAGTCTTTAGACTGAAACAGGATCCGCACTATTCACCTGTCCCGCAAAGGCGCACTTCTCATGTCTGGCGCTAGTCCAACAAACCCAGGACTGACAGAGGCCCTGCACTTGCCACCCCAGAAAAATATCTCATCTCCAAAGAAGGATTCTTCCGCTAACGGTTGAAAAGGGCTCCCGTTCTTGAAACAGTGGTGAAAAAATGGTGAAATAATACTGAAAACAATCCTATCTTCCAAGGCTCCTGTGCCAGCTATGGGAAATAGCAAATTACCTGGGCCTCAGCAGAGGTTTCTCTGCAAAAAGCATCATAGACTTCAGGATGCAGAGACCGACCTCATGACTATTACGGTGCCAAACGCCATGGATATGGCAAATAATTACCAACACACTGGTCATTTCAAAGTGTCCGGATGAAATCTGAAGCACGATCCACACTTTTCCCATATCACGCAACTATGCACTTTCCAACTCTGGAGGTAAACAAATCAAAGGCAGGGCTGACAGAAGCCCCGCACTTACACCCCACCCAGAAATCTCAACTACCAGGCAGGATTCTTATGGTAATGCGAGAACCCTGCTCGGATTCTGAAAATAATGCTGAAACCACAACGGAATAATACTTAAAAAAACACATTCTTGGTAGTCTCTAGGACCAACTATTGGAAATGCCAAGATTAATGGGCCTCAGCCTGTTTCGTCTGTGAAAACTCTGGTATGCTTAAGGATGCAGAGACCAACCTTAGGACAATTACGGTGAAAAGTGCTTAGGAAAAATAACAAATAGTTCTCCACTTAGCGGTTCTTTCAAAAGTTGGGCCACACACCTCTTGGAAAGATCGAGTTACTTTGGCTTAGCCTTCGATTGGTCTGGAGAAGCAATCGCCATTCCTAGCTGATGAATCAAATGATTCTGAAAGGAACGGTGAAAAGTGCGGATCCTGTTTCAGTCTTTAGACTGAAACAGGATCCGCACTATTCACCTGTCCCACAAAGGCGCACTTCTCATGTCTGGCGCTAGTCCAACAAACCCAGGACTGACAGAGGCCCTGCACTTGCCACCCCAGAAAAATATCTCATCTCCAAAGAAGGATTCTTCCGCTAACGGTTGAAAAGGGCTCCCGTTCTTGAAACAGTGGTAAAAAAATGGTGAAATAATAATCGAAAACAATCCTATCTTCCAAGGCTCCTGTGCCAGCTATGGGAAATAGCAAGTTACCTGGGCCTCAGCAGAGGTTTCTCTGCAAAAAGCATCATAGGCTTCAGGATGCAGAGACCGACTTCATGACTATTATGGTGCCAAACGCCATGGAAATGGCAAATAATTACCAACACACTGGTCATTTCAAAGTGTCAGGATGAAATCTGAAGCACGATCCACACTTTTCCCATCTCACGCACCTATGCACTTTCCAACTCTGGAGGTAAAAAAATCAAAGGCAGGGCTGACAGAAGCCCCGCACTTACACTGCACCAAGAAATCTCAACTACCAGGCAGGATTCTTATGCTAATGCGAGAACCCTGCTCGGGTTCTGAAAATAATGCTGAAACCACAACAGAATAATACTTAAAAGAACACTTTCTTGGTAGTCTCTAGGACCAACTATTGGAAATGCCAAGATTACTGGGCCTCAGCCTGTTTCGTCTGTGAAAACTCTGGTATGCTTAAGGATGCAGAGACCAACCTTAGGACAATTACGGTGAAAAGTGCTTAGGAAAAATACCAAATAGTTCTCCACTTAGCGGTTCTTTAAAAAGTTGGGCCACACACCTCTTGGAAAGATCGAGTTACTTTGGCGTAGCCTTCTTTTGGTCTGGAGAAGCAATCGCCATTCCTAGCTGATGAATCAAATGATTCTGAAAGGAATGGTGAAAAGTGCGGATCCTGTTTCAGTCTTTAGACTGAAACAGGATTCGCACTATTCACCTGTCCCACAAAGGAGCACTTCTCATGTCTGGCGCTAGTCCAACAAACCCAGGACTGACAGAGGCCCTGCACTTGCCACCCCAGAAAAATATCTCATCTCCAAAGAAGGATTCTTCCGCTAACGGTTGAAAAGGGCTCCCGTTCTTGAAACAGTGGTGAAAAAATGGTGAAATAATACTGAAAACAATCCTATCTTCCAAGGCTCCTGTGCCAGCTATGGGAAATAGCAAGTTACCTGGGCCTCAGCAGAGGTTTCTCTGCAAAAAGCATCATAGGCTTCAGGATGCAGAGACAGACCTCATGACAATTAGAGTGCCAAACGCCATGGAAATGGCAAATAATTACCAACACACTGGTCATTTCAAAGTGTCAGGATGAAATCTGAAGCACGATCCACACTTTTCCCATCTCACGCAACTATGCACTTTCCAACTCTGGAGGTAAACAAATCAAAGGCAGGGCAGACAGAAGCCCCGCAGTTACACCCCACCATGAAATCTCAACTACCAGGCAGGATTCTTATGCTAATGCGAGAACCCTGCTCGGGTTCTGAAAATAATGCTGAAACCACAAAGGAATAATACTTAAAAGAACACTTTCTTGGTAGTCTCTAGGACCAACTATTGGAAATGCCAAGATTAATGGGCCTCAGCCTGTTTCGTCTGTGAAAACTCCGGTATGCTTAAGGATGCAGAGACCAACCTTAGGACAATTACGGTGAAAAGTGCTTAGGAAAAATAACAAATAGTTCTCCACTTAGCGGTTCTTTCAAAAGTTGGGCCACACACCTCTTGGAAAGATCGAGTTACTTTGGCTTAGCCTTCGATTGGTCTGGAGAAGCAATCGCCATTCCTAGCTGATGAATCAAATGATTCTGAAAGGAACGGTGAAAAGTGCGGATCCTGTTTCAGTCTTTAGACTGAAACAGGATCCGCACTATTCACCTGTCCCACAAAGGCGCACTTCTCATGTGTGGCGCTAGTCCAACAAACCCAGGACTGACAGAGGCCCTGCACTTGCCACCCCAGAAAAATATCTCATCTCCAAAGAAGGATTCTTCCGCTAACGGTTGAAAAGGGCTCCCGTTCTTGAAACAGTGGTAAAAAAATGGTGAAATAATAATCGAAAACAATCCTATCTTCCAAGGCTCCTGTGCCAGCTATGGGAAATAGCAAGTTACCTGGGCCTCAGCAGAGGTTTCTCTGCAAAAAGCATCATAGGCTTCAGGATGCAGAGACCGACTTCATGACTATTATGGTGCCAAACGCCATGGAAATGGCAAATAATTACCAACACACTGGTCATTTCAAAGTGTCAGGATGAAATCTGAAGCACGATCCACACTTTTCCCATCTCACGCACCTATGCACTTTCCAACTCTGGAGGTAAAAAAATCAAAGGCAGGGCTGACAGAAGCCCCGCACTTACACTGCACCAAGAAATCTCAACTACCAGGCAGGATTCTTATGCTAATGCGAGAACCCTGCTCGGGTTCTGAAAATAATGCTGAAACCACAACAGAATAATACTTAAAAGAACACTTTCTTGGTAGTCTCTAGGACCAACTATTGGAAATGCCAAGATTACTGGGCCTCAGCCTGTTTCGTCTGTGAAAACTCTGGTATGCTTAAGGATGCAGAGACCAACCTTAGGACAATTACGGTGAAAAGTGCTTAGGAAAAATACCAAACAGTTCTCCACTTAGCGGTTCTTTAAAAAGTTGGGCCACACACCTCTTGGAAAGATCGAGTTACTTTGGCGTAGCCTTCTTTTGGTCTGGAGAAGCAATCGCCATTCCTAGCTGATGAATCAAATGATTCTGAAAGGAATGGTGAAAAGTGCGGATCCTGTTTCAGTCTTTAGACTGAAACAGGATTCGCACTATTCACCTGTCCCACAAAGGAGCACTTCTCATGTCTGGCGCTAGTCCAACAAACCCAGGACTGACAGAGGCCCTGCACTTGCCACCCCAGAAAAATATCTCATCTCCAAAGAAGGATTCTTCCGCTAACGGTTGAAAAGGGCTCCCGTTCTTGAAACAGTGATGAAAAAATGGTGAAATAATACTGAAAACAATCCTATCTTCCAATGCTACTGTGCCAGCTATGGGAAATAGCAAGTTACCTGGGCCTCAGCAGAGGTTTCTCTGCAAAAAGCATCATAGGCTTCAGGATGCAGAGACCGACCTCATGAGTATTAGGGTGCCAAACGCCATGGAAATGGCAAATAATTACCAACACACTGGTCATTTCAAAGTCTCAGGATGAAATCTGAAGCACGATCCACACTTTTCCCATCTCACGCAACTATGCACTTTCCAACTCTCGAGGTAAACAAATCAAAGGCAGGGCAGACAGAAGCCCTGCACTTACACCCCAACATGAAATCTCAACTACCAGGCAGGATTCTTATGCTAATGCGAGAACCCTGCTCGGGTTCTGAAAATAATGCTGAAAGCACAACAGAATTATACTTAAGAGAACACTTTCTTGGTAGTCTCTAGGACCAACTATTGGAAATGCCAAGATTAATGGGCCTCAGCCTGTTTCGTCTCTGAAAACCCTCGTATGCTTAAGGATGCAGAGACCACCCTTAGGACAATTACGGTGAAAAGTGCTTAGGAAAAATACCAAATAGTTCTCCACGTAGCGGTTCTTTCAAAAGTTGGGCCACACACTTCTTGGAAAGATGGAGGTACTTTGGCCTAGCCTTCGATTGGTCTGGAGAAGCAATCGCCATTCCTAGCTGATGAATCAAATGATTCTGAAAGGAACGGTGAAAAGTGCGGAACCTGTTTCAGTCTTTAGACTGAAACAGGATCCGCACTATTCACCTGTCCCACAAAGGCGCACTTCTCATGTCTGGCGCTAGTGCAACAAACCCAGGACTGACAGAGGCGCTGCACTTGCCACCCCAGAAAAATATCTCATCTCCAAAGAAGGATTCTTCCGCTAACAGTTGAAAAGGGCTCCCGTTCTTGAAACAGTGGTGAAAAAATGGGGAAATAATACTGAAAACAATCCTATCTTCCAAGGCTACTGTGCCAGCTATGGGAAATAGCAAGTTACCTGGGCCTCAGCAGAGGTTTCTCTGCAAAAAGCATCATAGGCTTCAGGATGCAGAGATCGACCTCATGACTATTACGGTGCCAAACGCCATGGAAATGGCAAATAATTACAAACACACTGGTAATTTCAAAGTGTCTGGATGAAATCTGAAGCACGATCCACACTTTTCTCATCTCACGCAAATATGCACTTTCCAACTCTGGAGGTAAACAAATCAAAGGCAGGGCTGACAGAAGCCCCGCGCTTACACCCCACCCAGAAATCTCAACTACCAGGCAGGATTCTTATGCTAATGCGAGAACCCTGCTCGGGTTCTGAAAATAATGCTGAAACCACAACAGAATAATACTTAAAAGAACACTTTCTTGGTAGTCTCTAGGACCAACTATTGGAAATGCCAAGATTAATGGGCCTCAGCCTGTTTCGTCTGTGAAAACTCTGGTATGCTTAAGGATGCAGAGACCAAACTTAGGACAATTACGGTGAAAAGTGCTGAGGAAAAATACCAAATAGTTCTCCACTTAGGGGTTCTTTCAAAAGTTGGGCCACACACCTCTTGGAAAGATCGAGTTACTTTGGCCTAGTCTTCGATTGGTCTGGAGAAGCAATCGCCATTCCTAGCTGATGAATCAAATGATTCTGAAAGGAACGGTGAAAAGTGCGGATCCTGTTTCAGTCTTTAGACTGAAACAGGATCCGCACTATTCCCCTGTCCCACAAAGGGGCACTTCTCATGTCTGGCGCTAGTCCAACAAACCCAGGACTGACAGAGGCCCTGCACTTGCCACCCCAGAAAAATATCTCATCTCCAAAGAAGGATTCTTCCGCTAACGGTTGAAAAGGGCTCCCGTTCTTGAAACAGTGGTGAAAGCATGGTGAAATAATACTGAAAACAATCCTATCTTCCAAGGCTACTGTGCCGGCTATGGGAAATAGCAAGTTAACTGGGCCTCAGCAGAGGTTTCTCTGCATAAAGCATCATAGGCTTCAGGATGCAGAGACCGACCTCATGACTATTACGGTGCCAAACGCCATGGAAATGGCAAATAATTACCAACACACTGATCATTTCAAATGTCAGTATGAAATCTGAAACACGATCCACACTTTTCCCATCTCACGCAATTATGCACTTTCCAATTCTGGAGGTAAACAAATCAAAGGCAGGGCTGACAGTATCCCCCAACTTATACCCCACCCAGAAATCTCAACTACCCGGCAGGATTCTTATGCTAATGCGAGAACCCTGCTCGGGTTCTGAAAATAATGCTGAAACCACAACGGAATAATACTTAAAAGAACACTTTCTTGCTAGTCTCTAGGACAAACTATTGGAAATGCCAAGATTAATGGGCCTCAGCCTGTTTCGTCTGTGAAAACTCTGGTATGCTTAAGGATGCAGAGACCAACCTTAGGACAATTACGGTGAAAAGTGCTTAGGAAAAATAACAAATAGTTCTCCACTTAGCGGTTCTTTCAAAAGTTGGGCCACACACCTCTTGGAAAGATCGAGTTACTTAGGCTTAGCCTTCGATTGGTCTGGAGAAGCAATCGCCATTCCTAGCTGATGAATCAAATGATTCTGAAAGGAACGGTGAAAAGTGCGGATCCTGTTTCAGTCTTTAGACTGAAACAGGATCCGCACTATTCACCTGTCCCACAAAGGCGCACTTCTCATGTCTGGCGCTAGTCCAACAAACCCAGGACTGACAGAGGCCCTGCACTTGCCACCCCAGAAAAATATCTCATCTCCAAAGAAGGATTCTTCCGCTAACGGTTGAAAAGGGCTCCCGTTCTTGAAACAGTGGTAAAAAAATGGTGAAATAATAAGCGAAAACAATCCTATCTTCCAAGGCTCCTGTGCCAGCTATGGGAAATAGCAAGTTACCTGGGTCTCAGCAGAGGTTTCTCTGCAAAAAGCATCATAGGCTTCAGGATGCAGAGACCGACTTCATGACTATTATGGTGCCAAACGCCATGGAAATGGCAAATAATTACCAGCACACTGGTCATTTCAAAGTGTCAGGATGAAATCTGAAGCACGATCCACACTTTTCCCATCTCACGCACCTATGCACTTTCCAACTCTGGAGGTAAAAAAATCAAAGGCAGGGCTGACAGAAGCCCCGCACTTACACTGCACCAAGAAATCTCAACTACCAGGCAGGATTCTTATGCTAATGCGAGAACCCTGCTCGGGTTCTGAAAATAATGCTGAAACCACAACAGAATAATACTTAAAAGAACACTTTCTTGGTAGTCTCTAGGACCAACTATTGGAAATGCCAAGATTACTGGGCCTCAGCCTGTTTCCTCTGTGAAAACTCTGGTATGCTTAAGGATGCAGAGACCAACCTTAGGACAATTACGGTGAAAAGTGCTTAGGAAAAATACCAAATAGTTCTCCACTTAGCGGTTCTTTAAAAAGTTGGGCCACACACCTCTTGGAAAGATCGAGTTACTTTGGCGTAGCCTTCTTTTGGTCTGGAGAAGCAATCGCCATTCCTAGCTGATGAATCAAATGATTCTGAAAGGAACGGTGAAAAGTGCGGATCCTGTTTCAGTCTTTAGACTGAAACAGGATTTGCACTATTCACCTGTCCCACAAAGGAGCACTTCTCATGTCTGGCGCTAGTCCAACAAACCCAGGACTGACAGAGGCCCTGCACTTGCCACCCCAGAAAAATATCTCATCTCCAAAGAAGGATTCTTCCGCTAACGGTTGAAAAGGGCTCCCGTTCTTGAAACAGTGATGAAAAAATGGTGAAATAATACTGAAAACAATCCTATCATCCAATGCTACTGTGCCAGCTATGGGAAATAGCAAGTTACCTGGGCCTCAGCAGAGGTTTCTCTGCAAAAAGCATCATAGGCTTCAGGATGCAGAGACCGACCTCATGAGTATTAGGGTGCCAAACGCCATGGAAATGGCAAATAATTACCAACACACTGGTCATTTCAAAGTCTCAGGATGAAATCTGAAGCACGATCCACACTTTTCCCATCTCACGCAACTATGCACTTTCCAACTCTCGAGGTAAACAAATCAAAGGCAGGGCAGACAGAAGCCCCGCACTTACACCCCAACATGAAATCTCAACTACCAGGCAGGATTCTTATGCTAATGCGAGAACCCTGCTCGGGTTCTGAAAATAATGCTGAAACCACAAAGGAATAATACTTAAAAGAACACTTTCTTGGTAGTCTCTAAGACCAACTATTGGAAATGCCAAGATTACTGGGCCTCAGCCTGTTTCGTCTGTGAAAACACTGGTATGCTTAAGGATGCAGAGACCAACCTTAGGACAATTACGGTGAAAAGTGCTTAGGAAAAATACCAAATAGTTCTCCACTTAGCGGTTCTTTCAAAAGTTGGGCCACACACCTCTGGGAAAGATCGAGGTACTTTGGCCTAGCCATCGATTGGTCTGGAGAAGCAATCGCCATTCCTAGCTGATGAATCAAATGATTCTGAAAGGAACGGTGAAAAGTGAGGATCCTGTTTCAGTCTTTAGACTGAAACAGGATCCGCACTATTCACCTGTCCCACAAAGGCACACTTCTCATGTCTGGCGCTAATCCAACAAACCCAGACTGACAGAGGCCCTGCACTTGCCACCCCAGAAAAATATCTCATCTCCAAAGAAGGATTCTTCCGCTAACGGTTGAAAAGCGCTCCCGTTCTTGAAACAGTGGTGAAAAAATGGTGAAATAATACTGAAAACAATCCTATCTTCCAAGGCTCCTGTGCCAGCTATGGGAAATAGCAAGTTACCTGGGCCTCAGCAGACGTTTCTCTGCAAAAAGCATCATAGGTTTCAGGATGCAGAGACGGACCTCATGACTATTACGGGGCCAAACGCCATGGAAATATCAAATAATTACCAACACACTGGTCATTTCAAAGTGTCAGGATGAAATCTGAAGCACGATCCACACTTTTCCCATCTCACGCAAATATGCACTTTCCAACTCTGGAGGTAAACAAATCAAAGGCAGGGCTGACAGAAGCCCCGCACTTACACCCCACCCAGAAATCTCAACTACCAGGCAGGATTCTTATGCTAATGCGAGAACCCTGCTCGGGTTCTGAAAATAATGCTGAAAGCACAACAGAATTATACTTAAGAGAACACTTTCTTGGTAGTCTCTAGGACCAACTATTGGAAATGCCAAGATTAATGGGCCTCAGCCTGTTTCGTCTGTGAAAACCCTCGTATGCTTAAGGATGCAGAGACCACCCTTAGGACAATTACGGTGAAAAGTGCTTAGGAAAAATACCAAATAGTTCTCCACTTAGCGGTTCTTTCAAAAGTTGGGCCACACACTTCTTGGAAAGATGGAGGTACTTTGGCCTAGCCTTCGATTGGTCTGGAGAAGCAATCGCCATTCCTAGCTGATGAATCAAATGATTCTGAAAGGAACGGTGAAAAGTGCGGATCCTGTTTCAGTCTTTAGACTGAAACAGGATCCGCAGTATTCACCTGTCCCACAAAGGCGCACTTCTCATGTCTGGCGCTAGTGCAACAAACCCAGGACTGACAGAGGCCCTGCACTTGCCACCCCAGAAAAATATCTCATCTCCAAAGAAGGATTCTTCCGCTAACGGTTGAAAAGGGCTCCCGTTCTTGAAACAGTGGTGAAAAAATGGTGAAATAATACTGAAAACAATCCTATCTTTCAAGGCTCCTGTGCCAGCTATGGGAAATAGCAAGTTACCTGGGCCTCAGCAGAGGTTTCTCTGCAAAAAGCATCATAGGCTTCAGGATGCAGAGACCGACCTCATGACTATTACGGTGCCAAACGCCATGGAAATGGCAAATAACTACCAACACACTGGTCATTTCAAAGTGTCAGGATGAAATCTGAAGCACGATCCACACTTTTCCCATCTCACGCAACTATGCACTTTCCAACTCTGGAGGTAAACAAATCAAAGGCAGGGCTGACAGAAGCCCCGCACTTACACCCCACCATGAAATCTCAACTACCAGGCAGGATTCTTATGCTAATGCGAGAACCCTGCTCGGGTTCTGAAAATAATGCTGAAACCACAACAGAATACTACTTAAAAGAACACTTTCTTGGTAGTCTCTAGGACCAACTTTTGGAAATGCCAAGATTAATGGGCCTCAGCCTGTTTCGTCTGTGAAGACTCTGGTATGCTTAAGGATGCAGAGACCAACCTTAGGACAATTACGGTGAAAAGTGCTTAGGAAAAATACCAAATAGTTCTCCACTTAGCGGTTCTTTCAAAAGTTGGGCCACACACCTCTTGGAAAGATCGAGTTACTCTGGCCTAGCCTTCGATTGTTCTGGAGAAGCAATGGGCATTCCTAGCTGATGGATCAAATGACTCTTAAAGGAACGGTGAAAAGTACGGATCCTGTTTCACTCTATAGACTGAAACAGGATCCGCACTATTCACCTGTCCCACAAAGGCGCACTTCTCATGTCTGGCGCTTGTCCAACAAACCCAGGACTGACAGAGGCCCTGCACTTGCCACCCCAGAAAAATATCTCATCTCCAAAGAAGGATTCTTCCGCTAACGGTTGAAAAGGGCTCCCGTTCTTGAAACAGTGGTAAAAAAATGGTGAAATAATAATCGAAAACAATCCTATCTTCCAAGGCTCCTGTGCCAGCTATGGGAAATAGCAAGTTACCTGGGCCTCAGCAGAGGTTTCTCTGCAAAAAGCATCATAGGCTTCAGGATGCAGAGACCGACTTCATGACTATTATGGTGCCAAACGCCATGGAAATGGCAAATAATTACCAACACACTGGTCATTTCAAAGTGTCAGGATGAAATCTGAAGCACGATCCACACTTTTCCCATCTCACGCACCTATGCACTTTCCAACTCTGGAGGTAAAAAAATCAAAGGCAGGGCTGACAGAAGCCCCGCACTTACACTGCACCAAGAAATCTCAACTACCAGGCAGGATTCTTATGCTAATGCGAGAACCCTGCTCGGGTTCTGAAAATAATGCTGAAACCACAACAGAATAATACTTAAAACAACACTTTCTTGGTAGTCTCTAGGACCAACTATTGGAAATGCCAAGATTACTGGGCCTCAGCCTGTTTCCTCTGTGAAAACTCTGGTATGCTTAAGGATGCAGAGACCAACCTTAGGACAATTACGGTGAAAAGTGCTTAGGAAAAATACCAAATAGTTCTCCACTTAGCGGTTCTTTAAAAAGTTGGGCCACACACCTCTTGGAAAGATCGAGTTACTTTGGCGTAGCCTTCTTTTGGTCTGGAGAAGCAATCGCCATTCCTAGCTGATGAATCAAATGATTCTGAAAGGAACGGTGAAAAGTGCGGATCCTGTTTCAGTCTTTAGACTGAAACAGGATTTGCACTATTCACCTGTCCCACAAAGGAGCACTTCTCATGTCTGGCGCTAGTCCAACAAACCCAGGACTGACAGAGGCCCTGCACTTGCCACCCCAGAAAAATATCTCATCTCCAAAGAAGGATTCTTCCGCTAACGGTTGAAAAGGGCTCCCGTTCTTGAAACAGTGATGAAAAAATGGTGAAATAATACTGAAAACAATCCTATCTTCCAATGCTACTGTGCCAGCTATGGGAAATAGCAAGTTACCTGGGCCTCAGCAGAGGTTTCTCTGCAAAAAGCATCATAGGCTTCAGGATGCAGAGACCGACCTCATGAGTATTAGGGTGCCAAACGCCATGGAAATGGCAAATAATTACCAACACACTGGTCATTTCAAAGTCTCAGGATGAAATCTGAAGCACGATCCACACTTTTCCCATCTCACGCAACTATGCACTTTCCAACTCTCGAGGTAAACAAATCAAAGGCAGGGCAGACAGAAGCCCCGCACTTACACCCCAACATGAAATCTCAACTACCAGGCAGGATTCTTATGCTAATGCGAGAACCCTGCTCGGGTTCTGAAAATAATGCTGAAACCACAAAGGAATAATACTTAAAAGAACACTTTCTTGGTAGTCTCTAAGACCAACTATTGGAAATGCCAAGATTACTGGGCCTCAGCCTGTTTCGTCTGTGAAAACACTGGTATGCTTAAGGATGCAGAGACCAACCTTAGGACAATTACGGTGAAAAGTGCTTAGGAAAAATACCAAATAGTTCTCCACTTAGCGGTTCTTTCAAAAGTTGGGCCACACACCTCTGGGAAAGATCGAGGTACTTTGGCCTAGCCATCGATTGGTCTGGAGAAGCAATCGCCATTCCTAGCTGATGAATCAAATGATTCTGAAAGGAACGGTGAAAAGTGAGGATCCTGTTTCAGTCTTTAGACTGAAACAGGATCCGCACTATTCACCTGTCCCACAAAGGCACACTTCTCATGTCTGGCGCTAATCCAACAAACCCAGACTGACAGAGGCCCTGCACTTGCCACCCCAGAAAAATATCTCATCTCCAAAGAAGGATTCTTCCGCTAACGGTTGAAAAGCGCTCCCGTTCTTGAAACAGTGGTGAAAAAATGGTGAAATAATACTGAAAACAATCCTATCTTCCAAGGCTCCTGTGCCAGCTATGGGAAATAGCAAGTTACCTGGGCCTCAGCAGACGTTTCTCTGCAAAAAGCATCATAGGTTTCAGGATGCAGAGACGGACCTCATGACTATTACGGGGCCAAACGCCATGGAAATATCAAATAATTACCAACACACTGGTCATTTCAAAGTGTCAGGATGAAATCTGAAGCACGATCCACACTTTTCCCATCTCACGCAACTATGCACTTTCCAACTCTGGAGGTAAACAAATCAAAGGCAGGGCTGACAGAAGCCCCGCACTTACACCCCACCCAGAAATCTCAACTACCAGGCAGGATTCTTATGCTAATGCGAGAACCCTGCTCGGGTTCTGAAAATAATGCTGAAAGCACAACAGAATTATACTTAAGAGAACACTTTCTTGGTAGTCTCTAGGACCAACTATTGGAAATGCCAAGATTCATGGGCCTCAGCCTGTTTCGTCTGTGAAAACTCTCGTATGCTTAAGGATGCAGAGACCAAGCTTATGACAATTACGGTGAAAAGTGCTTCGGAAAAATAACAAATAGTTCTCCACTTAGCGGTTCTTTCAAAAGTTGGGCCACACACCTCTTGGAAAGATCGAGTTACTTTTGCCTAGCCTTCGATTGGTCTGGTGAAGCAATCGCCATTCCTAGCTGATGAATCAAATGATTCTGAAAGGAACGGTGAAAAGTGCGGATCCTGTTTCAGTCTTTAGACTGAAACAGGATCCGCACTATTCACCTGTCCCACAAAGGCGCACTTCTCATGTCTGGCGCTAGTCCATCAAACCCAGGACTGACAGAGGCCCTGCACTTGCCACCCCAGAAAAATATCTCATCTCCAAAGAAGGATTCTTCCGCTAACGGTTGAAAAGGGCTCCCGTTCTTGAAACAGTGGTGAAAAAATGGTGAAATAATACTGAAAACAATCCTATCTTCCAAGGCTCCTGTGCCAGCTATGGGAAGTAGCAAGTTACCTGGGCCTCAGCAGAGGTTTCTCTGCAAAAAGCATCATAGGCTTCAGGATGCAGAGACCGACCTCATGACTATTACGGTGCCAAACGCCATGGAAATGGCAAATAATTACCAACACACTGGTCATTTCAAAGTGTCAGGATGAAATCTGAAGCACGATCCACACTTTTCCCATCTCACGCAACTATGCACTTTCCAACTCTGGAGGTAAACAAATCAAAGGCAGGGCTGACAGAAGCCCCACACTTACACCCCACCCAGAAATCTCAACTACCTGGCAGGATTCTTATGCTAATGCGAGAACCCTGCTCGGGTTCTGAAAATAATGCTGAAAGCACAACAGAATTATACTTAAAAGAACACTTTCTTGGTAGTCTCTAGGACCAACTATTGGAAATGCCAAGATTACTGGGCCTCAGCCTGTTTCGTCTGTGAAAACCCTTGTATGCTTAAGGATGCAGAGACCAACCTTAGGACAATTACGGTGAAAAGTGCTTAGGAAAAATACCAAATAGTTCTCCACTTAGCGGTTCTTTCAAAAGTTGGGCCACACACCTCTTGGAAAGATCGAGTTACTTTGGCCTAGCCTTCGATTGGTCTGGAGAAGCAATCGCCATTCCTAGCTGATGAATCAAATGATTCTGAAAGGAACGGTGAAAAGTGCGGATCCTGTTTCAGTCTTTAGACTGAAACAGGATCCGCACTATTCACCTGTCCCACAAAGGCGCACTTCTCATGTCTGGCGCTAGTCCAACAAACCCAGGACTGACAGAGGCCCTGCACTTGCCACCCCAGAAAAATGTCTCATCTCCAAAGAAGGATTCTTCCGCTAACGGTTGAAAAGGGCTCCCGTTCTTGAAACAGTGGTGAAAAAATGGTGAAATAATACTGAAAACAATCCTATCTTCCAAGGCTCCTGTGCCAGCTATGGGAAATAGCAAGTTACCTGGGCATCAGCAGAGGTTTCTCTGCAAAAAGCATCATAGGCTTCAGGATGCAGAGACCGACCTCATGACTATTACGGTGCCAGACGCCATGGAAATGGCAAATAATTACCAACACACTGGTCATTTCAAAGTGTCAGGATGAAATCTGAAGCACGATCCACACTTTTCCCATCTCACGCAAATATGCACTTTCCAACTCTGGAGGTAAACAAATCAAAGGCAGGGCTGACAGAAGCCCCGCACTTACACCCCACCATGAAATCTCAACTACCAGGCAGCATTCTTATGCTAATGCGAGAACCCTGCTCGGGTTCTGAAAATAATGCTGAAACCACAATGGAATAATACTTAAAAAAACACTTTTTTGGTAGTTTCTAGGACCAGCTATTGGAAATGCCAAGATTATTGGGCCTCAGCCTGTTTCGTCTGTGAAAACTGTCGTATGCTTAAGGATGCAGAGACCAACCTTAGGACAATTACGGTGAAAAGTGCTTAGGAAAAATACCAAATAGTTCTCCACTTAGCGGGTCTTTCAAAAGTTGGGCCACACACCTCTTGGAAAGATCGAGTTACTTTGGCCTAGCCTTCGATTGGACTGGAGAAGCAATCGCCATTCCTAGCTGATGAATCAAATGATTCTGAAAGGAACGGTGAAAAGTGCGGATCCTGTTTCAGTCTTTAGACTGAAACAGTATCCGCACTATTCACCTGTCCCACAAAGGCGCACTTCTCATGTCTGGCGCTAGTCCAACAAACCCAGGACTGACAGAGGCCCTGCACTTGCCACCCCAGAAAAATATCTCATCTCCAAAGAAGGATTCTTCCGCTAGCGGTTGAAAAGTGCTCCCGTTCTTGAAACAGTGGTGAAAAAATGGTGAAGTAATACTGAAAACAATCGTATCTTTCAAGGCTCCTGTGCCAGCTATGGGAAATAGCAAGTTACCTGGGCCTCAGCAGAGGTTTCTCTGCAAAAAGATCATAGGCTTCAGGATGCAGAGACCGACCTCATGACTATTACGGGGCCAAACGCCATGGAAATGGCAAACAATTACCAACACACTGGTCACTTCAAAGTGTCAGGATGAAATCTGAAGCACGATCCACACTTTTCCCATCTCACGCAACTATGCACTTTCCAACTCAGGAGGTAAAGAAATCAAAGGCAGGGCTGACAGAAGCCCCGCACTTACACCCCACCATGAAATCTCAACTACCAGGCAGGATTCTTATGCTAATGAGAGAACCCTGCTCGGGTTCTGAAAATAATGCTGAAAGCACAACAGAGTAATACTTAAAAGAACACTTTCTTGGTAGTCTCTAGGACCAACTATTGGAAATGCCAAGATTAATGGGCCTCAGCCTGTTTCGTCTGTGAAAACCCTTGTATGCTTAAGGATGCAGAGACCAACCTTACGACAATTACGGTGAAAAGTGCTTAGGAAAAATACCAAATAGTTCTCCACTTAGCGGTTCTTTCAAAAGTTGGGCCACACACCTCTTGGAAAGATCGAGTTACTTTGGCCTAGCCTTCGATTGGTCTGGAGAAGCAATCGCCATTCCTAACTGATGAATCAAATGATTCTGACAGGAACGGTGAAAAGTGCGGATCCTGTTTCAGTCTTTAGACTGAAACAGGATCCGCACTATTCACCTGTCCCACAAAGGCGCACTTCTCATGTCTGGCGCTAGTCCAACAAACCCAGGACTGACAGAGGCCCTGCACTTGCCACCCCAGAAAAATGTCTCATCTCCAAAGAAGGATTCTTCCGCTAACGGTTGAAAAGGGCTCCCGTTCTTGAAACAGTGGTGAAAAAATGGTGAAATAATACTGAAAACAATCCTATCTTCCAAGGCTCCTGTGCCAGCTATGGGAAATAGCAAGTTACCTGGGCCTCAGCAGAGGTTTCTCTGCAAAAAGCATCATAGGCTTCAGGATGCAGAGACCGACCTCATGACTATTACGGTGCCAGACGCCATGGAAATGGCAAATAATTACCAACACACTGGTCATTTCAAAGTGTCAGGATGAAATCTGAAGCACGATCCACACTTTTCCCATCTCACGCAAATATGCACTTTCCAACTCTGGAGGTAAACAAATCAAAGGCAGGGCTGACAGAAGCCCCGCACTTACACCCCACCATGAAATCTCAACTACCAGGCAGAATTCTTATGTTAATGCGAAAACCCTGCTCGGGTTCTGAAAATAATGCTGAAATCACAACAGAATAATACTTAAAAGAACACTTTCTTGGTAGTCTCTAGGAACAACTATTGGAAATGCCAAGATTACTGGGCCTCAGCCTGTTTCGTCTGTGAAAACTCTGGTATGCTTAAGGATGCAGAGACCAACCTTAGGACAATTACGGTGAAAAGTGCTTAGGAAAAATACCAAATAGTTCTCCACTTAGAGGTTCTTTCAAAAGTTGGGCCACACACCTCTTGGCAAGATCGAGGTACTTTGGCCTAGCCTTCGATTGGTCTGGAGAAGCAATCGCCATTCCTAGCTGATGAATCAAATGATTCTGAAAGGAACGGTGAAAAGTGCGGATCCTGTTTCAGTCTTTAGACTGAAACAGGATCCGCACTATTCACCTGTCCCACAAAGGCGCACTTCTCATGTCTGGCGCTAGTCCAACAAACCCAGGACTGACAGAGGCCCTGCACTTGCCACCCCAGAAAAATATCTCATCTCCAAAGAAGGATTCTTCCGCTAACGGTTGAAAAGGGCTCCCGTTCTTGAAACAGTGGTGAAAAAATGGTGAAATAATACTGCAAACAATCCTATCTTCCAAGGCTCCTGTGCCAGCTATGGGAAATAGCAAGTTACCTGGGCCTCAGCAGAGGTTTCTCTGCAAAAAGCATCATAGGCTTCAGGATGCAGAGACCGACCTCATGACTATTACGGTGCCAAACGCCATGGAAATGGCAAATAATTACCAACATACTGGTCATTTCAAAGTGTCAGGATGAAATCTGAAGCACGATCCACACTTTTCCCATCTCACGCAACTATGCACTTTCCAACTCTGGAGGTAAACAAATCAAAGGCAGGGCAGACAGAAGCCCCGCACTTACACCCACCATGAAATCTCAACTACCAGGCAGGATTCTTATGCTAATGCGAGAACCCTGCTCGGGTTCTGAAAATAATGCTGAAAGCACAACAGAATTATACTTAAAAGAACACTTTCTTGGTAGTCTCTAGGACCAACTATTGGAAATGCCAAGATTAATGGGCCTCAGCCTGTTTCGTCTGTGAAAACCCTTGTATGCTTAAGGATGCAGAGACCAACCTTAGGACAATTACGGTGAAAAGTGCTTAGGAAAAATACCAAATAGTTCTCCACTTAGCGGTTCTTTCAAAAGTTGGGCCACACACCTCTTGGAAAGATCGAGTTACTTTGGCCTAGCCTTCGATTGGTCTGGAGAAGCAATCGCCATTCCTAGCTGATGAATCAAATGATTCTGAAAGGAACGGTGAAAAGTGCGGATCCTGTTTCAGTCTTTAGACTGAAACAGGATCCGCACTATTCACCTGTCCCACAAAGGCGCACTTCTCATGTCTGGCGCTAGTCCAACAAACCCAGGACTGACAGAGGCCCTGCACTTGCCACCCCAGAAAAATGTCTCATCTCCAAAGAAGGATTCTTCCGCTAACGGTTGAAAAGGGCTCCCGTTCTTGAAACAGTGGTGAAAAAATGGTGAAATAATACTGAAAACAATCCTATCTTCCAAGGCTCCTGTGCCAGCTATGGGAAATAGCAAGTTACCTGGGCATCAGCAGAGGTTTCTCTGCAAAAAGCATCATAGGCTTCAGGATGCAGAGACCGACCTCATGACTATTACGGTGCCAGACGCCATGGAAATGGCAAATAATTACCAACACACTGGTCATTTCAAAGTGTCAGGATGAAATCTGAAGCACGATCCACACTTTTCCCATCTCACGCAAATATGCACTTTCCAACTCTGGAGGTAAACAAATCAAAGGCAGGGCTGACAGAAGCCCCGCACTTACACCCCACCATGAAATCTCAACTACCAGGCAGCATTCTTATGCTAATGCGAGAACCCTGCTCCGGTTCTGAAAATAATGCTGAAACCACAACGGAATAGTACTTAAAAGAACACTTTCTTGGTAATCTCTAAGACCAACTATTGGAAATGCCAAGATTAATGGGCCTCAGCCTGTTTCGTCTGTGAAAACTCTGGTATGCTTAAGGATGCAGAGACCAACCTTAGGACAATTACGCTGAAAAGTGCTTAGGAAAAATACCAAATAGTTCTCCACTTAGCGGTTCTTTCAAAAGTTGGGCCACACACCTCTTGGAAAGATCGAGTTACTTTGGCCTAGCCTTCGCTTGGTCTGGAGAAGCAATCGCCATTCCTAGCTGATGAATCAAATGATTCTGAAAGGAACGGTGAAAAGTGCGGATCCTGTTTCAGTCTTTAGACTGAAACAGGATCCGCACTATTCACCTGTCCCACAAAGGCGCACTTCTCATGTCTGGCGCTAATCCAACAAACCCAGGACCGACAGAGGCCCTGCACTTGCCACCCCAGAAAAATATCTCATCTCCAAAGAAGGATTCTTCCGCTAACGGTTGAAAAGGGCTCCCGTTCTTGAAACAGTGGTGAAAAAATGGTGAAATAATACTGAAAACAATCCTATCTTCCAAGGCTCCTGTGCCAGCTATGGGAAATAGCAAGTTACCTGGGCCTCAGCAGAGGTTTCCCTGCAAAAAGCATCATAGGCTTCAGGATGCAGAGACTGACCTCATGACTATTACGGGGCCAAACGCCATGGAAATGGCAAATAATTACCAACACACTGGTCATTTCAAAGTGACAGGATGAAATCTGATGCACGATCCACACTTTTCCCATCTCACGCAACTATGCACTTTCCAATTCTGGAGGTAAACAAATCAAAGGCAGGGCTGACAGAAGCCCCGCACTTACACCCCACCATGAAATCTCAACTACCAGGCAGGATTCTTATTCTAATGCGAGAACCCTGCTCGGGTTCTGAAAATAATGCTGAAACCACAACAGAATAATACTTAAAAGAACAGTTTCTTGGTAGTCTCTAGGACCAACTATTGGAAATGCCATGATTAATGGGCCTCAGCCTGTTTCGTCTGTGAAAACTCTGGTATGCTTAAGGATGCAGAGACCAACCTTAGGACAATTACGGTGAAAAGTGCTTAGGAAAAATACCAAATAGTTCTCCACTTAGCGGTTCTTTCAAAAGTTGGGCCACACACCTCTTGGAAAGATCGAGTTACTTTGGCCTAGCCTTCGATTGGTCTGGAGAAGCAATCGCCATTCCTAGCTGATGAATCAAATGATTCTGAAAGGAACGATGAAAAGTGCGGATCCTGTTTCAGTCTTTAGACTGAAACAGGATCCGCACTATTCACCTGTCCCACAAAGGCGCACTTCTCATGTCTGGCGCTAGTCCAACAAACCCAGGACTGACAGAGGCCCTGCACTTGCCACCCCAGAAAAATATCTCATCTCCAAAGAAGGATTCTTCCGCTAACGGTTGAAAAAGGCTCCCGTTCTTGAAACAGTGGTGAAAAAATGGTGAAATAATACTGAAAACAATCCTATCTTCCAAGGCTCCTGTGCCAGCTATGGGAAATAGCAAGTTACCTGGGCCTCAGCAGAGGTTTCTCTGCAAAAAGCATCATAGGCTTCAGGATGCAGAGACCGACCTCATGACTATTATGGGGCCAAACGCCTTGGAAATGGCAAATAATTACCAACAGACTGGTCATTTCAAAGTGTCTGGATGAAATCTGAAGCACGATCCACACTTTTCCCATCTCACGCAAATATGCACTTTCCAACTCTGGAGGTAAACAAATCAAAGGCAGGGCTGACAGAAGCCCCGCACTTACACCCCACCATGAAATCTCAACTACCAGGCAGGATTCTTATGCTAATGCGAGAACCCTGCTCAGATACTGAAAATAATGCTGAAACCACAATGGAATAATACTTAAAAAAACACTTTCTTGGTAGGCTCTAAGACCAACTTTTGGAAATGCCAAGATTACTGGACCTCAGCCTGTTTCGTCTGTGAAGACACTGGTATGCTTAAGGATGCAGAGACCAACCTTAGGACAATTACGGTGAAAAGTGCTTAGGAAAAATACCAAATAGTTCTCCACTTAGCGGTTCTTTCAAAAGTTGGGCCACACACCTCTTGGAAAGATCGAGTTACTTTGGCCTAGCCTTCGATTGGTCTGGAGAAGCAATCGCCATTCCTAGCTGATGAATCAAATGATTCTGAAAGGAACGGTGAAAAGTGAGGATCCTGTTTCAGTCTTTAGACTGAAACAGGATCCGCACTATTCACCTGTCCCACATAGGCGCACTTCTCATGTCTGGCGCTAGTCCAACAAACCCAGGACTGACAGAGGTCCTGCACTTGCCACCCCAGAAAAATATCTCATCTCCAAAGAAGGATTCTTCCGCTAACGGTTGAAAAGGGCTCCCGTCCTTGAAACAGTGGTGAAAAAATGGTGAAATAATACTGAATACAATCCTATCTTCCAAGGCTCCTGTGCCAGCTATGGGAAATAGCAAGTTACCTGGGCCTCAGCAGAGGTTTCTCTGCAAAAAGCATCATAGGCTTCAGGATGCAGAGACCGACCTCATGACTATTACGGGGCCAAACGCCATGGAAATGGCAAATAATTACCAACACACTGGTCATTTCAAAGTGTCAGGATGAAATCTGAAGCACGATCCACACTTTTCCCATCTCACGCAAATATGCACTTTCCAACTCTGGAGGTAAACAAATCAAAGGCAGGGCTGACAGAAGCCCCGCACTTACACCCCACCATGAAATCTCAACTACAAGGCAGGATTCTTATGCTAATGCGAGAACCCTGCTCCGGTTCTGAAAATAATGCTGAAACCACAATGGAATAATACTTAAAAAAACACTTTCTTGGTAGTCTCTAGGACCAACTATTGGAAATGCCAAGATTAATGGGCCTCAGCCTGTTTCAACTGTGAAAACTCTCGTATGCTTAAGGATGCAGAGACCAACCTTATGACAACTACGGTGAAAAGTGCTTCGGAAAAATACCAAAGAGTTCTCCACTTAGCGGTTCTTTCAAAAGTTGGGCCACACACCTCTTGGAAAGATCGAGTTACTTTGGCCTAGCCTTCGATTGGACTGGAGAAGCAATCGCCATTCCTAGCTGATGAATCAAATGATTCTGAAAGGAACGGTGAAAAGTGCGGATCCTGTTTCAGTCTTTAGACTGAAACAGTATCCGCACTATTCACCTGTCCCACAAAGGCGCACTTCTCATGTCTGGTGCTAGTCCAACAAACCCAGGACTGACAGAGGCCCTGCACTTGCCACCCCAGAAAAATATCTCATCTCCAAAGAAGGATTCTTCCGCTAGCGGTTGAAAAGTGCTCCCGTTCTTGAAACAGTGGTGAAAAAATGGTGAAGTAATACTGAAAACAATCCTATCTTTCAAGGCTCCTGTGCCAGCTATGGGAAATAGCAAGTTACCTGGGCCTCAGCAGAGGTTTCTCTGCAAAAAGATCATAGGCTTCAGGATGCAGAGACCGACCTCATGACTATTACGGGGCCAAACGCCATGGAAATGGCAAACAATTACCAACACACTGATCACTTCAAAGTGTCAGGATGAAATCTGAAGCACGATCCACACTTTTCCCATCTCACGCAACTATGCACTTTCCAACTCAGGAGGTAAACAAATCAAAAGCAGGGCTGACAGAAGCCCCGCAATTACACCCCACCATGAAATCTCAACTACCAGGCAGGATTCTTATGCTAATGCGAGAACCCTGCTCGGGTTCTGAAAATAATGCTGAAACCACAACAGAATTATACTTAAAAGAACACTTTCTTGGTAGTCTCTAGGACCAACTATTGGAAATGCCAAGATTAATGGGCCTCAGCCTGTTTCGTCTGTGAAAACCCTTGTATGCTTAAGGATGCAGAGACCAACCTTACGACAATTACGGTGAAAAGTGCTTAGGAAAAATACCAAATAGTTCTCCACTTAGCGGTTCTTTCAAAAGTTGGGCCACACACCTCTTGGAAAGATCGAGTTACTTTGGCCTAGCCTTCGATTGGTCTGGAGAAGCAATCGCCATTCCTAGCTGATGAATCAAATGATTCTGACAGGAACGGTGAAAAGTGCGGATCCTGTTTCAGTCTTTAGACTGAAACAGGATCCGCACTATTCACCTGTCCCACAAAGGCGCACTTCTCATGTCTGGCGCTAGTCCAACAAACCCAGGACTGACAGAGGCCCTGCACTTGCCACCCCAGAAAAATGTCTCATCTCCAAAGAAGGATTCTTCCGCTAATGGTTGAAAAGGGCTCCCGTTCTTGAAACAGTGGTGAAAAAATGGTGAAATAATACTGAAAACAATCCTATCTTCCAAGGCTCCTGTGCCAGCTATGGGAAATAGCAAGTTACCTGGGCCTCAGCAGAGGTTTCTCTGCAAAAAGCATCATAGGCTTCAGGATGCAGAGACCGACCTCATGACTATTACGGTGCCAGACGCCATGGAAATGGCAAATAATTACCAACACACTGGTCATTTCAAAGTGTCAGGATGAAATCTGAAGCACGATCCACACTTTTCCCATCTCACGCAAATATGCACTTTCCAACTCTGGAGGTAAACAAATCAAAGGCAGGGCTGACAGAAGCCCCGCACTTACACCCCACCATGAAATCTCAACTACCAGGCAGGATTCTTATGTTAATGCGAAAACCCTGCTCGGGTTCTGAAAATAATGCTGAAAGCACAACAGAATTATACTTAAAAGAACACTTTCTTGGTAGTCTCTAGGACCAACTATTGGAAATGCCAAGATTACTGGGCCTCAGCCTGTTTCGTCTGTGAAAACTCTGGTATGCTTAAGGATGCAGAGACCAACCTTAGGACAATTACGGTGAAAAGTGCTTAGGAAAAATACCAAATAGTTCTCCACTTAGCGGTTCTTTCAAAAGTTGGGCCACACACCTCTTGGAAAGATCGAGTTACTTTGGCCTAGCCTTCGATTGGTCTGGAGAAGCAATCGCCATTCCTAGCTGATGAATCTAATGATTCTGAAAGGAACGGTGAAAAGTGCGGATCCTGTTTCAGTCTTTAGACTGAAACAGGATCCGCACTATTCACCTGTCCCACAAAGGCGCACTTCTCATGTCTGGCGCTAGTCCAACAAACCCAGGACTGACAGAGGCCCTGCACTTGCCACCCCAGAAAAATGTCTCATCTCCAAAGAAGGATTCTTCCGCTAACGGTTGAAAAGGGCTCCCGTTCTTGAAACAGTGGTGAAAAAATGGTGAAATAATACTGAAAACAATCCTATCTTCCAAGGCTCCTGTGCCAGCTATGGGAAATAGCAAGTTACCTGGGCATCAGCAGAGGTTTCTCTGCAAAAAGCATCATAGGCTTCAGGATGCAGAGACCGACCTCATGACTATTACGGTGCCAGACGCCATGGAAATGGCAAATAATTACCAACACACTGGTCATTTCAAAGTGTCAGGATGAAATCTGAAGCACGATCCACACTTTTCCCATCTCACGCAAATATGCACTTTCCAACTCTGGAGGTAAACAAATCAAAGGCAGGGCAGACAGAAGCCCCGCACTTACACCCACCATGAAATCTCAACTACCAGGCAGGATTCTTATGCTAATGCGAGAACCCTGCTCGGGTTCTGAAAATAATGCTGAAACCACAACAGAATTATACTTAAAAGAACACTTTCTTGGTAGTCTCTAGGACCAACTATTGGAAATGCCAAGATTAATGGGCCTCAGCCTGTTTCGTCTGTGAAAACCCTTGTATGCTTATGGATGCAGAGACCAACCTTAGGACAATTACGGTGAAAAGTGCTTAGGAAAAATACCAAATAGTTCTCCACTTAGCGGTTCTTTCAAAAGTTGGGCCACACACCTCTTGGAAAGATCGAGTTACTTTGGCCTAGCCTTCGATTGGTCTGGAGAAGCAATCGCCATTCCTAGCTGATGAATCAAATGATTCTGAAAGGAACGGTGAAAAGTGCGGATCCTGTTTCAGTCTTTAGACTGAAACAGGATCCGCACTATTCACCTGTCCCACAAAGGCGCACTTCTCATGTCTGGCGCTAGTCCAACAAACCCAGGACTGACAGAGGCCCTGCACTTGCCACCCCAGAAAAATGTCTCATCTCCAAAGAAGGATTCTTCCGCTAACGGTTGAAAAGGGCTCCCGTTCTTGAAACAGTGGTGAAAAAATGGTGAAATAATACTGAAAACAATCCTATCTTCCAAGGCTCCTGTGCCAGCTATGGGAAATAGCAAGTTACCTGGGCATCAGCAGAGGTTTCTCTGCAAAAAGCATCATAGGCTTCAGGATGCAGAGACCGACCTCATGACTATTACGGTGCCAGACGCCATGGAAATGGCAAATAATTACCAACACACTGGTCATTTCAAAGTGTCAGGATGAAATCTGAAGCACGATCCACACTTTTCCCATCTCACGCAAATATGCACTTTCCAACTCTGGAGGTAAACAAATCAAAGGCAGGGCTGACAGAAGCCCCGCACTTACACCCCACCATGAAATCTCAACTACCAGGCAGAATTCTTATGCTAATGCGAAAACCCTGCTCGGGTTCTGAAAATAATGCTGAAATCACAACAGAATAATACTTAAAAGAACACTTTCTTGGTAGTCTCTAGGACCAACTATTGGAAATGCCAAGATTAATGGGCCTCAGCCTGTTTCGTCTGTGAAAACTCTGGTATGCTTAAGGATGCAGAGACCAACCTTAGGACAATTACGGTGAAAAGTGCTTAGGAAAAATACCAAATAGTTCTCCACTTAGCGGTTCTTTCAAAAGTTGGGCCACACACCTCTTGGAAAGATCGAGTTACTTTGGCCTAGCCTTCGATTGGTCTGGAGAACCAATCGCCATTCCTAGCTGATGAATCAAATGATTCTGAAAGGAACGGTGAAAAGTGCGGATCCTGTTTCAGTCTTTAGACTGAAACAGGATCCGCACTATTCACCTGTCCCACAAAGGCGCACTTCTCATGTCTGGCGCTAGTCCAACAAACCCAGGACTGACAGAGGCCCTGCACTTGCCACCCCAGAAAAATATCTCATCTCCAAAGAAGGATTCTTCCGCTAACGGTTGAAAAGGGCTCCCGTTCTTGAAACAGTGGTGAAAAAATGGTGAAATAATACTGAAAACAATCCTATCTTCCAAGGCTCCTGTGCCAGCTATGGGAAATAGCAAGTTACCTGGGCCTCAGCAGAGGTTTCTCTGCAAAAAGCATCATAGGCTTCAGGATGCAGAGACCGACCTCATGACTATTACGGTGCCAAACGCCATGGAAATGGCAAATAATTACCAACATACTGGTCATTTCAAAGTGTCAGGATGAAATCTGAAGCACGATCCACACTTTTCCCATCTCACGCAACTATGCACTTTCCAACTCTGGAGGTAAACAAATCAAAGGCAGGGCAGACAGAAGCCCCGCACTTACACCCACCATGAAATCTCAACTACCAGGCAGGATTCTTATGCTAATGCGAGAACCCTGCTCGGGTTCTGAAAATAATGCTGAAAGCACAACAGAATTATACTTAAAAGAACACTTTCTTGGTAGTCTCTAGGACCAACTATTGGAAATGCCAAGATTAATGGGCCTCAGCCTGTTTCGTCTGTGAAAACCCTTGTATGCTTAAGGATGCAGAGACCAACCTTAGGACAATTACGGTGAAAAGTGCTTAGGAAAAATACCAAATAGTTCTCCACTTAGCGGTTCTTTCAAAAGTTGGGCCACACACCTCTTGGAAAGATCGAGTTACTTTGGCCTAGCCTTCGATTGGTCTGGAGAAGCAATCGCCATTCCTAGCTGATGAATCAAATGATTCTGAAAGGAACGGTGAAAAGTGCGGATCCTGTTTCAGTCTTTAGACTGAAACAGGATCCGCACTATTCACCTGTCCCACAAAGGCGCACTTCTCATGTCTGGCGCTAGTCCAACAAACCCAGGACTGACAGAGGCCCTGCACTTGCCACCCCAGAAAAATGTCTCATCTCCAAAGAAGGATTCTTCCGCTAACGGTTGAAAAGGGCTCCCGTTCTTGAAACAGTGGTGAAAAAATGGTGAAATAATACTGAAAACAATCCTATCTTCCAAGGCTCCTGTGCCAGCTATGGGAAATAGCAAGTTACCTGGGCATCAGCAGAGGTTTCTCTGCAAAAAGCATCATAGGCTTCAGGATGCAGAGACCGACCTCATGACTATTACGGTGCCAGACGCCATGGAAATGGCAAATAATTACCAACACACTGGTCATTTCAAAGTGTCAGGATGAAATCTGAAGCACGATCCACACTTTTCCCATCTCACGCAAATATGCACTTTCCAACTCTGGAGGTAAACAAATCAAAGGCAGGGCTGACAGAAGCCCCGCACTTACACCCCACCATGAAATCTCAACTACCAGGCAGAATTCTTATGCTAATGCGAAAACCCTGCTCGGGTTCTGAAAATAATGCTGAAATCACAACAGAATAATACTTAAAAGAACACTTTCTTGGTAGTCTCTAGGAACAACTATTGGAAATGCCAAGATTACTGGGCCTCAGCCTGTTTCGTCTGTGAAAACTCTGGTATGCTTAAGGATGCAGAGACCAACCTTAGGACAATTACGGTGAAAAGTGCTTCGGAAAAATACCAAATAGTTCTCCACTTAGCGGTTCTTTCAAAAGTTGGGCCACACACCTCTTGGAAAGATCAAGTTACTTTGGCCTAGCCTTCGATTGGTCTGGAGAAGCAATCGCCATTCCTAGCTGATGAATCAAATGATTCTGAAAGGAACGGTGAAAAGTGCGGATCCTCTTTCAGTCTTTAGACTGAAACAGGATCCGCACTATTCACCTGTCCCACAAAGGCGCACTTCTCATGTCTGGCGCTAGTCCAACAAACCCAGGACTGACAGAGGCCCTGCACTTGCCACCCCAGAAAAATATCTCATCTCCAAAGAAGGATTCTTCCGCTAACGGTTGAAAAGGGCTCCCGTTCTTGAAACAGTGGTGAAAAAATGGTGAAATAATACTGCAAACAATCCTATCTTCCAAGGCTCCTGTGCCAGCTATGGGAAATAGCAAGTTACCTGGGCCTCAGCAGAGGTTTCTCTGCAAAAAGCATCATAGGCTTCAGGATGCAGAGACCGACCTCAAGACTATAACGGGGCCAAACGCCATGGAAATGGCAAATAATTACCAACACACTGGTCATTTCAAAGTGTCAGGATGAAATCTGAAGCACGATCCACACTTTTCCCATCTCACGCAACTATGCACTTTCCAACTCTGGAGGTAAACAAATCAAAGGCAGGGCAGACAGAAGCCCCGCACTTACACCCCACCATGAAATCTCAACTACCAGGCAGGATTCTTATGATAATGCGAGAACCCTGCTCGGGTTCTGAAAATAATGCTGAAATCACAACAGAATAATATTTAAAAGAACACTTTCTTGGTAGTCTCTAGGACCAACTATTGGAAATGCCAAGATTAATGGGCCTCAGCCTGTTTCGTCTGTGAAAACTCTGGTATGCTTAAGGATGCAGAGACCAACCTTAGGACAATTACGGTGAAAAGTGCTTAGGAAAAATACCAAAGAGTTCTCCACTTAGCGGTTCTTTCAAAAGTTGGGCCACACACCTCTTGGAAAGATCGAGTTACTTTGGCCTAGCCTTCGATTGGTCTGGAGAAGCAATCGCCATTCCTAGCTGATGAATCAAATGATTCTGAAAGGAACGGTGAAAAGTGAGGATCCTGTTTCAGTCTTTAGACTGAAACAGGATCCGCACTATTCACCTGTCCCACAAAGGCGCACTTCTCATGTCTGGCGCTAGTCCAACAAACCCAGGACTGACAGAGGCCCTGCACTTGCCACCCCAGAAAAATATCTCATCTCCAAAGAAGGATTCTTCCGCTAACGGTTGAAAAGGGCTCCGGTTCTTGAAACAGTGGTGAAAAAATGGTGAAATAATAATCGGAAACAATCCTATCTTCCAAGGCTCCTGTGCCAGCTATGGAAAATAGCAAGTTACCTGGGCCTCAGCAGAGGTTTCTCTGCAAAAAGCATCATAGGCTTCAGGATGCAGAGACCGACCCCATGACTATTACGGTGCCAAACGCCATGGAAATGGCAAATAATTACCAACACACTGGTCATTTCAAAGTGTCAGGATGAAATCTGAAGCACGATCCACACTTTTCCCATATCACGCAACTATGCACTTTCCAACTCTGGAGGTAAACAAATCAAAGGCAGGGCAGACAGAAGCCCCGCACTTACACCCCACCATGAAATCTCAACTACCAGGCAGGATTCTTACACTAATGCGAGAACCCTGCTCGGGTTCTGAAAATAATGCTGAAATCACAACAGAATAATACTTAAAAGAACACTTTCTTGGTAGGCTCTAGGACCAACTATTGGAAATGCCAAGATTACTGGGCCTCAGCCTGTTTCGTCTGTGAAAACTCTGGTATGCTTAAGGATGCAGAGACCAACCTTAGGACAATTACGGTGAAAAGTGCTTAGGAAAAATACCAAATAGTTCTCCACTTAGCGGTTCTTTCAAAAGTTGGGCCACACACCTCTTGGAAAGATCGAGGTACTTTGGCCTAGCCTTCGATTGGTCTGGAGAAGCAATCGCCATTCCTAGCTGATGAATCAAATGATTCTGAAAGGAACGGTGAAAAGTGCGGATCCTGTTTCAGTCTTTAGACTGAAACAGGATCCGCACTATTCACCTGTCCCACAAAGGCGCACTTCTCATGTCTGGCGCTAGTCCAACAAACCCAGGACTGACAGAGGCCCTGCACTTGCCACCCCAGAAAAATATCTCATCTCCAAGGAAGGATTCTTCCGCTAACGGCTGAAAAGGGCTCCCGTTCTTGAAACAGTGGTGAAAAAATGGTGAAATAATACTGAAAACAATCCTATCTTCCAAGGCTCCTGTGCCAGCTATGGGAAATAGCAAGTTACCTGGGCCTCAGCAGAGGTTTCTCTGCAAAAAAGCATCATAGGCTTCAGGATGCAGAGACCGACCTCATGACTATTACGGTGCCAGACGCCATGGAAATGGCAAATAATTACCAAAACACTGGTCATTTCAAAGTGTCAGGATGAAATCTGAAGCACGATCCACACTTTTCCCATCTTACGCAAATATGCACTTTCCAACTCTGGAGGTAAACAAATCAAAGGCAGGGCTGACAAAAGCCCGCACCTACACCCCACCCAGAAGTCTCAACTACCAGGCAGGATTCTTATGCTAATGGGAGAACCCTGCTCCGGTTCTGAAAATAATGCTGAAACCACAACGGAATAATACTTAAAAAAACACTTTCTTGGTAGTCTGTAGGACCAACTATTGGAAATGCCAAGATTACTGGGCCTCAGCCTGTTTCGTCTGTGAAAACTCTCTTATGCTTAAGGATGCAGAGACCAACCTTAGGACAATTACGGTGAAAAGTGCTTAGGAAAAATACCAAATAGTTCTCCACTTAGCGGTTCTTTCAAAAGTTGGGCCACACAACTATTGGAAAGATCGAGGTACTTTGGCCTAGCCTTCGATTGGTCTGGAGGAGCAATCGTCATTCCTAGCTGATGAATCAAATGATTCTGAAAGGAACGGTGAAAAGTGCGGATCCTGTTTCAGTCTTTAGACTGAAGCAGGATCCGCACTATTCACCTGTCCCACAAAGGCGCACTTCTCATGTCTGGCGCTAGTCCAACAAACCCAAGACTGACAGAGGCCCTGCACTTGCCACGCCAGAAAAATATCTCATCTCCAAAGAAGGATTCTTCCGCTAACGGTTGAAAAGGGCTCCCGTTCTTGAAACAGTGGTGAAAAAATGGTGAAATAATACTGCAAACAATCCTATCTTCCACGGCTCCTGTGCCAGCTATGGGAAATAGCAAGTTACCTGGGCCTCAGCAGAGGTTTCTCTGCAAAAAGCATCATAGGCTTCAGGATGCAGAGACCGACCTCATGACTATTACGGTGCCAGACGCCATGGAAATGGCAAATAATTACCAACACACTGGTCATTTCAAAGTGTCAGGATGAAATCTGAAGCACGATCCACACTTTTCCCATCTCACGCAAATATGCACTTTCCAACTCTGGAGGTAAACAAATCAAAGGCAGGGCTGACAGAAGCCCCGCACTTACACCCCACCATGAAATCTCAACTACCAGGCAGGATTCTTATGCTAATGCGAGAACCCTGCTCGGGTTCTGAAAATGATGCTGAAACCACGACAGAATAATATTTAAAAGAACATTTTCTTGGTAGTCTCTAGGACCAACTATTGGAAATGCCAAGATTAATGGGCCTCAGCCTGTTTCGTCTGTGAAAACTCTGGTATGCTTAAGGATGCAGAGACCAACCTTAGGACAATTACGGTGAAAAGTACTTACGAAAAAATACCAAATAGTTCTCCACTTAGCGGTTCTTTCAAAAGTTGGGCCACACACCTCTTGGAAAGATCGAGTTACTTTGGCCTAGCCTTCGATTGGTCTGGAGAAGCAATCCCCATTCCTAGCTGATGAATCAAATGATTCTGAAAGGAACGGTGAAAAGTGCGGATCCTGTTTCAGTCTTTAGACTGAAACAGGATCCGCACTATTCACCTGTCCCACAAAGGCGCACTTCTCATGTCTGGCGCTAGTCCAACAAACCCAGGACTGACAGAGGCCCTGCACTTGCCACCCCAGAAAAATATGTCATCTCCAAAGAAGTATTCTTGGGCTAGCGGTTGAAAAGAGCTCCCGTTCTTGAAACAGTGGTGAAAAAATGGTGAAATAATACTGAAAACAATCCTATCTTCCAAGGCTCCTGTGCCAGCTATGGGAAATAGCAAGTTACCTGGGCCTCAGCAGAGGTTTCTCTGCAAAAAGCATCATAGGCTTCAGGATGCAGAGACCGACCTCATGACTATTACGGGGCCAAACGCCATGGAAATGGCAAATAATTACCAACACACTGGTCATTTCAAAGTGTCAGGATGAAATCTGAAGCACGATCCACACTTTTCCCATCTCACGCAAATATGCACTTTCCAACTCTGGAGGTAAACAAATCAAAGGCAGGGCTGACAGAAGCCCCGCACTTACACCCCACGCAGAAATCTCAACTACCAGGCAGGATTCTTATGGTAATGCGAGAACCCTGCTCGGGTTCTGAAAATAATGTTGAAACCACAACGGAATAATAATTAAAAAACCACTTTCTTGGTAGTCTCTAGGACCAACTATTGGAAATGCCAAGATTACTGGGCCTCAGCCTGTTTCGTCTGTGAAAACTCTGGTATGCTTAAGGATGCAGAGACCAACCTTATGACAATTACGGTGAAAAGTGCTTCGGAAAAATACCAAATAGTTCTCCACTTAGCGGTTCTTTCAAAAGTTGGGCCACACACCTCTTGGAAAGATCGAGGTACTTTGGCCTAGCCTTTGATTGGTCTGGAGAAGCAATCGCCATTCCTAGCTGATGAATCAAATGATTCTGAAAGGAACGGTGAAAAGTGCGGATCCTGTTTCAGTCTTTAGACTGAAACAGGATCCGCACTATTCACCTGTCCCACAAAGGCGCACTTCTCATGTCTGGCGCTAGTCCAACAAACCCAGGACTGACAGAGGCCCTGCACTTGCCACCCCAGAAAAATATCTCATCTCCAAAGAAGGATTCTTCCGCTAACGGCTGAAAAGGGCTCCCGTTCTTGAAACAGTGGTGAAAAAATGGTGAAATAATACTGAAAACAATCCTATCTTCCAAGGCTCCTGTGCCAGCTATGGGAAATAGCAAGTTACCTGGGCCTCAGCAGAGGTTTCTCTGCAAAAAGCATCATAGGCTTCAGGATGCAGAGACCGACCTCATGACTATTACGGTGCCAGACGCCATGGAAATGGCAAATAATTACCAACACACTGGTCATTTCAAAGTGTCAGGATGAAATCTGAAGCACGATCCACACTTTTCCCATCTTACGCAAATATGCACTTTCCAACTCTGGAGGTAAACAAATCAAAGGCAGGGCTGACAAAAGCCCGCACCTACACCCCACCCAGAAATCTCAACTACCAGGCAGGATTCTTATGCTAATGCGAGAACCCTGCTCAGTTTCTGAAAATAATGCTGAAACCACAACATAATAATACTTAAAAAAACACTTTCTTGGTAGTCTGTAGGACCAACTATTGGAAATGCCAAGATTACTGGGTCTCAGCCTGTTTCGTCTATGAAATCTCTCCTATGCTTAAGGATGCAGAGACCAACCTTAGGACAATTACGGTGAAAAGTGCTTAGGAAAAATACCAAATAGTTCTCCACTTAGCGGTTCTTTCAAAAGTTGTGCCACACACCTCTTGGAAAGATCGAGGTACTTTGGCCTAGCCTTCGATTGGTCTGGAGGAGCAATCGCCATTCCTAGCTGATGAATCAAATGATTCTGAAAGGAACGGTGAAAAGTGCGGATCCTGTTTCAGTCTTTAGACTGAAACAGGATCCGCACTATTCACCTGTCCCACAAAGGCGCACTTCTCATGTCTGGCGCTAGTCCAACAAACCCAGGACTGACAGAGGCCCTGCACTTGCCACCCCAGAAAAATATCTCATCTCCAAAGAAGGATTCTTCCGCTAACGGCTGAAAAGGGCTCCCGTTCTTGAAACAGTGGTGAAAAAATGGTGAAATAATACTGAAAACAATCCTATCTTCCAAGGCTCCTGTGCCAGCTATGGGAAATAGCAAGTTACCTGGGCCTCAGCAGAGGTTTCTCTGCAAAAAGCATCATAGGCTCAGGATGCAGAGACCGACCTCATGACTATTACGGTGCCAGACGCCATGGAAATGGCAAATAATTACCAACACACTGGTCATTTCAAAGTGTCAGGATGAAATCTGAAGCACGATCCACACTTTTCCCATCTTACGCAAATATGCACTTTCCAACTCTGGAGGTAAACAAATCAAAGGCAGGGCTGACAAAAGCCCCGCACTTACACCCCACCATGAAATCTCAACTACCAGGCAGGATTCTTATGCTAATGCGAGAACCCTGCTCCGGTTCTGAAAATGATGCTGAAACCACAACAGAATAATATTTAAAAGAACATTTTCTTGGTAGTCTCTAGGACCAACTATTGGAAATGCCAAGATTAATGGGCCTCAGCCTGTTTCGTCTGTGAAAACTCTGGTATGCTTAAGGATGCAGAGACCAACCTTAGGACAATTACGGTGAAAAGTGCTTACGAAAAATAAAAAATAGTTCTCCACTTAGCGGTTCTTTCAAAAGTTGGGCCACACACCTCTTGGAAAGATCGAGTTACTTTGGCCTAGCCTTCGATTGGTCTGGAGAAGCAATCCCCATTCCTAGCTGATGAATCAAATGATTCTGAAAGGAACGGTGAAAAGTGCGGATCCTGTTTCAGTCTTTAGACTGAAACAGGATCCGCACTATTCACCTGTCCCACAAAGGCGCACTTCTCATGTCTGGCGCTAGTCCAACAAACCCAGGACTGACAGAGGCCCTGCACTTGCCACCCCAGAAAAATATCTCATCTCCAAAGAAGTATTCTTCCGCTAGTGGTTGAAAAGAGCTCCCGTTCTTGAAACAGTGGTGAAAAAATGGTGAAATAATACTGAAAACAATCCTATCTTCCAAGGCTCCTGTGCCAGCTATGGGAAATAGCAAGTTACCTGGGCCTCAGCAGAGGTTTCTCTGCAAAAAGCATCATAGGCTTCAGGATGCAGAGACCGACCTCATGACTATTACGGGGCCAAACGCCATGGAAATGGCAAATAATTACCAACACACTGGTCATTTCAAAGTGTCAGGATGAAATCTGAAGCACGATCCACACTTTTCCCATCTCACGCAAATATGCACTTTCCAACTCTGGAGGTAAACAAATCAAAGGCAGGGCTGACAGAAGCCCCGCACTTACACCCCACCCAGAAATCTCAACTACCAGGCAGGATTCTTATGGTAATGCGAGAACCCTGCTCGGGTTCTGAAAATAATGTTGAAACCACAACGGAATAATAATTAAAAAAACACTTTCTTGGTAGTCTCTAGGACCAACTATTGGAAATGCCAAGATTAATGGGCCTCAGCCTGTTTCGTCTGTGAAAACTCTCGTATGCTTAAGGATGCAGAGACCAACCTTATGACAATTACGGTGAAAAGTGCTTCGGAAAAATACCAAATAGTTCTCCACTTAGCGGTTCTTTCAAAAGTTGGGCAACACACCTCTTGGAAAGATCGAGGTACTTTGGCCTAGGCTTCTATTGGTCTGGAGAAGCAATCGCCATTCCTAGCTGATGAATAAAATGATTCTGAAAGGAACGGTGAAAAGTGCGGATCCTGTTTCAGTCTTTAGACTGAAACAGGATCCGCACTATTCACCTGTCCCACAAAGGCGCACTTCTCATGTCTGGCGCTAGTCCAACAAACCCAGGACTGACAGAGGCCCTGCACTTGCCACCCCAGAAAAATATCTCATCTCCAAAGAAGGATTCTTCCGCTAACGGCTGAAAAGGGCTCCCGTTCTTGAAACAGTGGTGAAAAAATGGTGAAATAATACTGAAAACAATCCTATCTTCCAAGGCTCCTGTGCCAGCTATGGGAAATAGCAAGTTACCTGGGCCTCAGCAGAGGTTTCTCTGCAAAAAGCATCATAGGCTTCAGGATGCAGAGACCGACCTCATGACTATTACGGTGCCAGACGCCATGGAAATGGCAAATAATTACCAACACACTGGTCATTTCAAAGTGTCAGGATGAAATCTGAAGCACGATCCACACTTTTCCCATCTTACGCAAATATGCACTTTCCAACTCTGGAGGTAAACAAATCAAAGGCAGGGCTGACAAAAGCCCGCACCTACACCCCACCCAGAAATCTCAAATACCAGGCAGGATTCTTATGCTAATGCGAGAACCCTGCTCGGGTTCTGAAAGTAATGCTGAAACCACAACATAATAATACTTAAAAAAACACTTTCTTGGTAGTCTGTAGGACCAACAACTATTGGAAATGCCAAGATTACTGGGTCTCAGCCTGTTTCGTCTGTGAAAACTCTCCTATGCTTAAGGATGCAGAGACCAACCTTAGGATAATTACGGTGAAAAGTGCTTAGGAAAAATACCAAATAGTTCTCCACTTAGCGGTTCTTTCAAAAGTTGGGCCACACACCTCTTGGAAAGATCGAGGTACTTTGGCCTAGCCTTCGATTGGTCTGGAGGAGCAATCGCCATTCCTAGCTGATGAATCAAATGATTCTGAAAGGAACGGTGAAAAGTGCGGATCCTGTTTCAGTCTTTAGACTGAAACAGGATCCGCACTATTCACCTGTCCCACAAAGGCGCACTTCTCATGTCTGGCGCTAGTCCAACAAACCCAGGACTGACAGAGGCCCTGCACTTGCCACCCCAGAAAAACATCTCATCTCCTAGGAAGGATTCTTCCGCTAACGGTTGAAAAGGGCTCCTGTTCTTGAAACAGTGGTGAAAAAATGGTGAAATAATACTGAAAACAATCCTATCTTTCAAGGCTCCTGTGCCAGCTATGGGAAATAGCAAGTTACCTGGGCCTCAGCAGAGGTTTCTCTGCAAAAACCATCATAGGCTTCAGGATGCAGAGACCGACCTCATGACTATTACGGGGCCAAACGCCATGGAAATGGCAAATAATTACCAACACACTGGTCATTTCAAAGTGTCAGGATGAAATCTGAAGCACGATCCACACTTTTCCCATCTCACGCAAATATGCACTTTCCAACTCTGGAGGTAAACAAATCAAAGGCAGGGCTGACAGAAGCCCCGCACTTACACCCCACCATGAAATCTCAACTACCAGGCAGGATTCTTATGCTAATGCGAGAACCCTGCTCGGGTTCTGAAAATGATGCTGAAACCACAACAGAATAATATTTAAAAGAACATTTTCTTGGTAGTCTCTAGGACCAACTATTGGAAATGCCAAGATTAATGGGCCTCAGCCTGTTTCGTCTGTGAAAACTCTGGTATGCTTAAGGATGCAGAGACCAACCTTAGGACAATTACGGTGAAAAGTGCTTACGAAAAATACCAAATAGTTCTCCACTTAGCGGTTCTTTCAAAAGTTGGGCCACACACCTCTTGGAAAGATCGAGTTACTTTGGCCTAGCCTTCGATTGGTCTGGAGAAGCAATCCCCATTCCTAGCTGATGAATCAAATGATTCTGAAAGGAACGGTGAAAAGTGCGGATCCTGTTTCAGTCTTTAGACTGAAACAGGATCCGCACTATTCACCTGTCCCACAAAGGCGCACTTCTCATGTCTGGCGCTAGTCCAACAAACCCAGGACTGACAGAGGCCCTGCACTTGCCACCCCAGAAAAATATCTCATCTCCAAAGAAGTATTCTTCCGCTAGTGGTTGAAAAGAGCTCCCGTTCTTGAAACAGTGGTGAAAAAATGGTGAAATAATACTGAAAACAATCCTATCTTCCAAGGCTCCTGTGCCAGCTATGGGAAATAGCAAGTTACCTGGGCCTCAGCAGAGGTTTCTCTGCAAAAAGCATCATAGGCTTCAGGATGCAGAGACCGACCTCATGACTATTACGGGGCCAAACGCCATGGAAATGGCAAATAATTACCAACACACTGGTCATTTCAAAGTGTCAGGATGAAATCTGAAGCACGATCCACACTTTTCCCATCTCACGCAAATATGCACTTTCCATCTCTGGAGGTAAACAAATCAAAGGCAGGGCTGACAGAAGCCCCGCACTTACACCCCACCCAGAAATCTCAACTACCAGGCAGGATTCTTATGGTAATGCGAGAACCCTGCTCGGGTTCTGAAAATAATGTTGAAACCACAACGGAATAATAATTAAAAAAACACTTTCTTGGTAGTCTCTAGGACCAACTATTGGAAATGCCAAGATTAATGGGCCTCAGCCTGTTTCGTCTGTGAAAACTCTGGTATGCTTAAGGATGCAGAGACCAACCTTAGGACAATTACGGTGAAAAGTGCTTCGGAAAAATACCAAATAGTTCTCCACTTAGCGGTTCTTTCAAAAGTTGGGCAACACACCTCTTGGAAAGATCGAGGTACTTTGGCCTAGCCTTCTATTGGTCTGGAGAAGCAATCGCCATTCCTAGCTGATGAATAAAATGATTCTGAAAGGAACGGTGAAAAGTGCGGATCCTGTTTCAGTCTTTAGACTGAAACAGGATCCGCACTATTCACCTGTCCCACAAAGGCGCACTTCTCATGTCTGGCGCTAGTCCAACAAACCCAGGACTGACAGAGGCCCTGCACTTGCCACCCCAGAAAAATATCTCATCTCCAAAGAAGGATTCTTCCGCTAACGGCTGAAAAGGGCTCCCGTTCTTGAAACAGTGGTGAAAAAATGGTGAAATAATACTGAAAACAATCCTATCTTCCAAGGCTCCTGTGCCAGCTATGGGAAATAGCAAGTTACCTGGGCCTCAGCAGAGGTTTCTCTGCAAAAAGCATCATAGGCTTCAGGATGCAGAGACCGACCTCATGACTATTACGGTGCCAGACGCCATGGAAATGGCAAATAATTACCAACACACTGGTCATTTCAAAGTGTCAGGATGAAATCTGAAGCACGATCCACACTTTTCCCATCTTACGCAAATATGCACTTTCGAACTCTGGAGGTAAACAAATCAAAGGCAGGGCTGACAAAAGCCCGCACCTACACCCCACCCAGAAATCTCAAATACCAGGCAGGATTCTTATGCTAATGCGAGAACCCTGCTCGGGTTCTGAAAGTAATGCTGAAACCACAACATAATAATACTTAAAAAAACACTTTCTTGGTAGTCTGTAGGACCAACAACTATTGGAAATGCCAAGATTACTGGGTCTCAGCCTGTTTCGTCTGTGAAAACTCTCCTATGCTTAAGGATGCAGAGACCAACCTTAGGATAATTACGGTGAAAAGTGCTTAGGAAAAATACCAAATAGTTCTCCACTTAGCGGTTCTTTCAAAAGTTGGGCCACACACCTCTTGGAAAGATCGAGGTACTTTGGCCTAGCCTTCGATTGGTCTGGAGGAGCAATCGCCATTCCTAGCTGATGAATCAAATGATTCTGAAAGGAACGGTGAAAAGTGCGGATCCTGTTTCAGTCTTTAGACTGAAACAGGATCCGCACTATTCACCTGTCCCACAAAGGCGCACTTCTCATGTCTGGCGCTAGTCCAACAAACCCAGGACTGACAGAGGCCCTGCACTTGCCACCCCAGAAAAACATCTCATCTCCTAGGAAGGATTCTTCCGCTAACGGTTGAAAAGGGCTCCTGTTCTTGAAACAGTGGTGAAAAAATGGTGAAATAATACTGAAAACAATCCTATCTTTCAAGGCTCCTGTGCCAGCTATGGGAAATAGCAAGTTACCTGGGCCTCAGCAGAGGTTTCTCTGCAAAAACCATCATAGGCTTCAGGATGCAGAGACCGACCTCATGACTATTACGGGGCCAAACGCCATGGAAATGGCAAATAATTACCAACACACTGGTCATTTCAAAGTGTCAGGATGAAATCTGAAGCACGATCCACACTTTTCCCATCTCACGCAAATATGCACTTTCCAACTCTGGAGGTAAACAAATCAAAGGCAGGGCTGACAGAAGCCCCGCACTTACACCCCACCATGAAATCTCAACTACCAGGCAGGATTCTTATGCTAATGCGAGAACCCTGCTCGGGTTCTGAAAATGATGCTGAAACCACAACAGAATAATATTTAAAAGAACATTTTCTTGGTAGTCTCTAGGACCAACTATTGGAAATGCCAAGATTAATGGGCCTCAGCCTGTTTCGTCTGTGAAAACTCTGGTATGCTTAAGGATGCAGAGACCAACCTTAGGACAATTACGGTGAAAAGTGCTTACGAAAAATACCAAATAGTTCTCCACTTAGCGGTTCTTTCAAAAGTTGGGCCACACACCTCTTGGAAAGATCGAGTTACTTTGGCCTAGCCTTCGATTGGTCTGGAGAAGCAATCCCCATTCCTAGCTGATGAATCAAATGATTCTGAAAGGAACGGTGAAAAGTGCGGATCCTGTTTCAGTCTTTAGACTGAAACAGGATCCGCACTATTCACCTGTCCCACAAAGGCGCACTTCTCATGTCTGGCGCTAGTCCAACAAACCCAGGACTGACAGAGGCCCTGCACTTGCCACCCCAGAAAAATATCTCATCTCCAAAGAAGTATTCTTCCGCTAGTGGTTGAAAAGAGCTCCCGTTCTTGAAACAGTGGTGAAAAAATGGTGAAATAATACTGAAAACAATCCTATCTTCCAAGGCTCCTGTGCCAGCTATGGGAAATAGCAAGTTACCTGGGCCTCAGCAGAGGTTTCTCTGCAAAAAGCATCATAGGCTTCAGGATGCAGAGACCGACCTCATGACTATTACGGGGCCAAACGCCATGGAAATGGCAAATAATTACCAACACACTGGTCATTTCAAAGTGTCAGGATGAAATCTGAAGCACGATCCACACTTTTCCCATCTGACGCAAATATGCACTTTCCAACTCTGGAGGTAAACAAATCAAAGGCAGGGCTGACAGAAGCCCCGCACTTACACCCCACCCAGAAATCTCAACTACCAGGCAGGATTCTTATGGTAATGCGAGAACCCTGCTCGGGTTCTGAAAATAATGTTGAAACCACAACGGAATAATAATTAAAAAAACACTTTCTTGGTAGTCTCTAGGACCAACTATTGGAAATGCCAAGATTAATGGGCCTCAGCCTGTTTCGTCTGTGAAAACTCTCGTATGCTTAAGGATGCAGAGACCAACCTTATGACAATTACGGTGAAAAGTGCTTCGGAAAAATACCAAATAGTTCTCCACTTAGCGGTTCTTTCAAAAGTTGGGCAACACACCTCTTGGAAAGATCGAGGTACTTTGGCCTAGCCTTCTATTGGTCTGGAGAAGCAATCGCCATTCCTAGCTGATGAATAAAATGATTCTGAAAGGAACGGTGAAAAGTGCGGATCCTGTTTCAGTCTTTAGACTGAAACAGGATCCGCACTATTCACCTGTCCCACAAAGGCGCACTTCTCATGTCTGGCGCTAGTCCAACAAACCCAGGACTGACAGAGGCCCTGCACTTGCCACCCCAGAAAAATATCTCATCTCCAAAGAAGGATTCTTCCGCTAACGGCTGAAAAGGGCTCCCGTTCTTGAAACAGTGGTGAAAAAATGGTGAAATAATACTGAAAACAATCCTATCTTCCAAGGCTCCTGTGCCAGCTATGGGAAATAGCAAGTTACCTGGGCCTCAGCAGAGGTTTCTCTGCAAAAAGCATCATAGGCTTCAGGATGCAGAGACCGACCTCATGACTATTACGGTGCCAGACGCCATGGAAATGGCAAATAATTACCAACACACTGGTCATTTCAAAGTGTCAGGATGAAATCTGAAGCACGATCCACACTTTTCCCATCTTACGCAAATATGCACTTTCCAACTCTGGAGGTAAACAAATCAAAGGCAGGGCTGACAAAAGCCCGCACCTACACCCCACCCAGAAATCTCAAATACCAGGCAGGATTCTTATGCTAATGCGAGAACCCTGCTCCGGTTCTGAAAGTAATGCTGAAACCACAACATAATAATACTTAAAAAAACACTTTCTTGGTAGTCTGTAGGACCAACAACTATTGGAAATGCCAAGATTACTGGGTCTCAGCCTGTTTCGTCTGTGAAAACTCTCCTATGCTTAAGGATGCAGAGACCAACCTTAGGACAATTACGGTGAAAAGTGCTTAGGAAAAATACCAAATAGTACTCCACTTAGCGGTTCTTTCAAAAGTTGGGCCACACACCTCTTGGAAAGATCGAGGTACTTTGGCCTAGCCTTCGATTGGTCTGGAGGAGCAATCGCCATTCCTAGCTGATGAATCAAATGATTCTGAAGGGAACGGTGAAAAGTGCGTATCCTGTTTCAGTCTTTAGACTGAAACAGGATCCGCACTATTCACCTGTCCCACAAAGGCGCACTTCTCATGTCTGGCGCTAGTCCAACAAACCCAGGACTGACAGAGGCCCTGCACTTGCCACCCCAGAAAAACATCTCATCTCCTAGGAAGGATTCTTCCGCTAACGGTTGAAAAGGGCTCCTGTTCTTGAAACAGTGGTGAAAAAATGGTGAAATAATACTGAAAACAATCCTATCTTTCAAGGCTCCTGTGCCAGCTATGGGAAATAGCAAGTTACCTGGGCCTCAGCAGAGGTTTCTCTGCAAAAACCATCATAGGCTTCAGGATGCAGAGACCGACCTCATGACTATTACGGGGCCAAACGCCATGGAAATGGCAAATAATTACCAACACACTGGTCATTTCAAAGTGTCAGGATGAAATCTGAAGCACGATCCACACTTTTCCCATCTCACGCAAATATGCACTTTCCAACTCTGGAGGTAAACAAATCAAAGGCAGGGCTGACAGAAGCCCCGCACTTACACCCCACCATGAAATCTCAACTACCAGGCAGGATTCTTATGCTAATGCGAGAACCCTGCTCGGGTTCTGAAAATGATGCTGAAACCACAACAGAATAATATTTAAAAGAACATTTTCTTGGTAGTCTCTAGGACCAACTATTGGAAATGCCAAGATTAATGGGCCTCAGCCTGTTTCGTCTGTGAAAACTCTGGTATGCTTAAGGATGCAGAGACCAACCTTAGGACAATTACGGTGAAAAGTGCTTACGAAAAATACCAAATAGTTCTCCACTTAGCGGTTCTTTCAAAAGTTGGGCCACACACCTCTTGGAAAGATCGAGTTACTTTGGCCTAGCCTTCGATTGGTCTGGAGAAGCAATCGCCATTCCTAGCTGATGAATCAAATGATTCTGAAAGGAACGGTGAAAAGTGCGGATCCTGTTTCAGTCTTTAGACTAAAACAGGATCCGCACTATTCACCTGTCCCACAAAGGCGCACTTCTCATGTCTGGCGCTAGTCCAACAAACCCAGGACTGACAGAGGCCCTGCACTTGCCACCCCAGAAAAATATCTCATCTCCAAAGAAGTATTCTTGGGCTAGCGGTTGAAAAGAGCTCCAGTTCTTGAAACAGTAGTGAAAAAATGGTGAAATAATACTGAAAACAATCCTATCTTCCAAGGCTCCTGTGCCAGCTATGGGAAATAGCAAGTTACCTGGGACTCAGCAGAGGTTTCTCTGCAAAAAGCATCATAGGCTTCAGGATGCAGAGACCGACCTCATGACTATTACGGTGCCAAACGCCATGGAAATGGCAAATAATTACCAACACACTGGTCATTTCAAAGTGTCAGGATGAAATCTGAAGCACGATCCACACTTTTCCCATCTCACGCAAATATGCACTTTCCAACTCTGGAGGTAAACAAATCAAAGGCAGGGCTGACAGAAGCCCCGCACTTACACCCCACCATGAAATCTCAACTACCAGGCAGGATTCTTATGGTAATGCGAGAACCCTGCTCGGGTTCTGAAAATAATGTTGAAACCACAACGGAATAATAATTAAAAAAACACTTTCTTGGTAGTCTCTAGGACCAACTATTGGAAATGCCAAGATTACTGGGCCTCAGCCTGTTTCGTCTGTGAAAACTCTCGTATGCTTAAGGATGCAGAGACCAACCTTACGACAATTACGGTGAAAAGTGCTTAGGAAAAATACCAAATAGTTCTCCACTTAGCGGTTCTTTCAAAAGTTGGGCCACACACCTCTTGGAAAGATCGAGTTACTTTGGCCTAGCCTTCGATTGGTCTGGAGAAGCAATCGCCATTCCTAGCTGATGAATCAAATGATTCTGAAAGGAACGGTGAAAAGTGCGGATCCTGTTTCAGTCTTTAGACTGAAACAGGATCCGCACTATTCACCTGTCCCACAAAGGCGCACTTCTCATGTCTGGCGCTAGTCCAACAAACCCAGGACTGACAGAGGCCCTGCACTTGCCACCCCAGAAAAATATCTCATCTCCAAAGAAGGATTCTTCCGCTAACGGATGAAAAGGGCTCCCGTTCTTGAAACAGTGGTGAAAAAATGGTGAAATAATACTGAAAACAATCCTATCTTCCAAGGCTCCTGTGCCAGCTAGGGGAAATAGCAAGTTACCTGGGCCTCAGCAGAGGTTTCTCTGCAAAAAGCATCATAGGCTTCAGGATGCAGAGACCGACCTCATGACTATTACGGTGCCAGACGCCATGGAAATGGCAAATAATTACCAACACACTGGTCATTTCAAAGTGTCAGGATGAAAGCTGAAGCACGATCCACACTTTTCCCATCTCACGCAAATATGCACTTTCCAACTCTGGAGGTAAACAAATCAAAGGCAGGGCTGACAGAAGCCCCGCACTTACACCCCACCATGAAATCTCAACTACCAGGCAGGATTCTTATGCTAATGCGAGAACCCTGCTCGGGTTCTGAAAATGATGCTGAAACCACAACAGAATAATATTTAAAAGAACATTTTCTTGGTAGTCTCTAGGACCAACTATTGGAAATGCCAAGATTAATGGGCCTCAGCCTGTTTCGTCTGTGAAAACTCTCGTATGCTTAAGGATGCAGAGACCAACCTTATGACAATTACGGTGAAAAGTCCTTAGGAAAAATACCAAATAGTTCTCCACTTAGCGGTTCTTTCAAAAGTTGGGCAACACACCTCTTGGAAAGATCGAGGTACTTTGGCCTAGCCTTCTATTGGTCTGGAGAAGCAATCGCCATTCCTAGCTGATGAATAAAATGATTCTGAAAGGAACGGTGAAAAGTGCGGATCCTGTTTCAGTCTTTAGACTGAAACAGGATCCGCACTATTCACCTGTCCCACAAAGGCGCACTTCTCATGTCTGGCGCTAGTCCAACAAACCCAGGACTGACAGAGGCCCTGCACTTGCCACCCCAGAAAAATATCTCATCTTCAAAGAAGGATTCTTCCGCTAACGGTTGAAAAGGGCTCCCGTTCTTGAAACAGTGGTGAAAAAATGGTGAAATAATACTGAAAACAATCCTATCTTCCAAGGCTCCTGTGCCAGCTAGGGGAAATAGCAAGTTACCTGGGCCTCAGCAGAGGTTTCTCTGCAAAAAGCATCATAGGCTTCAGGATTCAGAGACCGACCTCATGACTATTACGGTGCCAAATGCCATGGAAATGGCAAATAATTACCAACACACTGGTCATTTCAAAGTGTCAGGATGAAATCTGAAGCACGATCCACACTTTTCCCATCTCACGCAACTATGCACTTTCCAACTCTGGAGGTAAACAAATCAAAGGCAGGGCTGTCAGAAGCCCCGCACTTACACCCCACCCAGAAATCTCAACTACCAGGCAGGATTCTTATGCTAATGCGAGAACCCTGCTCGGTTTCTGAAAATAATGCTGAAACCACAACGGAATAATACTTAAAAAAACACATTCTTGGTAGTCTCTAGGACCAACTATTGGAAATGCCAAGATTAATGGGCCTCAGCCTGTTTCGTCTGTGAAAACTCTCTTATGCTTAAGGATGCAGAGACCAACCTTAGGACAATTACGGTGAAAAGTGCTTAGGAAAAATACCAAATAGTTCTCCACTTAGCGGTTCTTTAAAAAGTTGGGCCACACACCTCTTGGAAAGATCGAGTTACATTGGCCTAGCCTTCGATTGGTCTGGAGAAGCAATCGCCATTCCTAGCTGATGAATCAAATGATTCTGAAAGGAACGGTGAAAAGTGCGGATCCTGTTTCAGTCTTTAGACTGAAACAGGATCCGCACTATTCACCTGTCCCACAAAGGCGCACTTCTCATGTCTGGCACTAGTCCAACAAACCCAGGACTGACAGAGGCCCTGCACTTGCCACCCCAGAAAAATATCTCATCTCCAAAGAAGGATTCTTCCGCTAACGGTTGAAAAGTGCTCCCGTTCTTGAAACAGTGGTGGAAAAATGGTGAAATAATACTGAAAACAATCCTATCTTCCAAGGCTCCTGTGCCAGCTATGGGAAATAGCAAGTTACCTGGGCCTCAGCAGAGGTTTCTCTGCAAAAAGCATCATAGGCTTCAGGATGCAGAGACCGACCTCATGACTATTACGGTGCCAAACGCCATGGAAATGGCAAATAATTACCAACACACTGGTCATTTCAAAGTGTCAGGATGAAATCTGAAGCACGATCCACACTTTTCCCATCTCACGCAACTATGCACTTTCCAACTCTGGAGGTAAACAAATCAAAGGCAGGGCTGACAGAAGCCCCGCACTTACACCGCACCCAGAAATCTCAACTACCAGGCAGGATTCTTATGCTAATGCGAGAACCCTGCTCGGGTTCTGAAAATAATGCTGAAACCACAACAGAATAATACTTAAAAAACACTTTCTTGGTAGTCTCTAGGACCAACTATTGGAAATGCCAAGATTAATGGGCCTCCGCCTGTTTCGTGTGTGAAAACTCTGGTATGCTTAAGGATGCAGAGACCAACCTTAGGACAATTACGGTGAAAAGTGCTTAGGAAAAATACCAAATAGTTCTCCACTTAGCGGTTCTTTAAAAAGTTGGGCCACACACCTCTTGGAAAGATCGAGTTACATTGGCCTAGCCTTCGATTGGTCTGGAGAAGCAATCGCCATTCCTAGTTGATGAATCAAATGATTCTGAAAGGAACGGTGAAAAGTGCGGATCCTGTTTCAGTCTTTAGACTGAAACAGGATCCGCACTATTCACCTGTCCCACAAAGGCGCACTTCTCATGTCTGGCGCTAGTCCAACAAACCCAGGACTGACAGAGGCCCTGCACTTGCCACCCCAGAAAAATATCTCATCTCCAAAGAAGGATTCTTCCGCTAACGGTTGAAAAGGGTCCCGTTCTTGAAACAGTGGTGAAAAAATGGTGAAATAATACTGCAAACAATCCTATCTTCCAAGGCTCCTGTGGCAGCTATGGGAAATAGCAAGTTACCTGGGCCTCAGCAGAGGTTTCTCTGCAAAAAGCATCATAGGCTTCAGGATGCAGAGACCGACCTCATGACTATTACGGTGCCAAACGCCATGGAAATGGCAAAATAATTACCAACACACTGGTCATTTCAAAGTGTCTGGATCAAATCTGAAGCACGATCCACACTTTTCCCATCTCACGCAAATATGTACTTTCCAACTCTGGAGGTAAACAAATCAAAGGCAGGGCTGACAGAAGCCCTGCACTTACACCCCACCATGAAATCTCAACTACCAGGCAGGATTCTTATGCTAATGCGAGAACCCTGCTCGGGTTCTGAAAATAATGCTGAAACCACAACAGAGTAATACTTAAAAGAACACTTTCTTGGTAGTCTCTAGGACCAACTATTGGAAATGCCAAGATTAATGGGCCTCAGCCTGTTTCGTCTGTGAAAACTCTGGTATGCTTAAGGATGAAGAGACCAACCTTAGGACAATTACGGTGAAAAGTGCTTAGGAAAAATACCAAATAGTTCTCCACTTAGCGGTTCTTTCAAAAGTTGAGCCACACACCTCTTGGAAAGATCGAGGTACTTTGGCCTAGCCTTTGATTGGTCTGGAGAAGCAATCGCCATTCCTAGCTGATGAATCAAATGATTCTGAAAGGAACGGTGAAAAGTGCGGATCCTGTTTCAGTCTTTAGACTGAAACAGGATCCGCACTATTCACCTGTCCCACAAAGGCGCACTTCTCATGTCTGGCGCTAGTCCAACAAACCCAGGACTGACAGAGGCCCTGCACTTGCCACCCCAGAAAAATATCTCATCTCCAAAGAAGGATTCTTCCGCTAACGGTTGAAAAGGGCTCCCGTTCTTGAAACAGTGGTGAAAAAATGGTGAAATAATACTGAAAACAATCCTATCTTCCTAGGCTCCTGTGCCAGCTATGGGAAATAGCAAGTTACCTGGGCCTCAGCAGAGGTTTCTCTGCAAAAAGCATCATAGGCTTCAGGATGCAGAGACCGACCTCATGACTATTACGGTGCCAAACGCCATGGAAATGGCAAATAACTACCAACACACTGGTCATTTCAAAGTGTCAGGATGAAATTTGAAGCATTATCCACACTTTTCCCATCTCACGCAACTATGCACTTTCCAACTCTGGAGGTAAACAAATCAAAGGCAGGGCTGACAGAAGCCCCGCACTTACACCCCACCATAAAATCTCAACTACCAGGCAGGATTCTTATGCTAATGCGAGAACCCTGCCCGGGTTCTGAAAATAATGCTGAAACCACAACAGAATAATACTTAAAAGAACACTTTCTTGGTAGTCTCTAGGACCAACTATTGGAAATGCCAAGATTAATGGGCCTCAGCCTGTTTCGTCTGTGAAAACTCTGGTATGCTTAAGGATGCAGAGACCAACCTTAGGACAATTACGGTGAAAAGTGCTTACGAAAAATACCAAATAGTTCTCCACTTAGCGGTTCTTACAAAAGTTGGGCCACACACCTCTTGGAAAGATCGAGTTACTTTGGCCTAGCCTTCGATTGGTCTGGAGAAGCAATCGCCATTCCTAGCTGAAGAATGAAATGATTCTGAAAGGAACGGTGAAAAGTGTGGATCCTGTTTCAGTCTTTAGACTGAAACAGGATCCGCACTATTCACCTGTCCCACAAAGGCGCACTTCTCATGTCTGGCGCTAGTCCAACAAACCCAGGACTGACAGAGGCCCTGCACTTGCCACCCCAGAAAAATATCTCATCTCCAAAGAAGGATTCTTCCGCTAACGATTGAAAAGGGCTCCCGTTCTTGAAACAGTGGTGAAAAAATGGTGAAATAATACTGAAAACAATCCTATCTTCCAAGGCTCCTGTGCCAGCTATGGGAAATAGCAAGTTACCTGGGCCTCAGCAGAGGTTTCTCTGCAAAAAGCATCATAGGCTTCAGGATGCATAGACCGACCTCATGACTATTACGGGGCCAAACGCCATGGAAATGGCAAATAATTACCAACACACTCTTCATTTCAAAGTGTCAGGATGAAATCTGAAGCACGATCCACACTTTTCCCATCTCACGCAACTATGCACTTTCCAACTCTGGAGGTAAACAAATCAAAGGCAGGGCTGACAGAAGCCCCGCACTTACACCCCACCCAGAAATCTCAACTACCAGGCAGGATTCTTATGGTAATGCGAGAACCCTGCTCGGGTTCTGAAAATAATGCTGAAACCACAACGGAATAATACTTAAAAAAACACATTCTTGGTAGTCTCTAGGACCAACTATTGGAAATGCCAAGATTAATGGGCCTCAGCCTGTTTCGTCTGTGAAAACTCTCGTATGCTTAAGGATGCAGAGACCAACCTTAGGACAATTACGGTGAAAAGTGCTTAGGAAAAATACCAAATAGTTCTCCACTTAGCGGTTCTTTCAAAAGTTGGGCCACACACCTCTTGGAAAGATCGAGTTACTTTGGCGTAGCCTTCGATTGGTCTGGAGAAGCAATCGGCATTCCTAAGTGATGAATCAAATGATTCTGAAAGGAACGGTGAAAAGTGTGGATCCTGTTTCAGTCTTTAGACTGAAACAGGATCCGCACTATTCACCTGTCCCACAAAGGCGCACTTCTGATGTCTGGCGCTAGTCCAACAAACCCAGGACTGACAGAGGCCCTGCACTTGCCACCCCAGAAAAATATCTCATCTCCAAAGAAGGATTCTTCCGCTAACGGTTGAAAAGGGCTCCCGTTTTTGAAACAGTGGTGAAAAAATGGTGAAATAATACTGAAAACAATCCTATCTTCCAAGGCTCCTGTGCCAGCTATGGGAAATAGCAAGTTACCTGGGCCTCAGCAGAGGTTTCTCTGCAAAAAGCATCATAGGCTTCAGGATGCAGAGACCGACCTCATGACTATTACGGTGCCAAACGCCATGGAAATGGCAAATAATTACCAACACACTGGTCATTTCTAAGTGTCAGGATGAAATCTGAAGCACGATCCACACTTTTCCCATCTCACGCAACTATGCACTTTCCAACTCTGGAGGTAAACAAATCAAAGGCAGGGCTGACAGGAGCCCCGCACTTACAACCCACCCAGAAATCTCAACTACCAGGCAGGATTCTTATGCTAATGCGAGAACCCTGCTCGGGTTCTGAAAATAATGCTGAAACCACAACAGAATAATACTTAAAAGAACACTTTCTTGGTAGTCTCTAGGACCAACTATTGGAAATGCCAAGATTAATGGGCCTCAGCCTGTTTCGTCTGTGAAAACTCTGGTATGCTTAAGGATGCAGAGTCCAACCTTAGGACAACTACGGTGAAAAGTGCTTAGGAAAAATACCAAATACTTCTCCACTTAGCGGTTCTTTCAAAAGTTGGGCCACACACCTCTTGGAAAGATCGAGTTACTTTGGCTTAGCCTTCGATTGGTCTGGAGAAGCAATCTCCATTCCTAGCTGATGAATCAAATGATTCTGAAAGGAACGGTGAAAAGTGCGGATCCTGTTTCAGTCTTTAGACTGAAACAGGATCCGCACTATTCACCTGTCCCACAAAGGCGCACTTCTCATGTCTGGCGCTAGTCCAACAAACCCAGGACTGAGAGAGGCCCTGCACTTGCCACCCCAGAAAAATATCTCATCTCCAAAGAAGGATTCTTCCGCTAACGGTTGAAAAGGGCTCCCGTTCTTGAAACAGTGGTGAAAAAATGGTGAAATAATACTGAAAACAATCCTATCTTCCAATGCTACTGTGCCAGCTATGGGAAATAGCAAGTTACCTGGGCCTCAGCAGAGGTTTCTCTGCAAAAAGCATCATAGGCTTCAGGATGCAGAGACCGACCTCATGAGTATTAGGGTGCCAAACGCCATGGAAATGGCAAATAATTACCAACACACTGGTCATTTCAAAGTCTCAGGATGAAATCTGAAGCACGATCCACACTTTTCCCATCTCACGCAACTATGCACTTTCCAACTCTGGAGGTAAACAAATCAAAGGCAGGGCAGACAGAAGCCCCGCACTTACACCTCAACATGAAATCTCAACTACCAGGCAGGATTCTTATGCTAATGCGAGAACCCTGCTCGGGTTCTGAAAATAATGCTGAAACCACAAAGGAATAATACTTAAAAGAACACTTTCTTGGTAGTCTCTAAGACCAACTATTGGAAATGCCAAGATTACTGGGCCTCAGCCTGTTTCGTCTGTGAAAACACTGGTATGCTTAAGGATGCAGAGACCAACCTTAGGACAATTACGGTGAAAAGTGCTTAGGAAAAATACCAAATAGTTCTCCACTTAGCCGTTCTTTCAAAAGTTGGGCCACACACCTCTGGGAAAGATCGAGGTACTTTGGCCTAGCCTTCGATTGGTCTGGAGAAGCAATCGCCATTCCTAGCTGATGAATCAAATGACTCTGAAAGGAACGGTGAAAAGTGCGGATCCTGTTTCAGTCTTTAGACTGAAACAGGATCCGCACTATTCACCTGTCCCACAAAGGCGCACTTCTCATGTCTGGCGCTAGTCCAACAAACCCAGGACTGACAGAGGCCCTGCACTTGCCACCCCAGAAAAATATCTCATCTTCAAAGAAGGATTCTTCCGCTAACGGTTGAAAAGGGCTCCCGTTCTTGAAACAGTGGTGAAAAAATGGTGAAATAATACTGAAAACAATCCTATCTTCCAAGGCTCCTGTGCCAGCTAGGGGAAATAGCAAGTTACCTGGGCCTCAGCAGAGGTTTCTCTGCAAAAAGCATCATAGGCTTCAGGATTCAGAGACCGACCTCATGACTATTACGGTGCCAAACGCCATGGAAATGGCAAATAATTACCAACACACTGGTCATTTCAAAGTGTCAGGATGAAATCTGAAGCACGATCCACACTTTTCCCATCTCACGCAACTATGCACTTTCCAACTCTGGAGGTAAACAAATCAAAGGCAGGGCTGACAGAAGCCCCGCACTTACACCCCACCATGAAATCTCAACTACCAGGCAGGATTCTTATGCTAATGGGAGAACCCTGCTCGGTTTCTGAAAATAATGCTGAAACCACAACGGAATAATACTTAAAAAAACACATTCTTGGTAGTCTCTAGGACCAACTATTGGAAATGCCAAGATTAATGGGCCTCAGCCTGTTTCGTCTGTGAAAACTCTGGTATGCTTAAGGATGCAGAGACCAACCTTAGGACAATTACGGTGAAAAGTGCTTAGGAAAAATACCAAATAGTTCTCCACTTAGCGGTTCTTTCAAAAGTTGGGCCACACACCTCTTGGAAAGATCGAGTTACTTTGGCCTAGCCTTCGATTGGTCTGGAGAAGCAATCGCCATTCCTAGCTGATGAATCAAATGATTCTGAAAGGAACGGTGAAAAGTGCGGATCCTGTTTCAGTCTTTAGACTGAAACAGGATCCGCCCTATTCACCTGTCCCACAAAGGCGCACTTCTCATGTCTGGCGCTAGTCCAACAAACCCAGGACTGACAGAGGCCCTGCACTTGCCACCCCAGAAAAATATCTCATCTCCAAAGAAGGATTCTTCCGCTAACGGTTGAAAAGGGCTCCCGTTCTTGAAACAGTGGTGAAAAAATGGTGAAATAATACTGAAAACAATCCTATCTTCCAAGGCTCCTGTGGCAGCTATGGGAAATAGCAAGTTACCTTGGCCTCAGCATAGGTTTCCCTGCAAAAAGCATCATAGGCTTCAGGATGCAGAGACCGACCTCATGACTATTACGGTGCCAAACGCCATAGAAATGGCAAATAATTACCAACACACTGGTCATTTCAAAGTGTCAGGATGAAATCTGAAGCACGATCCACACTTTTCCCATCTCACGCAAATATGCACTTTCCAACTCTGGATGTAAACAAATCAAAGGCAGGGCTGACAGAAGTCCTGCACTTACACCCCACCCAGAAATCTCAACTACCAGGCAGGATTCTTATGCTAATGCGAGAACCCTGCTCGGGTTCTGAAAATAATGCTGAAACCACAAAAGAATAATACTTAAAAGAACACTTTCTTGGTAGTCTCTAGGACCAACTATTGGAAATGCCAAGATTACTGGGCCTCAGCCTGTTTCCTCTGTGAAAACTCTGGTATGCTTAAGGATGCAGAGACCAACCTTAGGACAATTACGGTGAAAAATGCTTAGGAAAAATACCAAATAGTTCTCCACTTAGCGGTTCTTTCAAAAGTTGGGCCACACACCTCTTGGAAAGATCGAGTTACTTTGGCGTAGCCTTCGATTGGTCTGGAGAAGCAATCGCCATTCCTAGCTGATGAATCAAATGATTCTGAAAGGAACGGTGAAAAGTGCGGATCCTGTTTCAGTCTTTAGACTGAAACAGGATCCGCACTATTCACCTGTCCCACAAAGGCGCACTTCTCATGTCTGGCGCTAGTCCAACAAACCCAGGACTGACAGAGGCCCTGCACTTGCCACCCCAGAAAAATATCTCATCTTCAAAGAAGGATTCTTCCGCTAACGGTTGAAAAGGGCTCCCGTTCTTGAAACAGTGGTGAAAAAATGGTGAAATAATACTGAAAACAATCCTATCTTCCAAGGCTCCTGTGCCAGCTAGGGGAAATAGCAAGTTACCTGGGCCTCAGCAGAGGTTTCTCTGCAAAAAGCATCATAGGCTTCAGGATTCAGAGACCGACCTCATGACTATTACAGTGCCAAATGCCATGGAAATGGCAAATAATTACCAACACACTGGTCATTTCAAAGTGTCAGGATGAAATCTGAAGCACGATCCACACTTTTCCCATCTCACGCAACTATGCACTTTCCAACTCTGGAGGTAAACAAATCAAAGGCAGGGCTGACAGAAGCCCCGCACTTACACCCCACCCAGAAATCTCAACTACCAGGCAGGATTCTTATGGTAATGCGAGAACCCTGCTCGGTTTCTGAAAATAATGCTGAAACCACAACGGAATAATACTTAAAAAAACACATTCTTGGTAGTCTCTAGGACCAACTATTGGAAATGCCAAGATTAATGGGCCTCAGCCTGTTTCGTCTGTGAAAACTCTCGTATGCTTAAGGATGCAGAGACCAACCTTAGGACAATTACGGTGAAAAGTGCTTAGGAAAAATACCAAATAGTTCTCCACTTAGCGGTTCTTTAAAAAGTTGGGCCACACACCTCTTGGAAAGATCGAGTTACATTGGCCTAGCCTTTGATTGGTCTGGAGAAGCAATCGCCATTCCTAGCTGATGAATCAAATGATTCTGAAAGGAACGGTGAAAAGTGCGGATCCTGTTTCAGTCTTTAGACTGAAACAGGATCCGCACTATTCACCTGTCCCACAAAGGCGCACTTCTCATGTCTGGCGCTAGTCCAACAAACCCAGGACTGACAGAGGCCCTGCACTTGCCACCCCAGAAAAATATCTCATCTCCAAAGAAGGATTCTTCCGCTAACGGTTGAAAAGGGCTCCCGTTCTTGAAACAGTGGTGAAAAAATGGTGAAATAATACTGAAAACAATCCTATCTTCCTAGGCTCCTGTGCCAGCTATGGGAAATAGCAAGTTACCTGGGCCTCAGCAGAGGTTTCTCTGCAAAAAGCATCATAGGCTTCAGGATGCAGAGACCGACCTCATGACTATTACGGTGCCAAACGCCATGGAAATGGCAAATAATTACCAACACACTGGTCATTTCAAAGTGTCAGGATGAAATTTGAAGCATTATCCACACTTTTCCCATCTCACGCAACTATGCACTTTCCAACTCTGGAGGTAAACAAATCAAAGGCAGGGCTGACAGAAGCCCCGCACTTACACCCCACCATAAAATCTCAACTACCAGGCAGGATTCTTATGCTAATGCGAGAACCCTGCTCGGGTTCTGAAAATAATGCTGAAACCACAACAGAATAATACTTAAAAGAACACTTTCTTGGTAGTCTCTAGGACCAACTATTGGAAATGCCAAGATTAATGGGCCTCAGCCTGTTTCGTCTGTGAAAACTCTGGTATGCTTAAGGATGCAGAGACCAACCTTAGGACAATTACGGTGAAAAGTGCTTACGAAAAATACCAAATAGTTCTCCACTTAGCGGTTCTTACAAAAGTTGGGCCACACACCTCTTGGAAAGATCGAGTTACTTTGGCCTAGCCTTCGATTGGTCTGGAGAAGCAATCGCCATTCCTAGCTGAAGAATGAAATGATTCTGAAAGGAACGGTGAAAAGTGTGGATCCTGTTTCAGTCTTTAGACTGAAACAGGATCCGCACTATTCACCTGTCCCACAAAGGCGCACTTCTCATGTCTGGCGCTAGTCCAACAAACCCAGGACTGACAGAGGCCCTGCACTTGCCACCCCAGAAAAATATCTCATCTCCAAAGAAGGATTCTTCCGCTAACGATTGAAAAGGGCTCCCGTTCTTGAAACAGTGGTGAAAAAATGGTGAAATAATACTGAAAACAATCCTATCTTCCAAGGCTCCTGTGCCAGCTATGGGAAATAGCAAGTTACCTGGGCCTCAGCAGAGGTTTCTCTGCAAAAAGCATCATAGGCTTCAGGATGCATAGAACGACCTCATGACTATTACGGTGCCAAACGCCATGGAAATGGCAAATAATTACCAACACACTCTTCATTTCAAAGTGTCAGGATGAAATCTGAAGCACGATCCACACTTTTACCATCTCACGCAACTATGCACTTTCCAACTCTGGAGGTAAACAAATCAAAGGCAGGGCTGACAGAAGCCCCGCACTTACACCCCACCCAGAAATCTCAACTACCAGGCAGGATTCTTATGGTAATGCGAGAACCCTGCTCGGGTTCTGAAAATAATGCTGAAACCACAACGGAATAATACTTAAAAAAACACATTCTTGGTAGTCTCTAGGACCAACTATTGGAAATGCCAAGATTAATGGGTCTCAGCCTGTTTCGTCTGTGAAAACTCTGGTATGCTTAAGGATGCAGAGACCAACCTTAGGACAATTACGGTGAAAAGTGCTTAGGAAAAATACCAAATAGTTCTCCACTTAGCGGTTCTTTCAAAAGTTGGGCCACACACCTCTTGGAAAGATCGAGTTACTTTGGCGTAGCCTTCGATTGGTCTGGAGAAGCAATCGGCATTCCTAAGTGATGAATCAAATGATTCTGAAAGGAACGGTGAAAAGTGTGGATCCTGTTTCAGTCTTTAGACTGAAACAGGACCCGCACTATTCACCTGTCCCACAAAGGCGCACTTCTGATGTCTGGCGCTAGTCCAACAAACCCAGGACTGACAGAGGCCCTGCACTTGCCACCCCAGAAAAATATCTCATCTCCAAAGAAGGATTCTTCCGCTAACGGTTGAAAAGGGCTCCCGTTTTTGAAACAGTGGTGAAAAAATGGTGAAATAATACTGAAAACAATCCTATCTTCCAAGGCTCCTGTGCCAGCTATGGGAAATAGCAAGTTACCTGGGCCTCAGCAGAGGTTTCTCTGCAAAAAGCATCATAGGCTTCAGGATGCAGAGACCGACCTCATGACTATTACGGGGCCAAACGCCATGGAAATGGCAAATAATTACCAACACACTGGTCATTTCAAAGTGTCAGGATGAAATCTGAAGCACGATCCACACTTTTCCCATCTCACGCAACTATGCACTTTCCAACTCTGGAGGTAAACAAATCAAAGGCAGGGCTGACAGGAGCCCCGCACTTACAACCCACCCAGAAATCTCAACTACCAGGCAGGATTCTTATGCTAATGCGAGAACCCTGCTCGGGTTCTGAAAATAATGCTGAAACCACAACAGAATAATACTTAAAAGAACACTTTCTTGGTAGTCTCTAGGACCAACTATTGGAAATGCCAAGATTAATGGGCCTCAGCCTGTTTCGTCTGTGAAAACTCTGGTATGCTTAAGGATGCAGAGTCCAACCTTAGGACAACTACGGTGAAAAGTGCTTAGGAAAAATACCAAATACTTCTCCACTTAGCGGTTCTTTCAAAAGTTGGGCCACACACCTCTTGGAAAGATCGAGTTACTTTGGCTTAGCCTTCGATTGGTCTGGAGAAGCAATCTCCATTCCTAGCTGATGAATCAAATGATTCTGAAAGGAACGGTGAAAAGTGCGGATCCTGTTTCAGTCTTTAGACTGAAACAGGATCCGCACTATTCACCTGTCCCACAAAGGCGCACTTCTCATGTCTGGCGCTAGTCCAACAAACCCAGGACTGAGAGAGGCCCTGCACTTGCCACCCCAGAAAAATATCTCATCTCCAAAGAAGGATTCTTCCGCTAACGGTTGAAAAGGGCTCCCGTTCTTGAAACAGTCGTGAAAAAATGGTGAAATAATACTGAAAACAATCCTATCTTCCAATGCTACTGTGCCAGCTATGGGAAATAGCAAGTTACCTGGGCCTCAGCAGAGGTTTCTCTGCAAAAAGCATCATAGGCTTCAGGATGCAGAGACCGACCTCATGAGTATTAGGGTGCCAAACGCCATGGAAATGGCAAATAATTACCAACACACTGGTCATTTCAAAGTCTCAGGATGAAATCTGAAGCACGATCCACACTTTTCCCATCTCACGCAACTATGCACTTTCCAACTCTGGAGGTAAACAAATCAAAGGCAGGGCAGACAGAAGCCCCGCACTTACACCTCAACATGAAATCTCAACTACCAGGCAGGATTCTTATGCTAATGCGAGAACCCTGCTCGGGTTCTGAAAATAATGCTGAAACCACAAAGGAATAATACTTAAAAGAACACTTTCTTGGTAGTCTCTAAGACCAACTATTGGAAATGCCAAGATTACTGGGCCTCAGCCTGTTTCGTCTGTGAAAACACTGGTATGCTTAAGGATGCAGAGACCAACCTTAGGACAATTACGGTGAAAAGTGCTTAGGAAAAATACCAAATAGTTCTCCACTTAGCCGTTCTTTCAAAAGTTGGGCCACACACCTCTGGGAAAGATCGAGGTACTTTGGCCTAGCCTTCGATTGGTCTGGAGAAGCAATCGCCATTCCTAGCTGATGAATCAAATGACTCTGAAAGGAACGGTGAAAAGTGAGGATCCTGTTTCAGTCTTTAGACTGAAACAGGATCCGCACTATTCAGCTGTCCCACAAAGGCGCACTTCTCATGTCTGGCGCTAGTCCAACAAACCCAGGAATGACAGAGGCCCTGCACTTGCCACCCCAGAAAAATATCTCATCTCCAAAGAAGGATTCTTTCGCTAACGGTTGAAAAGGGCTCCCGTTCTTGAAACAGTGGTGAAAAAATGGTGAAATAATACTGAAAACAATCCTATCTTCCAAGGCTCCTGTGGCAGCTATGGGAAATAGCAAGTTACCTTGGCCTCAGCATAGGTTTCCCTGCAAAAAGCATCATAGGCTTCAGGATGCAGAGACCGACCTCATGACTATTACGGTGCCAAACGCCATAGAAATGGCAAATAATTACCAACACACTGGTCATTTCAAAGTGTCAGGATGAAATCTGAAGCACGATCCACACTTTTCCCATCTCACGCAAATATGCACTTTCCAACTCTGGATGTAATCAAATCAAAGGCAGGGCTGACAGAAGTCCTGCACTTACACCCCACCCAGAAATCTCAACTACCAGGCAGGATTCTTATGCTAATGCGAGAACCCTGCTCGGGTTCTGAAAATAATGCTGAAACCACAACAGAATAATACTTAAAAGAACACTTTCTTGGTAGTCTCTAGGACCAACTATTGGAAATGCCAAGATTACTGGGCCTCAGCCTGTTTCCTCTGTGAAAACTCTGGTATGCTTAAGGATGCAGAGACCAACCTTAGGACAATTACGGTGAAAAATGCTTAGGAAAAATACCAAATAGTTCTCCACTTAGCGGTTCTTTCAAAAGTTGGGCCACACACCTCTTGGAAAGATCGAGTTACTTTGGCGTAGCCTTCGATTGGTCTGGAGAAGCAATCGCCATTCCTAGCTGATGAATCAAATGATTCTGAAAGGAACGGTGAAAAGTGCGGATCCTGTTTCAGTCTTTAGACTGAAACAGGATCCGCACTATTCACCTGTCCCACAAAGGCGCACTTCTCATGTCTGGCGCTAGTCCAACAAACCCAGGACTGACAGAGGCCCTGCACTTGCCACCCCAGAAAAATATCTCATCTTCAAAGAAGGATTCTTCCGCTAACGGTTGAAAAGGGCTCCCGTTCTTGAAACAGTGGTGAAAAAATGGTGAAATAATACTGAAAACAATCCTATCTTCCAAGGCTCCTGTGCCAGCTAGGGGAAATAGCAAGTTACCTGGGCCTCAGCAGAGGTTTCTCTGCAAAAAGCATCATAGGCTTCAGGATTCAGAGACCGACCTCATGACTATTACGGTGCCAAACGCCATGGAAATGGCAAATAATTACCAACACACTGGTCATTTCAAAGTGTCAGGATGAAATCTGAAGCACGATCCACACTTTTCCCATCTCACGCAACTATGCACTTTCCAACTCTGGAGGTAAACAAATCAAAGGCAGGGCTGACAGAAGCCCCGCACTTACACCCCACCATGAAATCTCAACTACCAGGCAGGATTCTTATGCTAATGGGAGAACCCTGCTCGGTTTCTGAAAATAATGCTGAAACCACAACGGAATAATACTTAAAAAAACACATTCTTGGTAGTCTCTAGGACCAACTATTGGAAATGCCAAGATTAATGGGCCTCAGCCTGTTTCGTCTGTGAAAACTCTCGTATGCTTAAGGATGCAGAGACCAACCTTAGGACAATTACGGTGAAAAGTGCTTAGGAAAAATACCAAATAGTTCTCCACTTAGCGGTTCTTTCAAAAGTTGGGCCACACACCTCTTGGAAAGATCGAGTTACTTTGGCCTAGCCTTCGATTGGTCTGGAGAAGCAATCGCCATTCCTAGCTGATGAATCAAATGATTCTGAAAGGAACGGTGAAAAGTGCGGATCCTGTTTCAGTCTTTAGACTGAAACAGGATCCGCCCTATTCACCTGTCCCACAAAGGCGCACTTCTCATGTCTGGCGCTAGTCCAACAAACCCAGGACTGACAGAGGCCCTGCACTTGCCACCCCAGAAAAATATCTCATCTCCAAAGAAGGATTCTTCCGCTAACGGTTGAAAAGGGCTCCCGTTCTTGAAACAGTGGTGAAAAAATGGTGAAATAATACTGAAAACAATCCTATCTTCCAAGGCTCCTGTGGCAGCTATGGGAAATAGCAAGTTACCTTGGCCTCAGCATAGGTTTCCCTGCAAAAAGCATCATAGGCTTCAGGATGCAGATACCGACCTCATGACTATTACGGTGCCAAACGCCATAGAAATGGCAAATAATTACCAACACACTGGTCATTTCAAAGTGTCAGGATGAAATCTGAAGCACGATCCACACTTTTGCCATCTCACGCAAATATGCACTTTCCAACTCTGGATGTAAACAAATCAAAGGCAGGGCTGACAGAAGTCCTGCACTTACACCCCACCCAGAAATCTCAACTACCAGGCAGGATTCTTATGCTAATGCGAGAACCCTGCTCGGGTTCTGAAAATAATGCTGAAACCACAAAAGAATAATACTTAAAAGAACACTTTCTTGGTAGTCTCTAGGACCAACTATTGGAAATGCCAAGATTACTGGGCCTCAGCCTGTTTCCTCTGTGAAAACTCTGGTATGCTTAAGGATGCAGAGACCAACCTTAGGACAATTACGGTGAAAAATGCTTAGGAAAAATACCAAATAGTTCTCCACTTAGCGGTTCTTTCAAAAGTTGGGCCACACACCTCTTGGAAAGATCGAGTTACTTTGGCGTAGCCTTCGATTGGTCTGGAGAAGCAATCGCCATTCCTAGCTGATGAATCAAATGATTCTGAAAGGAACGGTGAAAAGTGCGGATCCTGTTTCAGTCTTTAGACTGAAACAGGATCCGCACTATTCACCTGTCCCACAAAGGCGCACTTCTCATGTCTGGCGCTAGTCCAACAAACCCAGGACTGACAGAGGCCCTGCACTTGCCACCCCAGAAAAATATCTCATCTTCAAAGAAGGATTCTTCCGCTAACGGTTGAAAAGGGCTCCCGTTCTTGAAACAGTGGTGAAAAAATGGTGAAATAATACTGAAAACAATCCTATCTTCCAAGGCTCCTGTGGCAGCTATGGGAAATAGCAAGTTACCTGGGCCTCAGCAGAGGTTTCTCTGCAAAAAGCATCATAGGCTTCAGGATTCAGAGACCGACCTCATGACTATTACGGTGCCAAATGCCATGGAAATGGCAAATAATTACCAACACACTGGTCATTTCAAAGTGTCAGGATGAAATCTGAAGCACGATCCACACTTTTCCCATCTCACGCAACTATGCACTTTCCAACTCTGGAGGTAAACAAATCAAAGGCAGGGCTGACAGAAGCCCCGCACTTACACCCCACCCAGAAATCTCAACTACCAGGCAGGATTCTTATGGTAATGCGAGAACCCTGCTCGGTTTCTGAAAATAATGCTGAAACCACAACGGAATAATACTTAAAAAAACACATTCTTGGTAGTCTCTAGGACCAACTATTGGAAATGCCAAGATTAATGGGCCTCAGCCTGTTTCGTCTGTGAAAACTCTCGTATGCTTAAGGATGCAGAGACCAACCTTAGGACAATTACGGTGAAAAGTGCTTAGGAAAAATACCAAATAGTTCTCCATTTAGCGGTTCTTTCAAAAGTTGGGCCACACACCTCTTGGAAAGATCGAGTTACTTTGGCCTAGCCTTCGATTGGTCTGGAGAAGCAATCGCCATTCCTAGCTGATGAATCAAATGATTCTGAAAGGAACGGTGAAAAGTGCGGATCCTGTTTCAGTCTTTAGACTGAAACAGGATCCGCCCTATTCACCTGTCCCACAAAGGCGCACTTCTCATGTCTGGCGCTAGTCCAACAAACCCAGGACTGACAGAGGCCCTGCACTTGCCACCCCAGAAAAATATCTCATCTCCAAAGAAGGATTCTTCCGCTAACGGTTGAAAAGGGCTCCCGTTCTTGAAACAGTGGTGAAAAAATGGTGAAATAATACTGAAAACAATCCTATCTTCCAAGGCTCCTGTGCCAGCTATGGGAAATAGCAAGTTACCTGGGCCTCAGCAGAGGTTTCTCTGCAAAAAGCATCATAGGCTTCAGGATGCAGAGACCGACCTCATGACTATTACGGTGCCAAACGCCATGGAAATGGCAAATAATTACCAACACACTGGTCATTTCAAAGTGTCAGGATGAAATCTGAAGCAAGATCCACACTTTTCCCATCTCACGCAACTATGCACTTTCCAACTCTGGAGGTTAACAAATCAAAGGCAGGGCTGACAGAAGCCCCGCACTTACACCCCACCATGAAATCTCAACTACCAGGCAGGATTCTTATGCTAATGCGAGAACCCTGCTCGGGTTCTGAAAATAATGCTGAAACCACAACAGAATAATACTTAAAAGAACACTTTCTTGGTAGTCTCTAGGACCAACTATTGGAAATGCCAAGATTAATGGGCCTCAGCCTGTTTCGTCTGTGAAAACTCTGGTATGCTTAAGGATGCAGAGACCAACCTTAGGACAATTACGGTGAAAAGTGCTTCAGTCTTTAGACTGAAACAGGATCCGCACTATTCACCTGTCCCACAAAGGCGCGCTTCTCATGTCTGGCGCTAGTCCAACAAACCCAGGACTGACAGAGGCCCTGCACTTGCCACCCCAGAAAAATATCTCATCTCCAAAGAAGGATTCTTCCGCTAACGGTTGAAAAGGGCTCCCGTTCTTGAAACAGTGGTGAAAAAATGGTGAAATAATACTGAAAACAATCCTATCTTCCAAGGCTCCTGTGCCAGCTATGGGAAATAGCAAGTTACCTGGGCCTCAGCAGAGGTTTCTCTGCAAAAAGCATCATAGGCTTCATGATGCAGAGACCGACCTCATAACTATTACGGTGCCAAACGCCATGGAAATGGCAAATAATTACCAACACACTGGTCATTTCAAAGTGTCAGGATGAAATCTGAAGCACGATCCACACTTTTCCCATCTCACGCAAATATGCACTTTCCAACTATGGAGGTAAACAAATCAAAGGCAGGGCTGACAGAAGCCCCGCACCTACACCCCACCCAGAAATCTCAGCTACCAGGCAGGATTCTTATGCTAATGCGAGAACCCTGCTCGGGTTCTGAAAATAATGCTGAAACCACAACAGAATAATACTTAAAAGAACACTTTCTTGGTAGTCTCTAGGACCAACTATTGGAAATGCCAAGGTTACTGGGCCTCAGCCTGTTTCGTCTGTGAAAACTCTGGTATGCTTAAGGATGCAGAGACGAACCTTAGGACAACTACGGTGAAAAGTGCTTAGGAAAAATACCAAATAGTTCTCCACTTAGCGGTTCTTTCAAAAGTTGGGCCACACACCTCTTGGAAAGATCGAGGTACTTTGGCCTAGCCTTCGATTGGTCTGGAGAAGCAATCGCCATTCCTAGCTGATGAATCAAATGATTCTGAAAGGAACGGTGAAAAGTGCGGATCCTGTTTCAGTCTTTAGACTGAAACAGGATCCGCACTATTCACCTGTCCCACAAAGGCGCACTTCTCATGTCTGGCGCTAGTCCAACAAACCCAGGACTGACAGAGGCCCTGCACTTGCCACCCCAGAAAAATATCTCATCTCCAAAGAAGGATTCTTCCGCTAATGGTTGAAAAGGGCTCCCGTTCTTGAAACAGTGGTGAAAAAATGGTGAAATAATACTGAAAACAATCCTATCTTCCAAGGCTCCTGTGCCAGCTATGGGAAATAGCAAGTTACCTGGGCCTCAGCAGAGGTTTCTCTGCAAAAAGCATCATAGGCTTCAGGATGCAGAGACCGACCTCATGACTATTACGGTGCCAAACGCCATGGAAATGGAAAATAATTACCAACACACTGGTCATTTCAAAGTGTCTGGATGAAATCTGAAGCACGATCCACACTTTTCCCATCTCACGCAAATATGCACTTTCCAACTCTGGAGGTAAACAAATCAAAGGCAGGGCTGACAGAAGCCCCGCACTTACACCCCACCATGAAATCTCAACTACCAGGCAGGATTCTTATGCTAATGCGAGAACCGTGCTCGGGTTCTGAAAATAATGCTGAAACCACAACAGAATAATACTTAAAAGAACACTTTCTTGGTAGTCTCTAGGACCAACTATTGGAAATGCCAAGATTAATGAGCCTCAGCCTGTTTCGTCTGTGAAAACTCTGGTATGCTTAAGGATGCAGAGACCAACCTTAGGACAATTACGGTGAGAAGTGCTTCACTCTTTAGACTGAAACAGGATCCGCACTATTCACCTGTCCCACAAAGGCGCACTTCTCATGTCTGGCGCTAGTCCAACAAACCCAGGAATGACAGAGGCCCTGCACTTGCCACCCCAGAAAAATATCTCATCTCCAAAGAAGGATTCTTCCGCTAACGGTTGAAAAGGGCTCCCGTTCTTGAGACAGTGGTGAAAGGATGGTGAAATAATACTGAAAACAATCCTATCTTCCAAGGCTCCTGTGCCAGCTATGGGAAATAGCAAGTTAACTGGGCCTCAGCAGAGGTTTCTCTGCAAAAAGCATCATAGGCTTCAGGATGCAGAGACCGACCTCATGACTATTTCGGTCCCAAACGCCATGGAAATGGCAAATAATTACCAACACACTGGTCATTTCAAAGTGTCAGGATGAAATCTGAAGCACGATCCACACTTTTCCCATTTCACGCAAATATGCACTTTCCAACTCTGGAGGTAAACAAATCAAAGGCAGGGCTGACAGAAGTCCTCCACTTACACCCCACCCAGAAATCTCAACTGCCAGGCAGGATTCTTATGCTAATGCGAGAACCCTGCTCGGGTTCTGAAAATAATGCTGAAACCACAACGGAATAATGCTTAAAAGAACACTTTCTTGGTAGTCCCTAGGACCAACTATTGGAAATGCCAAGATTACTGGTCCTCACCCTGTTTCGTCTGTGAAGACTCTGGTATGCTTAAGGATGCAGAGAGAAGCCTTATGACAATTACGGTGAAAAGTGCTTCGGAAAAATACCAAATAGTTCTCCACTTAGCGGTTCTTTCAAAAGTTGGGCCACACACCTCTTGGAAACATCGAGTTACTTTGGCCTAGCCTTCGATTGGTCTGGTGTAGCAATCACCATTCCTAGCTGATGAATCAAATGATTCTGAAAGGAACGGTGAAAAGTGCGGATCCTGTTTCAGTCTTTAGACTGAAACAGGATCCGCACTATTCACCTGTCCCACAAAGGCGCACTTCTCATGTCTGGCGCTGGTCCAACAAACCCAGGACTGACAGAGGCCCTGCACTTGCCACCCCAGAAAAATATCTCATCTCCAAAGAAGGATTCTTCCACTAACGGTTGAAAAGGGCTCCCGTTCTTAAAACAGTGGTGAAAGGGTCGTGAATTAACACTGAAAACAATCCTATCTTCCAAGGATCCTATGCCAGCTATGGGAAATAGCAAGTTACCTGGGCCTTAGCAGAGGTTTCTCTGCAAAAAGCATCATAGGCTTCAGGATGCAGAGACCGACCTCATGACTATTTCTGTGCCAAACGCCATGGAAATGCAAATAATTACCAACACACTGGTCATTTCAAAGTGTCAGGATGAAGTCTGCAGCACGATCCACACTTTTCCCATCTCACGCAAATATGCACTTTCCAACTCTGGAGGTAAACAAATCAAAGGCAGGGCTGACAGAAGTCCTCCACGTCCACCCCACCCAGAAATCTCAACTGCCAGGCAGGATTCTTATGCTAATGCGAGAACCCTGCTCGGGTTCTGAAAATAATGCTGAAACCACAACGGAATAATACTTAAAAGAACACTTTCTTGGTCGTCTCTAGGACCAACTATTGGAAATTCCAAGATTACTGGGCCTCAGCCTGTTTCGTCTGTGAAGACTCTGGTATGCTCAAGGATGCAGAGAGCAACCTTATGACAATTACGGTGAAAAGTGCTTCGGAAAAATACCAAATAGTTCTCCACTTAGCGGTTCTTTCAAAAGTTGGGCCACACACCTCTTGGAAACATCGAGTTACTTTGGCCTAGCCTTCGATTGGTCTGGTGAAGCAATCGCCATTCCTAGCTGATGAATCAAATGATTCTGAAAGGAACGGTGAAAAGTGCGGATCCTGTTTCAGTCTTTAGACTGAAACAGGATCCGCACTATTCACCTGTCCCACAAAGGCGCACTTCTCATGTCTGGCGCTGGTCCAACAAACCCAGGACTGACAGAGGCCCTGCACTTGCCACCCCAGAAAAATATCTCATCTCCAAAGAAGGATTCTTCCACTAACGGTTGAAAAGGGCTCCCGTTCTTGAAACAGTGGTGAAAGCATGGTGAAATAATACTGAAAACAATCCTATCTTCCAAGGCTCCTGTGCCAGCTATGGGAAATAGCAAGTTACCTGGGCCTCAGCAGAGGTTTCTGTGAAAAAAGCATCATAGGCTTCAGGATGCAGAGACCGAACTCATGACTATTTCTGTGCCAAACGCCATGGAAATGGCAAATAATTAGCAACACACTGGTCATTTCTAAGTGTCAGGATGAAATCTGAAGCACGATCCACACTTTTCCCATCTCACGCAAATATGCACTTTCCAACTCTGGAGGTAAAAAAATCAAAGGCAGGGCTGACAGAAGCCCCGCACTTACACCCCACCCAGAAATCTCAACCGCCAGGCAGGATTCTTATGCTAATGCGAGAACCCTGCTCGGGTTCTGAAAATAATGCTGAAACCACAAAGGAATAATACTTAAAGGAACACGTTCTTGGTAGTCTCTGAGACCAACTATTGGAAATGCCAAGATTACTGGGCCTCAGCCTGTTTCGTCTGTGAAGACTCTGGTATGCTTAAGGATGCAGAGACCAACCTTATGACAATTACGGTGAAAAGTGCCTCGGAGAAATACCAAATAGTTCTCCACTTAGCGGTTCTTTCAATAGTTGGGCCACACACCTCTTGGAAACATCGAGTTACTTTGGCCTAGCCTTCGATTGGTCTGGTGAAGCAATCGCTATTCCTAGCTGATGAATCAAATGATTCTGAAAGGAACTGTGAAAAGTGCGGATCCTGTTTCAGTCTTTAGACTGAAACAGGATCCGCACTATTCACCTGTCCCACAAAGGCGCACTTCTCATGTCTGGCGCTAGTCCAACAAACCCAGGACTGACAGAGGCCCTGCACTTGCCACCCCAGAAAAATATCTCATCTCCAAAGAAGGATTCTTCCACTAACGGTTGAAAAGGGCTCCCGTTCTTGAAACAGTGGTGAAAGGATGGTGAAATAATACTGAAAACAATCCTATCTTCCAAGGCTCCTGTGCCAGCTATGGGAAATAGCAAGTTACCTGGGCCTCAGCAGAGGTTTCTCTGCAAAAAGCATCATAGGCTTCAGGATGCAGAGACCGACCTCATGACTATTTCTGTGCCAAACGCCATGGAAATGGCAAATAATTACCAACACACTGGTCATTTCAAAGTGTCAGGATGAAGTCTGCAGCACGATCCACACTTTTCCCATCTCACGCAAATATGCACTTTCCAACTCTGGAGGTAAACAAATCAAAGGCAGGGCTGACAGAAGTCCTCCACTTACACCCCACCCAGAAATCTCAACTGCCAGGCAGGATTCTTATGCTAATGCGAGAACCCTGCTCGGGTTCTGAAAATAATGCTGAAACCACAACGGAATAATACTTAAGAGAACACTTTCTTGGTCGTCTCTAGGACCAACTATTGGAAATGCCAAGATTACTGGGCCTCAGCCTGTTTCGTCTGTGAAGACTCTGGTATGCTCAAGGATGCAGAGAGCAACCTTATGACAATTATGGTGAAAAGTGCTTCGGAAAAATACCAAATAGTTCTCCACTTAGCGGTTCTTTCAAAAGTTGGGCCACACACCTCTTGGAAACATCGAGTTACTTTGGGCTAGCCTTCGATTGGTCTGGTGAAGCAATCGCCATTCCTAGCTGATGAATCAAATGATTCTGAAAGGAACGGTGAAAAGTGCGGATCCTGTTTCAGTCTTTAGACTGAAACAGGATCCGCACTATTCACCTGTCCCACAAAGGCGCACTTCTCATGTCTGGCGCTGGTCCAACAAACCCAGGACTGACAGAGGCCCTGCACTTGCCACCCCAGAAAAATATCTCATCTCCAGAGAAGGATTCTTCCACTAACGGTTGAAAAGGGCTCCCGTTCTTGAAACAGTGGTGAAAGGATAGTGAAATAATACTGAAAACAATCCTATCTTCCAAGGCTCTTGTGCCAGCTATGGGAAATAGCAAGTTACCTGGGCCTCAGCAGAGGTTTCTCTGCAAAAAGCATCGTAGGCTTCAGGATGCAGAGACCGACCTCATGACTATTTCTGTGCCAAACACCATGGATATGCAAATAATTACCAACACACTGGTCATTTCAAAGTGTCAGGATGAAATCTGAAGCACGATCCACACTTTTCCCATCTCACGCAAATATGCACTTTCCAACTCTGGAGGTAAACAAATCAAAGGCAGGGCTGACAGAAGCCCCGCACTTACACCCCATCCAGAAATCTCAACTACCAGGCAGGATTCTTATGCTAATGCAAGAACCCTGCTCAGGTACTGAAAATAATTCTGAAACCACAAAGGAATAATACTTAAAGGAACACGTTCTTGGTAGTCTCTGAGACCAACTATTGGAAATGCCAAGATTACTGGGCCTCAGCCTGTTTCGTCTGTGAAGACTCTGGTATGCTTAAGGATGCAGAGACCAACCTTATGACAATTACGGTGAAAAGTGCCTCGGAGAAATACCAAATAGTTCTCCACTTAGCGGTTCTTTCAATAGTTGGGCCACACACCTCTTAGAAACCTCGAGTTACTTTGGCCTAGCCTTCGATTGGTCTGGTGAAGCAATCGCTATTCCTAGCTGATGAATCAAATGATTCTGAAAGGAACGGTGAAAAGTGCGGATCCTGTTTCAGTCTTTAGACTGAAACAGGATCCGCACTATTCACCTGTCCCACAAAGGCGCACTTCTCATGTCTGGCGCTAGTCCAACAAACCCAGGACTGACAGAGGCCCTGCACTTGCCACCCCAGAAAAATATCTCATCTCCAAAGAAGGATTCTTCCACTAACGGTTGAAAAGGGCTCCCGTTCTTGAAACAGTGGTGAAAGCATGGTGAAATAATACTGAAAACAATCCTATCTTCCAAGGCTCCTGTGCCAGCTATGGGAAATAGCAAGTTACCTGGGCCTCAGCAGAGGTTTCTGTGAAAAAAGCATCATAGGCTTCAGGATGCAGAGACCGAACTTATGACTATTACGGTGCCAAACGCCATGGAAATAGCAAATAATTACCAACACACTGGTCATTTCTAAGTGTCAGGATGAAATCTGAAGCACGATCCACACTTTTCCCATCTCACGCAAATATGCACTTTCCAACTCTGGAGGTAAACAAATCAAAGGCAGGGCTGACAGAAGTCCTCCACGTACACCCCACCCAGAAATCTCAACTTCCAGGCAGGATTCTTATGCTAATGCGAGAACCCTGCTCGGGTTCTGAAAATAATGCTGAAACCACAACGGAATAATACTTAAAAGAACACTTTCTTGGTAGTCTCTAGGACCAACTATTGGAAATGCCAAGATTACTGGGCCTCAGCCTGTTTCGTCTGTGAAGACTCTGGTATGCTCAAGGATGCACAGAGCAACCTTATGACAATTACGGTGAAAAGTGCTTCGGAAAAATACCAAATAGTTCTCCACTTAGCGGTTCTTTCAAAAGTTGGGCCACACACCTCTTGGAAACATCGAGTTACTTTGGCCTAGCCTTCGATTGGTCTGGTGAAGCAATCGCCATTCCTAGCTGATGAATCAAATGATTCTGAAAGGAACGGTGAAAAGTGCGGATCCTGTTTCAGTCTTTAGACTGAAACAGGATCCGCACTATTCACCTGTCCCACAAAGGCGCACTTCTCATGTCTGGCGCTTGTCCAACAAACCCAGGACTGACAGAGGCCCTGCACTTGCCACCCCAGAAAAATATCTCATCTCCAGAGAAGGATTCTTCCACTAACGGTTGAAAAGGGCTCCCGTTCTTGAAACAGTGGTGAAAGGATGGTGAAATAATACTGAAAACAATCCTATCTTCCAAGGCTCTTGTGCCAGCTATGGGAAATAGTAAGTTACCTGGGCCTCAGCAGAGGTTTCTCTGCAAAAAGCATCGTAGGCTTCAGGATGCAGAGACCGACCTCATGACTATTTCTGTGCCAAACACCATGGAAATGCAAATAATTACCAACACACTGGTCATTTCAAAGTGTCAGGATAAAATCTGACGCACGATCCACACTTTTCCCATCTCACGCAAATATGCACTTTCCAACTCTGGAGGTAAACAAATCAAAGGCAGGGCTGACAGAAGCCCTGCACTTACACCCCATCCAGAAATCTCAACTACCAGGCAGGATTCTTATGCTAATGCGAGAACCCTGCTCAGGTACTGAAAATAATGCTGAAACCACAAAGGAATAATACTTAAAGGAACACGTTCTTGGTAGTCTCTGAGACCAACTATTGGAAATGCCAAGATTACTGGGCCTCAGCCTGTTTCGTCTGTGAAGACTCTGGTATGCTTAAGGATGCAGAGACCAACCTTATGACAATTACGGTGAAAAGTGCCTCGGAGAAATACCAAATAGTTCTCCACTTAGCGGTTCTTTCAATAGTTGGGCCACAGACCTCTTAGAAACATCGAGTTACTTTGGCCTAGCCTTCGATTGGTCTGGTGAAGCAATCGCTATTCCTAGCTGATGAATCAAATGATTCTGAAAGGAACGGTGAAACGTGCGGATCCTGTTTCAGTCTTTAGACTGAAACAGGATCCGCACTATTCACCTGTCCCACAAAGGCGCACTTCTCATGTCTGGCGCTAGTCCAACAAACCCAGGACTGACAGAGGCCCTGCACTTGCCACCCCAGAAAAATATCTCATCTCCAAAGAAGGATTCTTCCACTAACGGTTGAAAAGGGCTCCCGTTCTTGAAACAGTGGTGAAAGGATGGTGAAATAATACTGAAAACAATCCTATCTTCCAAGGCTCCTGTGCCAGCTATGGGAAATAGCAAGTTACCTGGGCCTCAGCAGAGGTTTCTCTGCAAAAAGCATCATAGGCTTCAGGATGCAGAGACAGACCTCATGACTATTTCTGTGCCAAAAGCCATGGAAATGGCAAATAATTACCAACACACTGGTCATTTCAAAGTGTCAGGATGAAGTCTGCAGCACGATCCACACTTTTCCCATCTCACGCAAATATGCACTTTCCAACTCTGGAGGTAAACAAATCAAAGGCAGGGCTGACAGAAGTCCTCCACGTACACCCCACCCAGAAATCTCAACTGCCAGGCAGGATTCTTATGCTAATGCGAGAACCCTGCTCGGGTTCTGAAAATAATGCTGAAACCACAACGGAATAATACTTAAGAGAACACTTTCTTGGTCGTCTCTAGGACCAACTATTGGAAATGCCAAGATTACTGGGCCTCAGCCTGTTTCGTCTGTGAAGACTCTGGTATGCTCAAGGATGCAGAGAGCAACCTTATGACAATTACGGTGAAAAGTGCTTCGGAAAAATACCAAATAGTTCTCCACTTAGCGGTTCTTTCAAAAGTTGGGCCACACACCTCTTGGAAACATCGAGTTACTTTGGCCTAGCCTTCGATTGGTCTGGTGAAGCAATCGCCATTCCTAGCTGATGAATCAAATGATTCTGAAAGGAAAGGTGAAAAGTGCGGATCCTGTTTCAGTCTTTAGACTGAAACAGGATCCGCACTATTCACCTGTCCCACAAAGGCGCACTTCTCATGTCTGGCGCTTGTCCAACAAACCCAGGACTGACAGAGGCCCTGCACTTGCCACCCCAGAAAAATATCTCATCTCCAAAGAAGGATTCTTCCGCTAACGGTTGAAAAGGGCTCCCGTTCTTGAAACAGTGGTGAAAGCATGGTGAAATAATACTGAAAACAATCCTATCTTCCAAGGCTCCTGTGCCAGCTATGGGAAATAGCAAGTTACCTGGGCCTCAGCAGAGGTTTCTGTGAAAAAATCATCATAGGCTTCAGGATGCAGAGACCGAACTCATGACTATTACGGTGCCAAACGCCATGGAAATAGCAAATAATTACCAACACACTGGTCATTTCTAAGTGTCAGGATGAAATCTGAAGCACGATCCACACTTTTCCCATCTCACGCAAATATGCACTTTCCAACTCTGGAGGTAAACAAATCAAAGGCAGGGCTGACAGAAGTCCTCCACGGACACCCCACCCAGAAATCTCAACTTCCAGGCAGGATTCTTATGCTAATGCGAGAACCCTGCTCGGGTTCTGAAAATAATGCTGAAACCACAACGGAATAATACTTAAAAGAACACTTTCTTGGTAGTCTCTAGGACCAACTATTGGAAATGCCAAGATTACTGGGCCTCAGCCTGTTTCGTCTGTGAAGACTCTGGTATGCTCAAGGATGCACAGAGCAACCTTATGACAATTACGGTGAAAAGTGCTTAGGAAAAATACCAAATAGTTCTCCACTTAGCGGTTCTTTCAAAAGTTGGGCCACACACCTCTTGGAAACATCGAGTTACTTTGGCCTAGCCTTCGATTGGTCTGGTGAAGCAATCGCCATTCCTAGCTGATGAATCAAATGATTCTGAAAGGAACGGTGAAAAGTGCGGATCCTGTTTCAGTCTTTAGACTGAAACAGGATCCGCACTATTCACCTGTCCCACAAAGGCGCACTTCTCATGTCTGGCGCTGGTCCAACAAACCCAGGACTGACAGAGGCCCTGCACTTGCCACCCCAGAAAAATATCTCATCTCCAAAGAAGGATTCTTCCACTAACGGTTGAAAAGGGCTCCCGTTCTTGAAACAGTGGTGAAAGCATGGTGAAATAATACTGAAAACAATCCTATCTTCCAAGGCTCCTGTGCCAGCTATGGGAAATAGCAAGTTACCTGGGCCTCAGCAGAGGTTTCTGTGAAAAAAGCATCATAGGCTTCAGGATGCAGAGACCGAACTTATGACTATTACGGTGCCAAACGCCATGGAAATAGCAAATAATTACCAACACACTGGTCATTTCTAAGTGTCAGGATGAAATCTGAAGCACGATCCACACTTTTCCCATATCACGCAACTATGCACTTTCCAACTCTGGAGGTAAACAAATCAAAGGCAGGGCTGACAGAAGCCCCGCACTTACACCCCACCCAGAAATCTCAAGTACCAGGCAGGATTTTTATGGTAATGCGAGAACCCTGCTCGGGTTCTGAAAATAATGCTGAAACCACAACGGAATAATACTTAAAAAAACACATTCTTGGTAGTCTCTAGGACCAACTATTGGAAATGCCAAGATTAATGGGCCTCAGCCTGTTTCGTCTGTGAAAACTCTCGTATGCTTAAGGATGCAGAGACCAACCTTAGGACAATTACGGTGAAAAGTGCTTAGGAAAAATACCAAATAGTTCTCCACTTAGCGGTTCTTTCAAAAGTTGGGCCACACACCTCTTGGAAAGATCGAGTTACTTTGGCCTAGCCTTCGATTGGTCTGGAGAAGCAATCGGCATTCCTAACTGATGAATCAAATGATTCTGAAAGGAACGGTGAAAAGTGTGGATCCTGTTTCAGTCTTTAGACTGAAACAGGATCCGCACTATTCACCTGTCCCACAAAGGCGCACTTCTCATGTCTGGCGCTAGTCCAACAAACCCAGGACTGACAGAGGCCCTGCACTTGCCACCCCAGAAAAATATCTCATCTCCAAAGAAGGATTCTTCCGCTAACGGTTGAAAAGGGCTCCCGTTTTTGAAACAGTGGTGAAAAAATGGTGAAATAATACTGAAAACAATCCTATCTTCCAAGGCTCCTGTGCCAGCTATGGGAAATAGCAAGTTACCTGGGCCTCAGCAGAGGTTTCTCTGCAAAAAGCATCATAGCCTTCAGGATGCAGAGACCGACCTCATGACTATTACGGTGCCAAACGCCATGGAAATGGCAAATAATTACCAACACACTGGTCATTTCAAAGTGTCAGGATGAAATCTGAAGCACGATCCACACTTTTCCCATCTCACGCAACTATGCACTTTCCAACTCTGGAGGTAAACAAATCAAAGGCAGGGCTGACAGAAGCCCCGCACTTACACCCCACCATGAAATCTCAACTACCAGGCAGGATTCTTATGCTAATGCGAGAACCCCGCTCGGGTTCTGAAAATAATGCTGAAACCACAACAGAATAATACTTAAAAGAACACTTTCTTGGTAGTCTCTAGGACCAACTATTGGAAATGCCAAGATTAATGGGCCTCAGCCTGTTTCGTCTGTGAAAACTCTGGTATGCTTAAGGATGCAGAGTCCAACCTTAGGACAATTACGGTGAAAAGTGCTTAGGAAAAATACCAAATACTTCTCCACTTAGCGGTTCTTTCAAAAGTTGGGCCACACACCTCTTGGAAAGATCGAGTTACTTTGGCTTAGCCTTCGATTGGTCTGGAGAAGCAATCTCCATTCCTAGCTGATGAATCAAATGATTCTGAAAGGATCGGTGAGAAGTGCGGATCCTGTTTCAGTCTTTAGACTGAAACAGGATCCGCACTATTCACCTGTCCCACAAAGGCGCACTTCTCATGTCTGGCGCTAGTCCAACAAACCCAGGACTGAGAGAGGCCCTGCACTTGCCACCCCAGAAAAATATCTCATCTCCAAAGAAGGATTCTTCCGCTAACGGTTGAAAAGGGCTCCCGTTCTTGAAACAGTGGTGAAAAAATGGTGAAATAATACTGAAAACAATCCTATCTTCCAATGCTACTGTGCCAGCTATGGGAAATAGCAAGTTACCTGGGCCTCAGCAGAGGTTTCTCTGCAAAAAGCATCATAGGCTTCAGGATGCAGAGACCGACCTCATGAGTATTAGGGTGCCAAACGCCATGGAAATGGCAAATAATTACCAACACACAGGTCATTTCAAAGTGTCAGGATGAAATCTGAAGCACGATCCACACTTTTCCCATCTCACGCAACTATGCACTTTCCAACTCTGGAGGTAAACAAATCAAAGGCAGGGCAGACAGAAGCCCCGCACTTACACCCCAACATGAAATCTCAACTACCAGGCAGGATTCTTATGCTAATGCGAGAACCCTGCTCGGGTTCTGAAAATAATGCTGAAACCACAAAGGAATAATACTTAAAAGAACACTTTCTTGGTAGTCTCTAAGACCAACTATTGGAAATGCCAAGATTACTGGGCCTCAGCCTGTTTCGTCTGTGAAAACACTGGTATGCTTAAGGATGCAGAGACCAACCTTAGGACAATTACGGTGAAAAGTGCTTAGGAAAAATACCAAATAGTTCTCCATTTAGCGGTTCTTTCAAAAGTTGGGCCACACACCTCTGGGAAAGATCGAGGTACTTTGGCCTAGCCTTCGATTGGTCTGGAGAAGCAATCGCCATTCCTAGCTGATGAATCAAATGACTCTGAAAGGAACGGTGAAAAGTGAGGATCCTGTTTCAGTCTTTAGACTGAAACAGGATCCGCACTATTCACCTGTCCCACAAAGGCGCACTTCTCATGTCTGGCGCTAGTCCAACAAACCCAGGAATGACAGAGGCCCTGCACTTGCCACCCCAGAAAAATATCTCATCTCCAAAGAAGGATTCTTTCGCTAACGTTTGAAAAGGGCTCCCGTTCTTGAAACAGTGGTGAAAAAATGGTGAAATAATACTGAAAACAATCCTATCTTCCAAGGCTCCTGTGGCAGCTATGGGAAATAGCAAGTTACCTGGGCCTCAGCAGAGGTTTCTCTGCAAAAAGCATCATAGGCTTCAGGATGCAGAGACCGACCTCATGACTATTACGGTGCCAAACGCCATAGAAATGGCAAATAATTACCAACACACTGGTCATTTCAAAGGGTCAGGATGAAATCTGAAGCACGATCCACACTTTTCCCATCTCACGCAAATATGCACTTTCCAACTCTGGAGGTAAACAAATCAAAGGCAGGGCTGACAGAAGCCCTGCACTTACACCCCACCCAGAAATCTCAACTACCAGGCAGGATTCTTATGCTAATGCGAGAACCCTGCTCCGGTTCTGAAAATAATGCTGAAACCACAACAGAATAATACTTAAAAGAACACTTTCTTGGTAGTCTCTAGGACCAACTATTGGAAATGCCAAGATTACTGGGCCTCAGCCTATTTCCTCTGTGAAAACTCTGGTATGCTTAAGGATGCAGAGACCAACGTTAGGAAAATTACGGTGAAAAATGCTTAGGAAAAATACCAAATAGTTCTCCACTTAGCGGTTCTTTCAAAAGTTGGGCCACACACCTCTTGGAAAGATCGAGTTACTCTGGCGTAGCCTCCGATTGGTCTGGAGAAGCAATCGCCATTCCTAGCTGATGAATCAAATGATTCTGAAAGGAACGGTGAAAAGTGCGGATCCTGTTTCAGTCTTTAGACTGAAACAGGATCCGCACTATTCACCTGTCCCACAAAGGCGCACTTCTCATGTCTGGCGCTAGTGCAACAAACCCAGGACTGACAGAGGCCCTGCACTTGCCACCCCAGAAAAATATCTCATCTCCAAAGAAGGATTCTTCCGCTAACGGTTGAAAAGGGCTCCCGTTCTTGAAACAGTGGTGAAAAAATGGTGAAATAATACTGAAAACAATCCTATCTTCCAAGGCTCCTGTGCCAGCTATGGAAAATAGCAAGTTACCTGGGCCTCAGCAGAGGTTTCTCTGCAAAAAGCATCATAGGCTTCAGGATGCAGAGACCGACCTCATGATTATTTCTGTGCCAAACGCCATGGAAATGGCAAATAATTACCAACACTCTGGTCATTTCAAAGTGTCAGGATGAAGTCTGCAGCAGGATCCACACTTTTCCATTCTCACGCAAATATGCACTTTCCAACTCTGGTAGGTAAACAAATCAAAGGCAGGGCTGACAGAAGTCCTCCACGTACACCCCACCCAGAAATCTCAACTGCCAGGCAGGATTCTTATGCTAATGCGAGAACCCTGCTCGGGTTCTGAAAATAATGCTGAAACCACAACGGAATAACGCTTAAAAGAACACTTTCTTGGTCGTCTCTAGGACCAACTATTGGAAATGCCAAGATTACTGGGCCTCAGCCTGTTTCGTCTGTGAAGACTCTGGTATGCTCAAGGATGCAGAGAGCAACCTTATGACAATTTCGGTGAAAAGTGCTTCGGAAAAATACCAAATAGTTCTCCACTTAGCGGTTCTTTCAAAAGTTGGGCCACACACCTCTTGGAAACATCGAGTTACTTTGGCCTAGCCTTCGATTGGTCTGGTGAAGCAATCGCCATTCCTAGCTGATGAATCAAATGATTCTGAAAGGAACGGTGAAAAGTGCGGATCCTGTTTCAGTCTTTGGACTGAAACAGGATCCGCACTATTCACCTGTCCCACAAAGGCGCACTTCTCATGTCTGGCGCTGGTCCAACAAACCCAGGACTGACAGAGGCCCTGCACTTGCCACCCCAGAAAAATATCTCATCTCCAAAGAAGGATTCTTCCACTAACGGTTGAAAAGGTCTCCCGTTCTTGAAACAGTGGTGAAAGCATGGTGAAATAATACTGAAAACAATCCTATCTTCCAAGGCTCCTGTGCCAGCTATGGGAAATAGCAAGTTACCTGGGCCTCAGCAGAGGTTTCTGTGAAAAAAGCATCATAGGCTTCAGGATGCAGAGACCGAACTCATGACTATTACGGTGCCAAACGCCATGGAAATGGCAAATAATTACCAACACACTGGTCATTTCTAAGTGTCAGGATGAAATCTGAAGCACGATCCACACTTTTCCCATATCACACAACTATGCACTTTCCAACTCTGGAGGTAAACAAATCAAAGGCAGGGCTGACAGAAGCCCCGCACTTACACCCCACCCAGAAATCTCAAGTACCAGGCAGGATTTTTATGGTAATGCGAGAACCCTGCTCGGGTTCTGAAAATAATGCTGAAACCACAACGGAATAATACTTAAAAAAACACATTCTTGGTAGTCTCTAGGACCAACTATTGGAAATGCCAAGATTAATGGGCCTCAGCCTGTTTCGTCTGTGAAAACTCTCGTATGCTTAAGGATGCAGAGACCAACCTTAGGACAATTACGGTGAAAAGTGCTTAGGAAAAATACCAAATAGTTCTCCACTTAGCGGTTCTTTCAAAAGTTGGGCCACACACCTCTTGGAAAGATCGAGTTACTTTGGCCTAGCCTTCGATTGGTCTGGAGAAGCAATCGGCATTCCTAACTGATGAATCAAATGATTCTGAAAGGAACGGTGAAAAGTGTGGATCCTGTTTCAGTCTTTAGACTGAAACAGGATCCGCACTATTCACCTGTCCCACAAAGGCGCACTTCTCATGTCTGGCGCTAGTCCAACAAACCCAGGACTGACAGAGGCCCTGCACTTGCCACCCCAGAAAAATATCTCATCTCCAAAGAAGGATTCTTCCGCTAACGGTTGAAAAGGGCTCCCGTTTTTGAAACAGTGGTGAAAAAATGGTGAAATAATACTGAAAACAATCCTATCTTCCAAGGCTCCTGTGCCAGCTATGGGAAATAGCAAGTTACCTGGGCCTCAGCAGAGGTTTCTCTGCAAAAAGCATCATAGCCTTCAGGATGCAGAGACCGACCTCATGACTATTACGGTGCCAAACGCCATGGAAATGGCAAATAATTACCAACACACTGGTCATTTCAAAGTGTCAGGATGAAATCTGAAGCACGATCCACACTTTTCCCATCTCACGCAACTATGCACTTTCCAACTCTGGAGGTAAACAAATCAAAGGCAGGGCTGACAGAAGCCCCGCACTTACACCCCACCATGAAATCTCAACTACCAGGCAGGATTCTTATGCTAATGCGAGAACCCCGCTCAGGTTCTGAAAATAATGCTGAAACCACAACAGAATAATACTTAAAAGAACACTTTCTTGGTAGTCTCTAGGACCAACTATTGGAAATGCCAAGATTAATGGGCCTCAGCCTGTTTCGTCTGTGAAAACTCTGGTATGCTTAAGGATGCAGAGTCCAACCTTAGGACAATTACGGTGAAAAGTGCTTAGGAAAAATACCAAATACTTCTCCACTTAGCGGTTCTTTCAAAAGTTGGGCCACACACCTCTTGGAAAGATCGAGTTACTTTGGCTTAGCCTTCGATTGGTCTGGAGAAGCAATCTCCATTCCTAGCTGATGAATCAAATGATTCTGAAAGGATCGGTGAAAAGTGCGGATCCTGTTTCAGTCTTTAGACTGAAACAGGATCCGCACTATTCACCTGTCCCACAAAGGCGCACTTCTCATGTCTGGCGCTAGTCCAACAAACCCAGGACTGAGAGAGGCCCTGCACTTGCCACCCCAGAAAAATATCTCATCTCCAAAGAAGGATTCTTCCGCTAACGGTTGAAAAGGGCTCCCGTTCTTGAAACAGTGGTGAAAAAATGGTGAAATAATACTGAAAACAATCCTATCTTCCAATGCTACTGTGCCAGCTATGGGAAATAGCAAGTTACCTGGGCCTCAGCAGAGGTTTCTCTGCAAAAAGCATCATAGGCTTCAGGATGCAGAGACCGACCTCATGAGTATTAGGGTGCCAAACGCCATGGAAATGGCAAATAATTACCAACACACAGGTCATTTCAAAGTGTCAGGATGAAATCTGAAGCACGATCCACACTTTTCCCATCTCACGCAACTATGCACTTTCCAACTCTGGAGGTAAACAAATCAAAGGCAGGGCAGACAGAAGCCCCGCACTTACACCCCAACATGAAATCTCAACTACCAGGCAGGATTCTTATGCTAATGCGAGAACCCTGCTCGGGTTCTGAAAATAATGCTGAAACCACAAAGGAATAATACTTAAAAGAACACTTTCTTGGTAGTCTCTAAGACCAACTATTGGAAATGCCAAGATTACTGGGCCTCAGCCTGTTTCGTCTGTGAAAACACTGGTATGCTTAAGGATGCAGAGACCAACCTTAGGACAATTACGGTGAAAAGTGCTTAGGAAAAATACCAAATAGTTCTCCATTTAGCGGTTCTTTCAAAAGTTGGGCCACACACCTCTGGGAAAGATCGAGGTACTTTGGCCTAGCCTTCGATTGGTCTGGAGAAGCAATCGCCATTCCTAGCTGATGAATCAAATGACTCTGAAAGGAACGGTGAAAAGTGAGGATCCTGTTTCAGTCTTTAGACTGAAACAGGATCCGCACTATTCACCTGTCCCACAAAGGCGCACTTCTCATGTCTGGCGCTAGTCCAACAAACCCAGGAATGACAGAGGCCCTGCACTTGCCACCCCAGAAAAATATCTCATCTCCAAAGAAGGATTCTTTCGCTAACGTTTGAAAAGGGCTCCCGTTCTTGAAACAGTGGTGAAAAAATGGTGAAATAATACTGAAAACAATCCTATCTTCCAAGGCTCCTGTGGCAGCTATGGGAAATAGCAAGTTACCTGGGCCTCAGCAGAGGTTTCTCTGCAAAAAGCATCATAGGCTTCAGGATGCAGAGACCGACCTCATGACTATTACGGTGCCAAACGCCATAGAAATGGCAAATAATTACCAACACACTGGTCATTTCAAAGGGTCAGGATGAAATCTGAAGCACGATCCACACTTTTCCCATCTCACGCAAATATGCACTTTCCAACTCTGGAGGTAAACAAATCAAAGGCAGGGCTGACAGAAGCCCTGCACTTACACCCCACCCAGAAATCTCAACTACCAGGCAGGATTCTTATGCTAATGCGAGAACCCTGCTCCGGTTCTGAAAATAATGCTGAAACCACAACAGAATAATACTTAAAAGAACACTTTCTTGGTAGTCTCTAGGACCAACTATTGGAAATGCCAAGATTACTGGGCCTCAGCCTATTTCCTCTGTGAAAACTCTGGTATGCTTAAGGATGCAGAGACCAACGTTAGGAAAATTACGGTGAAAAATGCTTAGGAAAAATACCAAATAGTTCTCCACTTAGCGGTTCTTTCAAAAGTTGGGCCACACACCTCTTGGAAAGATCGAGTTACTCTGGCGTAGCCTCCGATTGGTCTGGAGAAGCAATCGCCATTCCTAGCTGATGAATCAAATGATTCTGAAAGGAACGGTGAAAAGTGCGGATCCTGTTTCAGTCTTTAGACTGAAACAGGATCCGCACTATTCACCTGTCCCACAAAGGCGCACTTCTCATGTCTGGCGCTAGTCCAACAAACCCAGGACTGACAGAGGCCCTGCACTTGCCACCCCAGAAAAATATCTCATCTTCAAAGAAGGATTCTTCAGCTAACGGTTGAAAAAGGCTCCCGTTCTTGAAACAGTGGTGAAAAAATGGTGAAATAATACTGAAAACAATCCTATCTTCCAAGGCTCCTGTGCCAGCTATGGGAAATAGCAAGTTACCTGGGCCTCAGCAGAGGTTTCTCTGCAAAAAGCATCATAGGCTTCAGGATGCAGAGACTGACCTCATGACAATTAGAGTGCCAAACGCCATGGAAATGGCAAATAATTACCAACACACTGGTCATTTCAATGTGTCAGGATGAAATCTGAAGCACGATCCACACTTTTCCCATCTCACGCAACTATGCACTTTCCAACTCTGGAGGTAAACAAATCAAAGGCAGGGCAGACAGAAGCCCCGCAGTTACACCCCACCATGAAATCTCAACTACCAGGCAGGATTCTTATGCTAATGCGAGAACCCTGCTCGGGTTCTGAAAATAATGCTGAAACCACAAAGGAATAATACTTAAAAGAACACTTTCTTGGTAGTCTCTAAGACCAACTATTGGAAATGCCAAGATTACTGGGCCTCAGCCTGTTTCGTCTGTGAAAACACTGGTATGCTTAAGGATGCAGAGACCAACCTTAGGACAATTACGGTGAAAAGTGCTTAGGAAAAATACCAAATAGTTCTCCACTTAGCCGTTCTTTCAAAAGTTGGGCCACACACCTCTGGGAAAGATCGAGGTACTTTGGCCTAGCCTTCGATTGGTCTGGAGAAGCAATCGCCATTCCTAGCTGATGAATCAAATGATTCTGAAAGGAACGGTGAAAAGTGCGGATCCTGTTTCAGTCTTTAGACTGAAACAGGATCCGCACTATTCACCTGTCCTACAAAGGCGCACTTCTCATGTCTGGCGCTAGTCCAACAAACCCAGGACTGAGAGAGGCCCTGCACTTGCCACCCCAGAAAAATATCTCATCTCCAAAGAAGGATTCTTCTGCTAACGGTTGAAAAGGGCTCCCGTTCTTGAAACAGTGGTGAAAAAATGGTGAAATAATACTGAAAACAATCCTATCTTCCAAGGCTCCTGTGCCAGCTATGGGAAATAGCAAGTTACCTGGGCCTCAGCAGAGGTTTCTCTGCAAAAAGCATCATAGGCTTCAGGATGCAGAGACCGACCTCATGACTATTACGGTGCCAAACGCCATGGAAATGGCAAATAATTACCAACACACTGGTCATTTCAAAGTGTCAGGATGAAATCTGAAGCACGATCCACACTTTTCCCATCTCACGCAACTATGCACTTTCCAACTCTGGAGGTAAACAAATCAAAGGCAGGGCTGACAGAAGCCCCGCACTTACACCCCACCATGAAATCTCAACTACCAGGCAGGATTCTTATGCTAATGCGAGAACCCTGCTCGGGTTCTGAAAATAATGCTGAAACCACAACAGAATAATACTTAAAAGAACACTTTCTTGGTAGTCTCTAGGACCAACTACTGGAAATGCCAAGATTAATGGGCCTCAGCCTGTTTCATCTGTGAAAACTCTGGTATGCTTAAGGATGCAGAGACCAACCTTAGGACAATTACGGTGAAAAGTGCTTAGGAAAAATACCAAATACTTCTCCACTTAGCGGTTCTTTCAAAAGTTGTGCCACACACCTCTTGGAAAGATCGAGGTACTTTGGCCTAGCCTTCGATTGGTCTGGAGAAGCAATCGACATTCCTAGCTGATGAATCAAATGATTCTGAAAGGAACGGTGAAAAGTGCGGATCCTGTTTCAGACTTTAGACTGAAACAGGATCCGCACTATTCACCTGTCCCACAAAGGCGCACTTCTCATGTCTGGCGCTAGTCCAACAAACCCAGGACTGACAGAGGCCCTGCACTTGCCACCGCAGAAAAATATCTCATCTCCAAAGAAGGATTCTTCCGCTAACGGTTGAAAAGGGCTCCCGTTCTTGAAACAGTGGTGAAAAAATGGTGAAATAATACTGAAAACAATCCTATCTTCCAAGGCTCCTGTGCCAGCTATGGGAAATAGCAAGTTACCTGGGCCTCAGCAGAGGTTTCTCTGCAAAAAGCATCATAGGCTTCAGGATGCAGAGACCGACCTCATGACTATTACGGTGCCAAACGCCATGGAAATGGCAAATAATTACCAACACACTGGTCATTTCAAAGTGTCTGGATGAAATCTGAAGCACGATCCACACTTTTCCCATCTCACGCAACTATGCACTTTCCAAGTCTGGAGGTAAACAAATCAAAGGCAGGGCTGACAGAAGCCCTGCACTTACACCACACCATGATATCTCAACTACCAGGCAGGATTCTTATGCTAATGCGAGAACCCTGCTCGGGTTCTGAAAATAATGCTGAAAGCACAACAGAATTATACTTAAGAGAACACTTTCTTGGTAGTCTCTAGGACCAACTATTGGAAATGCCAAGATTAATGGGCCTCAGCCTGTTTCGTCTGTGAAAACCCTCGTATGCTTAAGGATGCAGAGACCACCCTTAGGACAATTACGGTGAAAAGTGCTTAGGAAAAATACCAAATAGTTCTCCACTTAGCGGTTCTTTCAAAAGTTGGGCCACACACGTCTTGGAAAGATGGAGGTACTTTGGCCTAGCCTTCGATTGGTCTGGAGAAGCAATCGCCATTCCTAGCTGATGAATCAAATGATTCTGAAAGGAACGGTGAAAAGTGCGGATCCTGTTTCAGTCTTTAGACTGAAACAGGATCCGCACTATTCACCTGTCCCACAAAGGCGCACTTCTCATGTCTGGCACTAGTCCAACAAACCCAGGACTGACAGAGGCCCTGCACTTGCCACCCCAGAAAAATATCTCATCTCCAAAGAAGTATTCTTCCGCTAGCGGTTGAAAAGGGCTCCTGTTCTTGAAAAAGTGGTGAAAAAATGGTGAAATAATACTGAAAACAATCCTATCTTCCTAGGCTCCTGTGCCAGCTATGGGAAATAGCAAGTTACCTGGGCCTCAGCAGAGGTTTCTCTGCAAAAAGCATCATAGGCTTCAGGATGCAGAGACCGACCTCATGACTATTAGGGTGCCAAACGCCATGGAAATGACAAATAATTACCAACACACTGGTCATTTCAAAGTGTCAGGATGAAATCTGAAGCACGATCCACACTTTTCCCATCTCACGCGACTATGCACTTTCCAACTCTGGAGGTAAACAATTCAAAGGCAGGGCTGACAGAAGCCCCGCACTTACACCCCACCATGAAATCTCAACTACCAGGCAGGATTCTTATGCTAATGCGAGAACCCTGCTCGGGTTCTGAAAATAATGCTGAAACCACAACAGAATAATACTTAAAAGAACACTTTCTTGGTAGTCTCTAGGACCAATTATTAGAAATGCCAAGATTAATGGGCCTCAGCCTGTTTCGTCTGTGAAAACTCTGGTATGCTTAAGGATGCAGAGACCAACCTTAGGACAATTACGGTGAAAAGTGCTTACGAAAAATACCAAATAGTTCTCCACTTAGCGGTTCTTACAAAAGTTGGGCCACACACCTCTTGGAAAGATCGAGTTACTTTGGCCTAGCCTTCGATTGGTCTGGAGGAGCAATCGCCATTCCTAGCTGATGAATGAAATGATTCTGAAAGGAACGGTGAAAAGTGTGGATCCTGTTTCAGTCTTTAGACTGAAACAGGATCCGCACTATTCACCTGTCCCACAAAGGCGCACTTCTCATGTCTGGCGCTAGTCCAACAAACCCAGGACTGACAGAGGCCCTGCACTTGCCACCCCAGAAAAATATCTCATCTCCAAAGAAGGATTCTTCCGCTAACGATTGAAAAGGGCTCCCGTTCTTGAAACAGTGGTGAAAAAATGGTGAAATAATACTGAAAACAATCCTATCTTCCAAGGCTCCTGTGCCAGCTATGGGAAATAGCAAGTTACCTGGGCCTCAGCAGAGGTTTCTCTGCAAAAAGCATCATAGGCTTCAGGATGCAGAGACCGACCTCATGACTATTACGGGGCCAAACGCCATGGAAATGGCAAATAATTACCAACACACTGGTCATTTCAAAGTGTCAGGATGAAATCTGAAGCACGATCCACAGTTTTCCCATATCACGCAACTATGCACTTTCCAACTCTGGAGGTAAACAAATCAAAGGCAGGGCTGACAGAAGCCCCGCACTTACACCCCACCCAGAAATCTCAACTACCCGGCAGGATTCTTATGGTAATGCGAGAACCCTGCTCGGGTTCTGAAAATAATGCTGAAACCACAACGGAATAATACTTAAAAGAACACATTCTTGGTAGTCTCTAGGACCAACTATTGGAAATGCCAAGATTAATGGGCCTCAGCCTGTTTCGTCTGTGAAAACTCTCGTATGCTTAAGGATGCAGAGACCAACCTTAGGACAATTACGGTGAAAAGTGCTTAGGAAAAATACCAAATAGTTCTCCACTTAGCGGTTCTTTCAAAAGTTGGGCCACACACCTCTTGGAAAAATCGAGTTACTTTAGCCTAGCCTTCGATTGGTCTGGAGAAGCATTCGGCATTCCTAACTGATGAATCAAATGATTCTGAAAGGAACGGTGAAAAGTGTGGATCCTGTTTCAGTCTTTAGACTGAAACAGGATCCGCACTATTCACCTGTCCCACAAAGGCGCACTTCTCATGTCTGGCGCTAGTCCAACAAACCCAGGACTGACAGAGGCCCTGCACTTGCCACCCCAGAAAAATATCTCATCTCCAAAGAAGGATTCTTCCGCTAACGGTTGAAAAGGGCTCCCGTTTTTGAAACAGTGGTGAAAAAATGGTGAAATAATACTGAAAACAATCCTATCTTCCAAGGCTCCTGTGCCAGGTATGGGAAATAGCAAGTTACCTGGGCCTCAGCAGAGGTTTCTCTGCAAAAAGCATCATAGCCTTCAGGATGCAGAGACCGACCTCATGACTATTACGGTGCCAAACGCCATGGAAATGGCAAATAATTACCAACACACTGGTCATTTCAAAGTGTCAGGATGAAATCTGAAGCACGATCCACACTTTTCGCATCTCACGCAACTATGCACTTTCCAACTCTGGAGGTAAACAAATCAAAGGCAGGGCTGACAGAAGCCCCGCACTTACAACCCACCCAGAAATCTCAACTAGCAGGCAGGATTCTTATGCTAATGCGAGAACCCTGCTCGGGTTCTGAAAATAATGCTGAAACCACAAAGGAATAATACTTAAAAGAACACTTTCTTGGTAGTCTCTAAGACCAACTATTGGAAATGCCAAGATTACTGGGCCTCAGCCTGTTTCGTCTGTGAAAACACTGGTATGCTTAAGGATGCAGAGACCAACCTTAGGACAATTACGGTGAAAAGTGCTTAGGAAAAATACCAAATAGTTCTCCACTTAGCGGTTCTTTCAAAAGTTGGGCCACACACCTCTGGGAAAGATCGAGGTACTTTGGCCTAGCCTTCGATTGGTCTGGAGAAGCAATCGCCATTCCTAGCTGATGAATGAAATGATTCTGAAAGGAACGGTGAAAAGTGTGGATCCTGTTTCAGTCTTTAGACTCAAACAGGATCCGCACTATTCACCTGTCCCACAAAGGCGCACTTCTCATGTCTGGCGCTAGTCCAACAAACCCAGGACTGACAGAGGCCCTGCACTTGCCACCCCAGAAAAATATCTCATCTCCAAAGAAGGATTCTTCCGCTAACGATTGAAAAGGGCTCCCGTTCTTGAAACAGTGGTGAAAAAATGGTGAAATAATACTGAAAACAATCCTATCTTCCAAGGCTCCTGTGCCAGGTATGGGAAATAGCAAGTTACCTGGGCCTCAGAAGAGGTTTCTCTGCAAAAAGCATCATAGGCTTCAGGATGCAGAGACCGACCTCATGACTATTACGGTGCCAAACGCCATGGAAATGGCAAATAATTACCAACACACTGGTCATTTCAAAGTGTCTGGATGAAATCTGAAGCACGATCCACACTTTTCCCATCTCACGCAAATATGCACTTTCCAAGTCTGGAGGTAAACAAATCAAAGGCAGGGCTGACAGAAGCCCCGCACTTACACCACACCATGATATCTCAACTACCAGGCAGGATTCTTATGCTAATGCGAGAACCCTGCTCGGGTTCTGAAAATAATGCTGACAGCACAACAGAATTATACTTAAGAGAACACTTTCTTGGTAGTCTCTAGGACCAACTATTGGAAATGCCAAGATTAATGGGCCTCAGCCTGTTTCGTCTGTGAAAACCCTCGTATGCTTAAGGATGCAGAGACCACCCTTAGGACAATTACGGTGAAAAGTGCTTAGGAAAAATACCAAATACTTCTCCACTTAGCGGTTCTTTCAAAAGTTGGGCCACACACGTCCTGGAAAGATGGAGGTACTTTGGCCTAGCCTTCGATTGGTCTGGAGAAGCAATCGCCATTATAATCTGATGTATCAAGTGATTCTGAAAGGAACTGTGAAAAGTGCGGATCCTGTTTCAGTCTTTAGACTGAAACAGGATCCGCACTATTCACCTGTCCCACAAAGGCGCACTTCTCATGTCTGGCGCTAGTGCAACAAACCCAGGACTGACAGAGGCCCTGCACTTGCCACCGCAGAAAAATATCTCATCTCCAAAGAAGGATTCTTCCGCTAACGGTTCAAAAGGGCTCCCGTTCTTGAAACAGTGGTGAAAAAATGGTGAAATAATACTGAAAACAATCCTATCTTCCAAGGCTCCTTTGCCAGCTATGGAAAATAGCAAGTTACCTGGGCCTCAGCAGAGGTTTCTCTGCAAAAAGCATCATAGGCTTCAAGATGCAGAGACCGACCTCATGACTATTACGGTGCCAAACGCCATGGAAATGGCAAATAACTACCAACACACTGGTCATTTCAAAGTGTCAGGATGAAATCTGAAGCACGATCCACAGTTTTCCCATCTCACGCAACTATGCACTTTCCAACTCTGGAGGTAAACAAATCAAAGGCAGGGCTGACAGAAGCCCCGCAGTTACACCCCACCATGAAATCTCAACTACCAGGCAGGATTCTTATGCTTATGCGAGAACCCTGCTCGGGTTCTGAAAATAATGCTGAAACCACAAAGGAATAATACTTAAAAGAACACTTTCTTGGTAGTCTCTAAGACCAACTATTGGAAATGCCAAGATTACTGGGCCTCAGCCTGTTTCGTCTGTGAAAACACTGGTATGCTTAAGGATGCAGAGACCAACCTTAGGACAATTACGGTGAAAAGTGCTTAGGAAAAATAGCAAATAGTTCTCCACTTAGCGGTTCTTACAAAAGTTGGGCCACACACCTCTTGGAAAGATCGAGTTACTTTGGCCTAGCCTTCGATTGGTCTGGAGAAGCAATCGGCATTCCTAACTGATGAATGAAATGATTCTGAAAGGAACGGTGAAAAGTGTGGATCCTGTTTCAGTCTTTAGACTGAAACAGGATCCGCACTATTCACCTGTCCCACAAAGGCGCACTTCTCATGTCTGGCGCTAGTCCAACAAACCCAGGACTGACAGAGGCCCTGCACTTGCCACCCCAGAAAAATATCTCATCTCCAAAGAAGGATTCTTCCGCTAACGGTTGAAAAGGGCTCCCGTTTTTGAAACAGTGCTGAAAAAATGGTGAACTAATACTGAAAACAATCCTATCTTCCAAGGCTCCTGTGCCAGCTATGGGAAAAAGCAAGTTACCTGGGCCTCAGCAGAGGTTTCTCTGCAAAAAGCATCATAGCCTTCAGGATGCAGAGACCGACCTCATGACTATTACGGTGCCAAACGCCATGGAAATGGCAAATAATTACCAACACACTGGTCATTTCAAAGTGTCAGGATGAAATCTGAAGCACGATCCACACTTTTCCCATCTCACGCAACTATGCACTTTCCAACTCTGGAGGTAAACAAATCAAAGGCAGGGCTGACAGAAGCCCCGCACTTACAACCCACCCAGAAATCTCAACTACCAGGCAGGATTCTTATGCTAATGCGAGAACCCTGCTCGGGTTCTGAAAATAATGCTGAAACCACAACAGAATAATACTTAAAAGAACACTTTCTTGGTAGTCTCTAGGACCAACTATTGGAAATGCCAAGATTAATGGGCCTCAGCCTGTTTCGTCTGTGAAAACTCTGGCATGCTTAAGGATGCAGAGTCCAACCTTAGGACAATTACGGTGAAAAGTGCTTAGGAAAAATACCAAATACTTCTCCACTTAGCGGTTCTTTCAAAAGTTGGGCCACACACCTCTTGGAAAGATCGAGTTACTTTGGCTTAGCCTTCGATTGGTCTGGAGAAGCAATCTCCATTCCTAGCTGATGAATCAAATGATTCTGAAAGGAACGGTGAAAAGTGCGGATCCTGTTTCAGTCTTTAGACTGAAACAGGATCCGCACTATTCACCTGTCCCACAAAGGCGCACTTCTCATGTCTGGCGCTAGTGCAACAAACCCAGGACTGACAGAGGCCCTGCACTTGCCACCCCAGAAAAATATCTCATCTCCAAAGAAGGATTCTTCCGCTAACGGTTGAAAAGGGTTCCAGTTCTTGAAACAGTGGTGAAAAAATGGTGAAATAATACTGAAAACAATCCTATCTTCCAAGGCTCCTGTGCCAGCTATGGAAAATAGCAAGTTACCTGGGCCTCAGCAGAGGTTTCTCTGCAAAAAGCATCATAGGCTTCAAGATGCAGAGACCGACCTCATGACTATTACGGTGCCAAACGCCATGGAAATGGCAAATAACTACCAACACACTGGTCATTTCAAAGTGTCAGGATGAAATCTGAAGCACGATCCACACTTTTCCCATCTCACGCAACTATGCACTTTCCAACTCTGGAGGTAAACCAATCAAAGGCAGGGCAGACAGAAGCCCCGCAGTTACACCCCACCATGAAATCTCAACTACCAGGCAGGATTCTTATGCTAATGCGAGAACCCTGCTCGGGTTCTGAAAATAATGCTGAAACCACAAAGGAATAATACTTAAAAGAACACTTTCTTGGTAGTCTCTAAGACCAACTATTGGAAATGCCAAGATTCCTGGGCCTCAGCCTGTTTCGTCTGTGAAAACACTGGTATGCTTAAGGATGCAGAGACCAACCTTAGGACAATTACGGTGAAAAGTGCTTAGGAAAAATACCAAATAGTTCTCCACTTAGCGGTTCTTTCAAAAGTTGGGCCACACACCTCTTGGAAAGATCGAGGTACTTTGGCCTAGCCTTCGATTGGTCTGGAGAAGCAATCGCCATTCCTAGCTGATGAATCAAATGACTCTGAAAGGAACGGTGAAAAGTGCGGATCCTGTTTCAGTCTTTAGACTGAAACAGGATCCGCACTATTCACCTGTCCCACAAAGGCGCACTTCTCATGTCTGGCGCTAGTCCAACAAACCCAGGACTGACAGAGGCCCTGCACTTGCCACCGCAGAAAAATATCTCATCTCCAAAGAAGGATTCTTCCGCTAACGGTTGAAAAGGGCTCCCGTTCTTGAAACAGTGGTGAAAAAATGGTGAAATAATACTGAAAACAATCCTATCTTCCAAGGCTCCCTTGGCAGCTATGGGAAATAGCAAGTTACCTGGGCCTCAGCAGAGGTTTCTCTGCAAAAAGCATCATAGGCTTCAGGATGCAGAGACCGACCTCATGACTATTACGGTGCCAAACGCCATAGAAATGGCAAATAATTACCAACACACTGGTCATTTCAAAGTGTCAGGATGAAATCTGAAGCACGATCCACACTTTTCCCATCTCACGCAAATATGCACTTTCCAACTCTGGAGGTAAACAAATCAAAGGCAGGGCTGACAGAAGCCCTGCACTTACACCCCACCCAGAAATCTCAACTACCAGGCAGGATTCTTACGCTAATGCGAGAACCCTGCTCGGGTTCTGAAAATAATGCTGAAACCACAACAGAATAATACTTAAAAGAACACTTTCTTGGTAGTCTCTAGGACCAACTATTCTAAATGCCAAGATTAATGGGCCTCAGCCTATTTCGTCTGTGAAAACTCTGGTATGCTTAAGGATGCAGAGACCAACCTTAGGACAATTACGGTAAAAAGTGCTTAGGAAAAATACCAAATAGTTCTCCACTTAGCGGTTCTTTCAAAAGTTGGGCCACACACCTCTTGGAAAGATCGAGGTACTTTGGCCTAGCCTTCGATTGGTCTGGAGAAGCAATCGCCATTCCTAGCTGATGAATCAAATGATTCTGAAAGGAACGGTGAAAAGTGCGGATGCTGTTTCAGTCTTTAGACTGAAACAGGATCCGCACTATTCACCTGTCCCACAAAGGCGCACTTCTCATTTCTGGCGCTAGTCCAACAAACCCAGGACTGACAGAGGCCCTGCACTTGCCACCCCAGAAAAATATCTCATCTCCAAAGAAGGATTCTTCCGGTAACGGTTGAAAAGGGCTCCCGTTCTTGAAACAGTGGTGAAAAAATGGTGAAATAATACTGAAAACAATCCTATCTTCCAAGGCTCCTGTGCCAGCTATGGGAAATAGCAAGTTACCTGGGCCTCAGCAGAGGTTTCTCTGCAAAAAGCATCATAGGCTTCAGGATGCAGAGACCGACCTCATGACTATTACGGGGCCAAACGCCATGGAAATGGCAAATAATTACCAACACACTGGTCATTTCAAAGTGTCAGGATGAAATCTGAAGCACGATCCACACTTTTCCCATCTCACGCAAATATGCACTTTCCAACTATGGAGGTAAACAAATCAAAGGCAGGGCAGACAGAAGCCCCGCACCTACACCCCACCCAGAAATCTCAGCTACCAGGCAGGATTCTTATGCTAATGCGAGAACCCTGTTCGGGTTCTGAAAATAATGCTGAAACCACAACAGAATAATACTTAAAAGAACACTTTCTTGGTAGTCTCTAGGACCAACTATTGGAAATGCCAAGGTTACTGGGCCTCAGCCTGTTTCGTCTGTGAAAACTCTGGTATGCTTAAGGATGCAGAGACCAACCTTAGGACAACTACGGTGAAAAGTGCTTAGGAAAAATACCAAATAGTTCTCCACTTAGCGGTTCTTTCAAAAGTTGGGCCACACACCTCTTGGAAAGATCGAGGTACTTTGGCCTAGCCTTCGATTGGTCTGGAGAAGCAATCGCCATTCCTAGCTGATGAATCAAATGATTCTGAAAGGAACGGTGAAAAGTGCGGATCCTGTTTCAGTCTTTAGACTGAAACAGGATCCGCACTATTCACCTGTCCCACAAAGGCGCACTTCTCATGTCTGGCGCTAGTCCAACAAACCCAGGACTGACAGAGGCCCTGCACTTGCCACCCCAGAAAAATATCTCATCTCCAAAGAAGGATTCTTCCGCTAATGGTTGAAAAGGGCTCCCGTTCTTGAAACAGTGGTGAAAAAATGGTGAAATAATACTGCAAACAATGCTATCTTCCAAGGCTCCTGTGCCAGCTATGGGAAATAGCAAGTTACCTGGGCCTCAGCAGAGGTTTCTCTGCAAAAAGCATCATAGGCTTCAGGATGCAGAGACCGACCTCATGACTATTACGGTGCCAAACGCCATGGAAATGGCAAATAATTACCAACACACTGGTCATTTCAAAGTGTCAGGATGAAATCTGAAGCACGATCCACACTTTTCCCATCTCACGCAAATATGCACTTTCCAACTCTGGAGGTAAACAAATCAAAGGCAGGGCTGACAGAAGCCCCGCACTTACACCCCACCATGAAATCTCAACTACCAGGCAGGATTCTTATGCTATGCGAGAACCGTGCTCGGGTTCTGAAAATAATGCTGAAACCACAACAGAATAATACTTAAAAGAACACTTTCTTGGTAGTCTCTAGGACCAACTATTGGAAATGCCAAGATTAATGAGCCTCAGCCTGTCTCGTCTGTGAAAACTCTGGTATGCTTAAGGATGCAGAGACCAACCTTAGGACAATTACGGTGAAAAGGGCTTAGGAAAAATACCAAATAGTTCTGCACTTAGCGGTTCTTTCAAAAGTTGGGCCACACACCTCTTGGAAAGATCGAGTTACTTTGGCCTAGCCTTCGATTGGTCTGGAGAACCAATCGCCATTCCTAGCTGATGAATCAAATGATTCTGAAAGGAACGGTGAAAAGTGCGGATCCTGTTTCAGTCTTTAGACTGAAACAGGATCCGCACTATTCACCTGTCCCACAAAGGCGCACTTCTCTTGTCTGGCGCTAGTCCAACAAACCCAGGACTGACAGAGGCCCTGCACTTGCCACCCCAGAAAAATATCTCATCTCCAAAGAAGGATTCTTCCGCTAACGGTTGAAAAGGGCTCCCGTTCTTGAAACAGTGGTGAAAAAATGGTGAAATAATACTGAAAACAATCCTATCTTCCAAGGCTCCTGTGCCAGCTATGGGAAATAGCAAGTCACCTGGGCCTCAGCAGAGGTTTCTCTGCAAAAAGCATCATAGGCTTCAGGATGCAGAGACCGACCTCATTACTATTAGGGTGCCAAACGCCATGGAAATGGCAAATAATTACCAACACACTGGTCATTTCAAAGTGTCAGGATGAAATCTGAAGCACGATCCACACTTTTCCCATCTCACGCAAATATGCACTTTCCAACTCTGGAGGTAAACAAATCAAAGGCAGGGCAGACAGAAGCCCCGCACTTACACCCCACCATGAAATCTCAACTACCAGGCAGGATTCTTATGCTAATGCGAGAACCCTGCTCGGGTTCTGAAAATAATGCTGAAACCACAAAGGAATAATACTTAAAAGAACACTTTCTTGGTAGTCTCTAAGACCAACTATTGGAAATGCCAAGATTACTGGGCCTCAGCCTGTTTCGTCTGTGAAAACACTGGTATGCTTAAGGATGCAGAGACCAACATTAGGACAATTACGGTGAAAAGTGCTTAGGAAAAATACCAAATAGTTCTCCACTTAGCGGTTCTTTCAAAAGTTGGGCCACACACCTCTGGGAAAGATCGAGTTACTTTGGCCTAGCATTCGATTGGTCTGGAGAAGCAATCGCCATTCCTAGCTGATGAATCAAATGATTCTGAAAGGAACTGTGAAAAGTGCGGATCCTGTTTCAGTCTTTAGACTGAAACAGGATCCGCACTATTCACCTGTCCCACAAAGGCGCACTTCTCATGTCTGGCGCTAGTCCAACAAACCCAGGACTGACAGAGGCCCTGCACTTGCCACCCCAGAAAAATATCTCATCTCCAAAGAAGGATTCTTCCGCTAAACGGTTGAAAAGGGCTCCCGTTCTTGAAACAGTGGTGAAAAAATGGTGGAATAATACTGAAAACAGTCCTATCTTCCAAGGCTCCTGTGCCAGCTATGGGAAATAGCAAGTTACCTGGGCCTCAGCAGAGGTTTCTCTGCAAAAAGCATCATAGGCTTCAGGATGCAGAGACCGACCTCATGACTATTACGGTGCCAAACGCCATGGAAATGGCAAATAATTACCAACACACTGGTCATTTCAAAGTGTCAGGATGAAATCTGAAGCACGATCCACACTTTTCCCATCTCACGCAACTATGCACTTTCCAACTCTGGAGGTAAACAAATCAAAGGCAGGGCTGACAGAAGCCCCGCACTTACACCCCAACATGAAATCTCAACTACCAGGCAGGATTCTTATGCTAATGCGAGAACCCTGCTCGGGTTCTGAAAATAATGCTGAAACCACAACACAATAATACTTAAAAGAACACTTTCTTGGTAGTCTCTAGGACCAACTATTGGAAATGCCAAGATTAATGGGCCGCAGCCTGTTTCGTCTGTGAAAACTCTGGTATGCTTAAGGATGCAGAGACCAACCTTAGGACAATTACGGTGAAAAGTGCTTAGGAAAAATACCAAATAGTTCTCCACTTAGCGGTTCTTTCAAAAGTTGGGCCACACACCTCTTGGAAAGATCGAGGTACTTTGGCCTAGCCTTCGATTGTTCTGGAGAAGCAATCGCCATTCCTAGCTGATGAATCAAATGATTCTGAAAGGAACGGTGAAAAGTGCGGATCCTGTTTCAGTCTTTAGACTGAAACAGGATCCGCACTATTCACCTGTCCCACAAAGGCGCACTTCTCATGTCTGGCGCTAGTCCAACAAACCCAGGACTGACAGAGGCCCTGCACTTGCCACCCCAGAAAAATATCTCATCTCCAAAGAAGGATTCTTCCGCTAATGGTTGAAAAGGGCTCCCGTTCTTGAAACAGTGGTGAAAAAATGGTGAAATAATACTGCAAACAATCCTAACTTCCAAGGCTCCTGTGCCAGCTATGGGAAATAGCAGGTTACCTGGGCCTCAGCAGAGGTTTCTCTGCAAAAAGCATCATAGGCTTCAGGATGCAGAGACCGACCTCATGACTATTACGGTGCCAAACGCCATGGAAATGGCAAATAATTCCCAACACACTGGTCATTTCAAAGTGTCAGGATGAAATCTGAAGCACGATCCACACTTTTCCCATCTCACCCAAATATGCACTTTCCAACTCTGGAGGTAAACAAATCAAAGGCAGGGCTGACAGAAGCCCCGCACTTACACCCCACCATGAAATCTCAACTACCAGGCAGGATTCTTATGCTAATGCGAGGACCCTGCTCGTGTTCTGAAAATAATGCTGAAACCACAACACAATAATACTTAAAAGAACACTTTCTTGGTAGTCTCTAGGACCAACTATTGGAAATGCCAAGATTAATGGGCCTCAGCCTGTTTCGTCTGTGAAAACTCTGGTATGCTTAAGGATGCAGAGACCAACCTTAGGACAATTACGGTGAAAAGTGCTTAGGAAAAATACCAAATAGTTCTCCACTTAGCGGTTCTTTCAAAAGTTGGGCCACACACCTCTTGAAAGATCGAGTTACTTTGGCCTAGCCTTCGATTGGTCTGGAGAACCAATCGCCATTCCTAGCTGATGAATCAAATGATTCTGAAAGGAACGGTGAAAAGTGCGGATCCTGTTTCAGTCTTTAGACTGAAACAGGATCCGCACAATTCACCTGTCCCACAAAGGCGCACTTCTCATGTCTGGCGCTAGTCCAACAAACCCAGGACTGACAGAGGCCCTGCACTTGCCACCCCAGAAAAATATCTCATCTCCAAAGAAGGATTCTTCCGCTAATGGTTGAAAAGGGCTCCCGTTCTTGAAACAGTGGTGAAAAAATGGTGAAATAATACTGCAAACAATCCTATCTTCCAAGGCTCCTGTGCCAGCTATGGGAAATAGCAGGTTACCTGGGCCTCAGCAGAGGTTTCTCTGCAAAAAGCATCATAGGCTTCAGGATGCAGAGACCGACCTCATGACTATTACGGTGCCAAACGCCATGGAAATGGCAAATAATTACCAACACACTGGTCATTTCAAAGTGTCAGGATGAAATCTGAAGCACGATCCACACTTTTCCCATCTCACGCAACTATGCACTTTCCAACTCTGGAGGTAAACAAATCAAAGGCAGGGCTGACAGAAGCCCCGCACTTACACCCCACCCTGAAATCTCAACTACCAGGCAGGATTCTTATGCTAATGCGAGAACCCTGCTCGTGTTCTGAAAATAATGCTGAAACCACAACAGAATAATACTTAAAAGAACACTTTCTTGGTAGTCTCTAGGACCAACTATTGGAAATGCCAAGATTACTGGGCCTCAGCCTGTTTCGTCTGTGAAAACTCTGGTATGCTTAAGGATGCAGAGACCAACCTTAGGACAATTACGGTGAAAAGTGCTTCGGAAAAATACCAAATAGTTCTCCACTTAGCGGTTCTTTCAAAAGTTGGGCCACACACCTCTTGGAAAGATCGAGTTACTTTGGCCTAGCCTTCGATTGGTCTGGAGAAGCAATCGCCATTCCTAGCTGATGAATCAAATGATTCTGAAACGAACGGTGAAAAGTGCGGATCCTGTTTCAGTCTTTAGACTGAAACAGGATCCGCACTATTCACCTGTCCCACAAAGGCGCACTTCTCATGTCTGGCGCTAGTCCAACAAACCCAGGACTGACAGAGGCCCTGCACTTGCCACCCCAGAAAAATATCTCATCTCCAAAGAAGGATTCTTCCGCTAACGGTTGAAAAGTGCTCCCGTTCTTGAAACAGTGGTGAAAAAATGGTGAAATAATACTGAAAACAATCCTATCTTCCAAGGCTCCTGTGCCAGCTATGGGAAGTAGCAAGTTACCTGGGCCTCAGCAGAGGTTTCTCTGCAAAAAGCATCATAGGCTTCAGGATGCAGAGACCGACCTCATGACTATTACGGTGCCAAACGCCATGGAAATGGCAAATAATTACCAACACACTGGTCATTTCAAAGTGTCAGGATGAAATCTGAAGCACGATCCACACTTTTCCCATCTCACGCAAATATGCACTTTCCAACTCTGGAGGTAAACAAATCAAAGGCAGGGCTGACAGAAGCCCCGCACTTACACCCCACCATGAAATCTCAACTACCAGGCAGGATTCTTATGCTAATGCGAGAACCCTGCTTGGGTACTGAAAATAATGCTGAAACCACAACGGAATAATACTTAAAAGAACACTTTCTTGGTAGTCTCTAGGACCAACTATTGGAAATGCCAAGATTAATGGGCCTCAGCCTGTTTCGTCTGTGAAAACTCTGGTATGCTTAAGGATGCAGAGACCAACCTTAGGACAACTACGGTGAAATGTGCTTAGGAAAAATACCAAATAGTTCTCCACTTAGCGGTTCTTTCAAAAGTTGGGCCACACACCTCTTGGAAAGATCGAGTTACTTTGGCCTAGCCTTCGATTGGTCTGGAGAAGGAATCGCCATTATAATCTCATGAATCAAGTCATTCTGAAAGGAACTGTGAAAAGTGCGGATCCTGTTTCAGTCTTTAGACTGAAACAGGATCCGCACTATTCACCTGTCCCACAAAGGCGCACTTCTCATGTCTGGCGCTAGTGCAACAAACCCAGGACTGACAGAGGCCCTGCACTTGCCACCCCAGAAAAATATCTCATCTCCAAAGAAGGATTCTTCCGCTAACGGTTGAAAAGGGCTCCCGTTCTTGAAACAGTGGTGAAAAAATGGTGAAATAATACTGAAAACAATCCTATCTTCCACGGCTACTGTGCCAGCTATGGGAAATAGCAAGTTACCTGGGCCTCAGCAGAGGTTTCTCTGCAAAAAGCATCATAGGCTTCAGGATGCAGAGACCGACCTCATGACTATTAGGGTGCCAAACGCCATGGAAATGGCAAATAATTACCAACACACTGGTCATTTCAAAGTGTCAGGATGAAATCAGAAGCACGATCCACACTTTTCCCATCTCACGCAACTATGCACTTTCCAACTCTGGAGGTAAACAAATCAAAGGCAGGGCAGACAGAAGCCCCGCATTTACACCCCACCATGAAATCTCAACTACCAGGCAGGATTCTTATGCTAATGCGAGAACCCTGCTTGGGTTCTGAAAATAATGCTGAAACCACAAAGGAATAATACTTAAAAGAACACTTTTTTGGTAGTCTCTAAGACCAACTATTGGAAATGCCAAGATTAATGGGCCTCAGCCTGTTTCGTCTGTGAAAACACTGGTATGCTTAAGGATGCAGAGACCAACATTAGGACAATTACGGTGAAAAGTACTTAGGAAAAATACCAAATAGTTCTCCACTTAGCGGTTCTTTCAAAAGTTGGGCCACACACCTCTGGGAAAGATCGAGTTACTTTGGCCTAGCCTTCGATTGGTCTGGAGAAGCAATAGCCATTCCTAGCTGATGAATCAAATGATTCTGAAAGGAACGGTGAAAAGTGCGGATCCTGTTTCAGTCTTTAGACTGAAACAGCATCCGCACTATTCACCTGTCCCACAAAGGCGCACTTCTCATGTCTGGCGCTAGTCCAACAAACCCAGGACTGACAGAGGCCCTGCACTTGCCACCCCAGAAAAATATCTCATCTCCAAAGAAGGATTCTTCCGCTAACGGTTTAAAAGGGCTCCCGTTCTTGAAACAGTGGTGAAAAAATGGTGAAATAATACTGAAAACAATCCTATCTTCCAAGGCTCCTGTGCCAGCTATGGGAAATAGCAAGTTACCTGGGCCTCAGCAGAGGTTTCTCTGCAAAAAGCATCATAGGCTTCAGGATGCAGAGCCCGACCTCATGACTATTACGGTGCCAAACGCCATGGAAATGGCAAATAATTACCAACACACTGGACATTTCAAAGTGTCAGGATGAAAACTGAAGCACGATACACACTTTTCCCATCTCACGCAACTATGCACTTTCCAACTCTGGAGGTAAACAAATCAAAGGCAGGGCTGACAGAAGCCCCGCACTTACACCCCACCATGAAATCTCAACTACCAGGCAGGATTCTTATGCTAATGCGAGAACCCTGCTCGGGTACTGAAAATAATGCTGAAACCACAACGGAATAATACTTAAAAGAACACTTTCTTGGTAGTCTCTAGAACGAACTATTGGAAATGCCAAGATTAATGGGCCTCAGCCTGTTTCGTCTTTTAAAACTCTGGTATGCTTAAGGATGCAGAGACCAACCTTAGGACAATTACGGTGAAAAGTGATTCGGAAAAATACCAAATAGTTCTCCACTTAGCGGTTCTTTCAAAGGTTGGGCCACACACCTCTTGGAAAGATCAAGTTACTTTGGCCTAGCCTTCGATTCGTCTGGAGAAGCAATCGCCATTCCTAGCTGATGAACCAAATGATTCTGAAAGGAACGGTGAAAAGTGTGGATCCTGTTTCAGTCTTTAGACTGAAACAGGATCCGCACTATTCACCTGTCCCACAAAGGCGCACTTCTCATGTCTGGCGCTAGTCCAACAAACCCAGGACTGACAGAGGCCCTGCACTTGCCACCCCAGAAAAATATCTCATCTTCAAAGAAGGATTCTTCCGCTAACGGTTGAAAAGGGCTCCCGTTCTTGAAACAGTGGTGAAAAAATGGTGAAATAATACTGAAAACAATCCTATCTTCCAAGGCTCCTGTGCCAGCTATGGGAAATAGCAAGTTACCTGGGCCTCAGCAGAGGTTTCTCTGCAAAAAGCATCATAGGCTTCAGGATGCAGAGACCGACCTCATGACTATTACGGTGCCAAACGCCATGGAAATGGCAAATAATTACCAACACACTGGTCATTTCAAAGTGTCAGGATGAAGTCTGCAGCACGATCCACACTTTTCCCATCTCACGCAAATATGCACTTTCCAACTCTGGAGGTAAACAAATCAAAGGCAGGGCTGACAGAAGCCCCGCACTTACACCCCACCATGAAATCTCAACTACCAGGCAGGATTCTTATGCTAATGCGAGAACCCTGCTTGGGTACTGAAAATAATGCTGAAACCACAACGGAATAATACTTAAAAGAACACTTTCTTGGTAGTCTCTAGGAGCAACTATTGGAAATGCCAAGATTAATGGGCCTCAGCCTGTTTCGTCTTTGAAAACTCTGGTATGCTTAAGGATGCAGAGACCAACCTTAGGACAATTACGGTGAAAAGTGCTTAGGAAAAATACCAAATAGTTCTCCACTTAGCGGTTCTTTCAAAAGTTGGGCCACACACCTCTTGGAAAGATCGAGTTACTTTGGCCTAGCCTTCGATTGGTCTGGAGAAGCAATCGGCATTCCTAGCTGATGAATCAAATGATTCTGAAAGGAACGGTGAAAAGTGCGGATCCTGTTTCAGTCTTTAGACTGAAACAGGATCCGCACTATTCACCTGTCCCACAAAGGCGCACTTCTCATGTCTGGCGCTAGTCCAACAAACCCAGGACTGACAGAGGCCCTGCACTTGCCACCCCAGAAAAATATCTCATCTCCAAAGAAGGATTCTTCCGCTAATGGTTGAAAAGGGCTCCCGTTCTTGAAACAGTGGTGAAAAAATGGTGAAATAATACTGCAAACAATCCTATCTTCCAAGGCTCCTGTGCCAGCTATGGGAAATAGCAGGTTACCTGGGCCTCAGCAGAGGTTTCTCTGCAAAAAGCATCATAGGCTTCAGGATGCAGAGACCGACCTCATGACTATTACGGTGCCAAACGCCATGGAAATGGCAAATAATTACCAACACACTGGTCATTTCAAAGTGTCAGGATGAAATCTGAAGCACGATCCACACTTTTCCCATCTCACGCAAATATGCACTTTCCAACTCTGGAGGTAAACAAATCAAAGGCAGGGCTGACAGAAGCCCCGCACTTACACCCCACCATGAAATCTCAACTACCAGGCAGGATTCTTATGCTAATGCGAGAACCCTGCTCGGGTTCTGAAAATAATGCTGAAACCACAACACAATAATACTTAAAAGAACACTTTCTTGGTAGTCTCTAGGACAAACTATTGGAAATGCCAAGATTACTGGGCCTCAGCCTGTTTCGTCTGTGAAAAGTCTGGTATGCTTAAGGATGCAGAGACCAACCTTAGGACAATTACGGTGAAAAGCGCTTCGGAAAAATACCAAATAGTTCTCCACTTAGCGGTTCTTTCAAAAGTTGGGCCACACACCTCTTGGAAAGATCGAGGTACTTTGGCCTAGCCTTCGATTGTTCTGGAGAAGCAATCGCCATTCCTAGCTGATGAATCAAATGATTGTGAAATGAACGGTGAAAAGTGCGGATCCTGTTTCAGTCTTTAGACTGAAACAGGATCCGCACTATTCACCTGTCCCACAAAGGCGCACTTCTCATGTCTGGCGCTAGTCCAACAAACCCAGGACTGACAGAGGCCCTGCTCTTGCCACCCCAGAAAAATATCTCATCTCCAAAGAAGGATTCTTCCGCTAAACGGTTGAAAAGGGCTCCCGTTCTTGAAACAGTGGTGAAAAAATGGTGGAATAATACTGAAAACAGTCCTATCTTCCAAGGCTCCTGTGCCAGCTATGGGAAATAGCAAGTTACCTGGGCCTCAGCAGAGGTTTCTCTGCAAAAAGCATCATAGGCTTCAGGATGCAGAGACCGACCTCATGACTATTACGGTGCCAAACGCCATGGAAATGGCAAATAATTACCAACACACTGGTCATTTCAAAGTGTCAGGATGAAATCTGAAGCACGATCCACACTTTTCCCATCTCACGCAACTATGCACTTTCCAACTCTGGAGGTAAACAAATCAAAGGCAGGGCTGACAGAAGCCCCGCACTTACACCCCAACATGAAATCTCAACTACCTTGCAGGATTCTTATGCTAATGCGAGAACCCTGCTCGGGTTCTGAAAATAATGCTGAAACCACAACACAATAATACTTAAAAGAACACTTTCTTGGTAGTCTCTAGGACCAACTATTGGAAATGCCAAGATTAATGGGCCTCAGCCTGTTTCGTCTGTGAAAACTCTGGTATGCTTAAGGATGCAGAGACCAACCTTAGGACAATTACGGTGAAAAGTGCTTAGGAAAAATACCAAATAGTTCTCCACTTAGCGGTTCTTTCAAAAGTTGGGCCACACACCTCTTGGAAAGATCGAGGTACTTTGGCCTAGCCTTCGATTGTTCTGGAGAAGCAATCGGCATTCCTAGCTGATGAATCAAATGATTCTGAAAGGAACGGTGAAAAGTGCGGATCCTGTTTCAGTCTTTAGACTGAAACAGGATCCGCACTATTCACCTGTCCCACAAAGGCGCACTTCTCATGTCTGGCGCTAGTCCAACAAACCCAGGACTGACAGAGGCCCTGCACTTGCCACCCCAGAAAAATATCTCATCTCCAAAGAAGGATTCTTCCGCTAATGGTTGAAAAGGGCTCCCGTTCTTGAAACAGTGGTGAAAAAATGGTGAAATAATACTGCAAACAATCCTATCTTCCAAGGCTCCTGTGCCAGCTATGGGAAATAGCAGGTTACCTGGGCCTCAGCAGAGGTTTCTCTGCAAAAAGCATCATAGGCTTCAGGATGCAGAGACCGACCTCATGACTATTACGGTGCCAAACGCCATGGAAATGGCAAATAATCACCCACACACTGGTCATTTCAATGTGTCAGGATGAAATCTGAAGCACGATCCACACTTTTCCCATCTCACCCAAATATGCACTTTCCAACTCTGGAGGTAAACAAATCAAAGGCAGGGCTGACAGAGCCCCGCACTTACACCCCACCATGAAATCTCAACTACCAGGCAGGATTCTTATGCTAATGCGAGGACCCTGCTCGTGTTCTGAAAATAATGCTGAAACCACAACACAATAATACTTAAAAGAACACTTTCTTGGTAGTCTCTAGGACCAACTATTGGAAATGCCAAGATTAATGGGCCTCAGCCTGTTTCGTCTGTGAAAACTCTGGTATGCTTAAGGATGCAGAGACCAACCTTAGGACAATTACGGTGAAAAGTGCTTAGGAAAAATACCAAATAGTTCTCCACTTAGCGGTTCTTTCAAAAGTTGGGCCACACACCTCTTGAAAGATCGAGTTACTTTGGCCTAGCCTTCGATTGGTCTGGAGAACCAATCGCCATTCCTAGCTGATGAATCAAATGATTCTGAAAGGAACGGTGAAAAGTGCGGATCCTGTTTCAGTCTTTAGACTGAAACAGGATCCGCACAATTCACCTGTCCCACAAAGGCGCACTTCTCATGTCTGGCGCTAGTCCAACAAACCCAGGACTGACAGAGGCCCTGCACTTGCCACCCCAGAAAAATATCTCATCTCCAAAGAAGGATTCTTCCGCTAATGGTTGAAAAGGGCTCCCGTTCTTGAAACAGTGGTGAAAAAATGGTGAAATAATACTGCAAACAATCCTATCTTCCAAGGCTCCTGTGCCAGCTATGGGAAATAGCAGGTTACCTGGGCCTCAGCAGAGGTTTCTCTGCAAAAAGCATCATAGGCTTCAGGATGCAGAGACCGACCTCATGACTATTACGGTGCCAAACGCCATGGAAATGGCAAATAATTACCAACACACTGGTCATTTCAAAGTGTCAGGATGAAATCTGAAGCACGATCCACACTTTTCCCATCTCACGCAACTATGCACTTTCCAACTCTGGAGGTAAACAAATCAAAGGCAGGGCTGACAGAAGCCCCGCACTTACACCCCACCCTGAAATCTCAACTACCAGGCAGGATTCTTATGCTAATGCGAGAACCCTGCTCGTGTTCTGAAAATAATGCTGAAACCACAACACAATAATACTTAAAAGAACACTTTCTTGGTAGTCTCTAGGACCAACTATTGGAAATGCCAAGATTAATGGGCCTCAGCCTGTTTCGTCTGTGAAAACTCTGGTATGCTTAAGGATGCAGAGACCAACCTTAGGACAATTACGGTGAAAAGTGCTTAGGAAAAATACCAAATAGTTCTCCACTTAGCGGTTCTTTCAAAAGTTGGGCCACACACCTCTTGGAAAGATCGAGTTACTTTGGCCTAGCCTTCGATTGGTCTGGAGAACCAATCGCCATTCCTAGCTGATGAATCAAATGATTCTTAAAGGAACGGTGAAAAGTGCGGATCCTGTTTCAGTCTTTAGACTGAAACAGGATCCGCACTATTCACCTGTCCCACAAAGGCGCACTTCTCATGTCTGGCGCTAGTCCAACAAACCCAGGACTGACAGAGGCCCTGCTCTTGCCACCCCAGAAAAATATCTCATCTCCAAAGAAGGATTCTTCCGCTAACGGTTGAAAAGGGCTCCCTTTCTTGAAACAGTGGTGAAAAAATGGTGAAATAATACTGAAAACAATCCTATCTTCCAAGGCTCCTGTGCCAGCTATGGGAAATAGCAAGTTACCTGGGCCTCAGCAGAGGTTTCTCTGCAAAAAGCATCATAGGCTTCAGGATGCAGAGACTGACATCATGACTATTACGGTGCCAAACGCCATGGAAATGGCAAATAATTACCAACACACTGGTAATTTCAAAGTGTCAGGATGAAATCTGAAGCACGATCCACACTTTTCCCATCTCACGCAAATATGCACTTTCCAACTCTGGAGGTAAACAAATCAAAGGCAGGGCTGACAGAAGCCCCGCACTTACACCCCACCATGAAATCTCAACTACCAGGCAGGATTCTTATGCTAATGCGAGAACCCTGCTTGGGTACTGAAAATAATGCTGAAACCACAACGGAATAATACTTAAAAGAACACTTTCTTGGTAGTCTCTAGGAGCAACTATTGGAAATGCCAAGATTAATGGGCCTCAGCCTGTTTCGTCTGTGAAAACTCTGGTATGCTTAAGGATGCAGAGACCAACCTTAGGACAATTACGGTGAAAAGTGCTTAGGAAAAATACCAAATAGTTCTCCACTTAGCGGTTCTTTCAAAAGTTGGGCCACACACCTCTTGGAAAGATCGAGTTACTTTGGCCTAGCCTTCGATTGGTCTGGAGAACCAATCGCCATTCCTAGCTGATGAATCAAATGATTCTGAAAGGAACGGTGAAAAGTGCGGATCCTGTTTCAGTCTTTAGACTGAAACAGGATCCGCACAATTCACCTGTCCCACAAAGGCGCACTTCTCATGTCTGGCGCTAGTCCAACAAACCCAGGACTGACAGAGGCCCTGCACTTGCCACCCCAGAAAAATATCTCATCTCCAAAGAAGGATTCTTCCGCTAACGGTTGAAAAGTGCTCCCGTTCTTGAAACAGTGGTGAAAAAATGGTGAAATAATACTGAAAACAATCCTATCTTCCAAGGCTCCTGTGCCAGCTATGGGAAGTAGCAAGTTACCTGGGCCTCAGCAGAGGTTTCTCTGCAAAAAGCATCATAGGCTTCAGGATGCAGAGACCGACCTCATGACTATTACGGTGCCAAACGCCATGGAAATGGCAAATAATTACCAACACACTGGTAATTTCAAAGTGTCAGGATGAAATCTGAAGCACGATCCACACTTTTCACATCTCACGCAAATATGCACTTTCCAACTCTGGAGGTAAACAAATCAAAGGCAGGGCTGACAGAAGACCCGCACTTACACCCCACCATGAAATCTCAACTACCAGGCAGGATTCTTATGCTAATGCGAGAACCCTGCTCGGGTTCTGAAAATAATGCTGAAACCACAACACAATAATACTTAAAAGAACACTTTCTTGGTAGTCTCTAGGACAAACTATTGGAAATGCCAAGATTACTGGGCCTCAGCCTGTTTCGTCTGTGAAAAGTCTGGTATGCTTAAGGATGCAGAGACCAACCTTAGGACAATTACGGTGAAAAGTGCTTCGGAAAAATACCAAATAGTTCTCCACTTAGCGGTTCTTTCAAAAGTTGGGCCACACACCTCTTGGAAAGATCGAGGTACTTTGGCCTAGCCTTCGATTGTTCTGGAGAAGCAATCGCCATTCCTAGCTGATGAATCAAATGATTCTGAAATGAACGGTGAAAAGTGCGGATCCTGTTTCAGTCTTTAGACTGAAACAGGATCCGCACTATTCACCTGTCCCACAAAGGCGCACTTCTCATGTCTGGCGCTAGTCCAACAAACCCAGGACTGACAGAGGCCCTGCTCTTGCCACCCCAGAAAAATATCTCATCTCCAAAGAAGGATTCTTCCGCTAACGGTTGAAAAGGGCTCCCTTTCTTGAAACAGTGGTGAAAAAATGGTGAAATAATACTGAAAACAATCCTATCTTCCAAGGCTCCTGTGCCAGCTATGGGAAATAGCAAGTTACCTGGGCCTCAGCAGAGGTTTCTCTGCAAAAAGCATCATAGGCTTCAGGATGCAGAGACTGACCTCATGACTATTACGGTGCCAAACGCCATGGAAATGGCAAATAATTACCAACACACTGGTCATTTCAAAGTGTCAGGATGAAATCTGAAGCACGATCCACACTTTTCCCATCTCACGCAAATATGCACTTTCCAACTCTGGAGGTAAACAAATCAAAGGCAGGGCTGACAGAAGCCCCGCACTTACACCCCACCATGAAATCTCAACTACCAGGCAGGATTCTTATGCTAATGCGAGAACCCTGCTTGGGTACTGAAAATAATGCTGAAACCACAACGGAATAATACTTAAAAGAACACTTTCTTGGTAGTCTCTAGGAGCAACTATTGGAAATGCCAAGATTACTGGGCCTCAGCCTGTTTCGTCTGTGAAAAGTCTGGTATGCTTAAGGATGCAGAGACCAACCTTAGGACAATTACGGTGAAAAGTGCTTAGGAAAAATACCAAATAGTTCTCCACTTAGCGGTTCTTTCAAAAGTTGGGCCACACACCTCTTGGAAAGATCGAGTTACTTTGGCCTAGCCTTCGATTGGTCTGGAGAACCAATCGCCATTCCTAGCTGATGAATCAAATGATTCTGAAAGGAACGGTGAAAAGTGCGGATCCTGTTTCAGTCTTTAGACTGAAACAGGATCCGCACAATTCACCTGTCCCACAAAGGCGCACTTCTCATGTCTGGCGCTAGTCCAACAAACCCAGGACTGACAGAGGCCCTGCACTTGCCACCCCAGAAAAATATCTCATCTCCAAAGAAGGATTCTTCCGCTAACGGTTGAAAAGTGCTCCCGTTCTTGAAACAGTGGTGAAAAAATGGTGAAATAATACTGAAAACAATCCTATCTTCCAAGGCTCCTGTGCCAGCTATGGGAAGTAGCAAGTTACCTGGGCCTCAGCAGAGGTTTCTCTGCAAAAAGCATCATAGGCTTCAGGATGCAGAGACCGACCTCATGACTATTACGGTGCCAAACGCCATGGAAATGGCAAATAATTACCAACACACTGGTAATTTCAAAGTGTCAGGATGAAATCTGAAGCACGATCCACACTTTTCCCATCTCACGCAAATATGCACTTTCCAACTCTGGAGGTAAACAAATCAAAGGCAGGGCTGACAGAAGCCCCGCACTTACACCCCACCATGAAATCTCAACTACCAGGCAGGATTCTTATGCTAATGCGAGAACCCTGCTCGGGTTCTGAAAATAATGCTGAAACCACAACACAATAATACTTAAAAGAACACTTTCTTGGTAGTCTCTAGGACAAACTATTGGAAATGCCAAGATTACTGGGCCTCAGCCTGTTTCGTCTGTGAAAAGTCTGGTATGCTTAAGGATGCAGAGACCAACCTTAGGACAATTACGGTGAAAAGTGCTTCGGAAAAATACCAAATAGTTCTCCACTTAGCGGTTCTTTCAAAAGTTGGGCCACACACCTCTTGGAAAGATCGAGGTACTTTGGCCTAGCCTTCGATTGTTCTGGAGTAGCAATCGCCATTCCTAGCTGATGAATCAAATGATTCTGAAATGAACGGTGAAAAGTGCGGATCATGTTTCAGTCTTTAGACTGAAACAGGATCCGCACTATTCACCTGTCCCACAAAGGCGCACTTCTCATGTCTGGCGCTAGTCCAACAAACCCAGGACTGACAGAGGCCCTGCACTTGCCACCCCAGAAAAATATCTCATCTCCAAAGAAGGATTCTTCCGCTAACGGTTGAAAAGGGCTCCCGTTCTTGAAACAGTGGTGAAAAAATGGTGAAATAATACTGAAAACAGTCCTATCTTCCAAGGCTCCTGTGCCAGCTATGGGAAATAGCAAGTTACCTGGGCCTCAGCAGAGGTTTCTCTGCAAAAAGCATCATAGGCTTCAGGATGCAGAGACCGACCTCATGACTATTACGGTGCCAAACGCCATGGAAATGGCAAATAATTACCAACACACTGGTCATTTCAAAGTGTCAGGTTGAAATCTGAAGCACGATCCACACTTTTCCCATCTCACGCAAATATGCACTTTCCAACTCTGGAGGTAAACAAATCAAAGGCAGGGCTGACAGAAGCCCCGCACTTACACCCCACCATGAAATCTCAACTACCAGGCAGGATTCTTATGCTAATGCGAGAACCCTGCTTGGGTACTGAAAATAATGCTGAAACCACAACGGAATAATACTTAAAAGAACACTTTCTTGGTAGTCTCTAGGACCAACTATTGGAAATGCCAAGATTAATGGGCCTCAGCCTGTTTCGTCTGTGAAAACTCTGGTATGCTTAAGGATGCAGAGACCAACCTTAGGACAATTACGGTGAAAAGTGCTTAGGAAAAATACCAAATAGTTCTCCACTTAGCGGTTCTTTCAAAAGTTGGGCCACACACCTCTTGGAAAGATCGAGTTACTTTGGCCTAGCCTTCGATTGGTCTGGAGAAGCAATCGGCATTCCTAGCTGATGAATCAAATGATTCTGAAAGGAACGGTGAAAAGTGCGGATCCTGTTTCAGTCTTTAGACAGAAACAGGATCCGCACTATTCACCTGTCCCACAAAGGCGCACTTCTCATGTCTGGCGCTAGTCCAACAAACCCAGGACTGACAGAGGCCCTGCACTTGCCACCCCAGAAAAATATCTCATCTCCAAAGAAGGATTCTTCCGCTAATGGTTGAAAAGGGCTCCCGTTCTTGAAACAGTGGTGAAAAAATGGTGAAATAATACTGCAAACAATCCTATCTTCCAAGGCTCCTGTGCCAGCTATGGGAAATAGCAGGTTACCTGGGCCTCAGCAGAGGTTTCTCTGCAAAAAGCATCATAGGCTTCAGGATGCAGAGACCGACCTCATGACTATTACGGTGCCAAACGCCATGGAAATGGCAAATAATTACCAACACACTGGTCATTTCAAAGTGTCAGGATGAAATCTGAAGCACGATCCACACTTTTCCCATCTCACCCAAATATGCACTTTCCAACTCTGGAGGTAAACAAATCAAAGGCAGGGCTGACAGAAGCCCCGCACTTACACCCCACCATGAAATCTCAACTACCAGGCAGGATTCTTATGCTAATGCGAGAACCCTGCTCGTGTTCTGAAAATAATGCTGAAACCACAACACAATAATACTTAAAAGAACACTTTCTTGGTAGTCTCTAGGACCAACTATTGGAAATGCCAAGATTAATGGGTCTCAGCCTGTTTCGTCTGTGAAAACTCTGGTATGCTTAAGGATGCAGAGACCAACCTTAGGACAATTACGGTGAAAAGTGCTTAGGAAAAATACCAAATAGTTCTCCACTTAGCGGTTCTTTCAAAAGTTGGGCCACACACCTCTTGGAAAGATCGAGTTACTTTGGCCTAGCCTTCGATTGGTCTGGAGAAGCAATCGCCATTCCTAGCTGATGAATCAAATGATTCTGAAAGGAACGGTGAAAAGTGCGGATCCTGTTTCAGTCTTTAGACTGAAACAGGATCCGCACAATTCACCTGTCCCACAAAGGCGCACTTCTCATGTCTGGCGCTAGTCCAACAAACCCAGGACTGACAGAGGCCCTGCACTTGCCACCCCAGAAAAATATCTCATCTCCAAAGAAGGATTCTTCCGCTAACGGTTGAAAAGTGCTCCCGTTCTTGAAACAGTGGTGAAAAAATGGTGAAATAATACTGAAAACAATCCTATCTTCCAAGGCTCCTGTGCCAGCTATGGGAAGTAGCAAGTTACCTGGGCCTCAGCAGAGGTTTCTCTGCAAAAAGCATCATAGGCTTCAGGATGCAGAGACCGACCTCATGACTATTACGGTGCCAAACGCCATGGAAATGGCAAATAATTACCAACACACTGGTCATTTCAAAGTGTCAGGATGAAATCTGAAGCACGATCCACACTTTTCCCATCTCACGCAAATATGCACTTTCCAACTCTGGAGGTAAACAAATCAAAGGCAGGGCTGACAGAAGCCCCGCACTTACACCCCACCATGAAATCTCAACTACCAGGCAGGATTCTTATGCTAATGCGAGAACCCTGCTTGGGTACTGAAAATAATGCTGAAACCACAACGGAATAATACTTAAAAGAACACTTTCTTGGTAGTCTCTAGGACCAACTATTGGAAATGCCAAGATTAATGGGCCTCAGCCTGTTTCGTCTGTGAAAACTCTGGTATGCTTAAGGATGCAGAGACCAACCTTAGGACAACTACGGTGAAATGTGCTTAGGAAAAATACCAAATAGTTCTCCACTTAGCGGTTCTTTCAAAAGTTGGGCCACACACCTCTTGGAAAGATCGAGTTACTTTGGCCTAGCCTTCGATTGGTCTGGAGAAGCAATCGCCATTATAATCTCATGAATCAAGTCATTCTGAAAGGAACTGTGAAAAGTGCGGATCCTGTTTCAGTCTTTAGACTGAAACAGGATCCGCACTATTCACCTGTCCCACAAAGGCGCACTTCTCATGTCTGGCGCTAGTGCAACAAACCCAGGACTGACAGAGGCCCTGCACTTGCCACCCCAGAAAAATATCTCATCTCCAAAGAAGGATTCTTCCGCTAACGGTTGAAAAGGGCTCCCGTTCTTGAAACAGTGGTGAAAAAATGGTGAAATAATACTGAAAACCATCCTATCTTCCACGGCTACTGTGCCAGCTATGGGAAATAGCAAGTTACCTGGGCCTCAGCAGAGGTTTCTCTGCAAAAAGCATCATAGGCTTCAGGATGCAGAGACCGACCTCATGACTATTAGGGTGCCAAACGCCATGGAAATGGCAAATAATTACCAACACACTGGTCATTTCAAAGTGTCAGGATGAAATCAGAAGCACGATCCACACTTTTCCCATCTCACGCAACTATGCACTTTCCAACTCTGGAGGTAAACAAATCAAAGGCAGGGCAGACAGAAGCCCCGCATTTACACCCCACCATGAAATCTCAACTACCAGGCAGGATTCTTATGCTAATGCGAGAACCCTGCTCGTGTTCTGAAAATAATGCTGAAACCACAACACAATAATACTTAAAAGAACACTTTCTTGGTAGTCTCTAGGACCAACTATTGGAAATGCCAAGATTACTGGGCCTCAGCCTGTTTCGTCTGTGAAAACTCTGGTATGCTTAAGGATGCAGAGACCAACCTTAGGACAATTACGGTGAAAAGTGCTTAGGAAAAATACCAAATAGTTCTCCACTTAGCGGTTCTTTCAAAAGTTGGGCCACACACCTCTTGGAAAGATCGAGTTACTTTGGCCTAGCCTTCGATTGGTCTGGAGAAGCAATCGCCATTCCTAGCTGATGAATCAAATGATTCTGAAAGGAACGGTGAAAAGAGCGGATCCTGTTTCAGTCTTTAGACTGAAACAGGATCCGCACTATTCACCTGTCCCACAAAGGCGCACTTCTCATGTCTGGCGCTAGTCCAACAAACCCAGGACTGACAGAGGCCCTGCTCTTGCCACCCCAGAAAAATATCTCATCTCCAAAGAAGGATTCTTCCGCTAACGGTTGAAAAGGGCTCCCGTTCTTGAAACAGTGGTGAAAAAATGGTGAAATAATACTGAAAACAGTCCTATCTTCCAAGACTCCTGTGCCAGCTATGGGAAATAGCAAGTTACCTGGGCCTCAGCAGAGGTTTCTCTGCAAAAAGCATCATAGGCTTCAGGATGCAGAGACCGACCTCATGACTATTACGGTGCCAAACGCCATGGAAATGGCAAATAATTACCAACACACTGGTCATTTCAAAGTGTCAGGTTGAAATCTGAAGCACGATCCACACTTTTCCCATCTCACGCAAATATGCACTTTCCAACTCTGGAGGTAAACAAATCAAAGGCAGGGCTGACAGAAGCCCCGCACTTACACCCCACCATGAAATCTCAACTACCAGGCAGGATTCTTATGCTAATGCGAGAACCCTGCTTGGGTACTGAAAATAATGCTGAAACCACAACGAAATAATACTTAAAAGAACACTTTCTTGGTAGTCTCTAGGACCAACTATTGGAAATGCCAAGATTAATGGGCCTCAGCCTGTTTCGTCTGTGAAAACTCTGGTATGCTTAAGGATGCAGAGACCAACCTTAGGACAATTACGGTGAAAAGTGCTTAGGAAAAATACCAAATAGTTCTCCACTTAGCGGTTCTTTCAAAAGTTGGGCCACACACCTCTTGGAAAGATCAAGTTACTTTGGCCTAGCCTTCGATTGGTCTGGAGAAGCAATCGGTATTCCTAGCTGATGAATCAAATGATTCTGAAAGGAACGGTGAAAAGTGCGGATCCTGTTTCAGTCTTTAGACTGAAACAGGATCCGCACTATTCACCTGTCCCACAAAGGCGCACTTCTCATGTCTGGCGCTAGTCCAACAAACCCAGGACAGACAGAGGCCCTGCACTTGCCACCCCAGAAAAATATCTCATCTCCAAAGAAGGATTCTTCCGCTAATGGTTGAAAAGGGCTCCCGTTCTTGAAACAGTGGTGAAAAAATGGTGAAATAATACTGCAAACAATCCTATCTTCCAAGGCTCCTGTGCCAGCTATGGGAAATAGCAGGTTACCTGGGCCTCAGCAGAGGTTTCTCTGCAAAAAGCATCATAGGCTTCAGGATGCAGAGACCGACCTCATGACTATTACGGTGCCAAACGCCATGGAAATGGCAAATAATTACCAACACACTGGTCATTTCAAAGTGTCAGGATGAAATCTGAAGCACGATCGACACTTTTCCCATCTCATCCAAATATGCACTTTCCAACTCTGGAGGTAAACAAATCAAAGGCAGGGCTGACAGAAGCCCCGCACTTACACCCCACCATGAAATCTCAACTACCAGGCAGGATTCTTATGCTAATGCGAGAACCCTGCTCGTGTTCTGAAAATAATGCTGAAACCACAACACAATAATACTTAAAAGAACACTTTCTTGGTAGTCTCTAGGACCAACTATTGGAAATGCCAAGATTAATGGGCCGCAGCCTGTTTCGTCTGTGAAAACTCTGGTATGCTTAAGGATGCAGAGACCAACCTTAGGACAATTACGGTGAAAAGTGCTTAGGAAAAATACCAAATAGTTCTCCACTTAGCGGTTCTTTCAAAAGTTGGGCCACACACCTCTTGGAAAGATCGAGTTACTTTGGCCTAGCCTTCGATTGGTCTGGAGAACCAATCGCCATTCCTAGCTGATGAATCAAATGATTCTGAAAGGAACGGTGAAAAGTGCGGATCCTGTTTCAGTCTTTAGACTGAAACAGGATCCGCACTATTCACCTGTCCCACAAAGGCGCACTTCTCATGTCTGGCGCTAGTCCAACAAACCCAGGACTGACAGAGGCCCTGCTCTTGCCACCCCAGAAAAATATCTCATCTCCAAAGAAGGATTCTTCCGCTAACGGTTGAAAAGGGCTCCCGTTCTTGAAACAGTGGTGAAAAAATGGTGAAATAATACTGAAAACAATCCTATCTTCCAAGGCTCCTGTGCCAGCTATGGGAAATAGCAAGTTACCTGGGCTTCAGCAGAGGTTTCTCTGCAAAAAGCATCATAGGCTTCAGGATGCAGAGACCGACCTCATGACTATTACGGTGCCAAACGCCATGGAAATGGCAAATAATTACCAACACACTGGTCATTTCAAAGTGTCAGGATGAAATCTGAAGCACGATCCACACTTTTCCCATCTCACGCAAATATGCACTTTCCAACTCTGGAGGTAAACAAATCAAAGGCAGGGCTGACAGAAGCCCCGCACTTACACCCCACCATGAAATCTCAACTACCAGGCAGGATTCTTATGCTAATGCGAGAACCCTGCTTGGGTACTGAAAATAATGCTGAAACCACAACGGAATAATACTTAAAAGAACACTTTCTTGGTAGTCTCTAGGACCAACTATTGGAAATGCCAAGATTAATGGGCCTCAGCCTGTTTCGTCTGTGAAAACTCTGGTATGCTTAAGGATGCAGAGAGCAACCTTAGGACAATTACGGTGAAAAGTGCTTAGGAAAAATACCAAATAGTTCTCCACTTAGCGGTTCTTTCAAAAGTTGGGCCACACACCTCTTGGAAAGATCGAGTTACTTTGGCCTAGCCTTCGATTGGTCTGGAGAAGCAATCGGCATTCCTAGCTAATGAATCAAATGATTCTGAAAGGAACGGTGAAAAGTGCGGATCCTGTTTCAGTCTTTAGACTGAAACAGGATCCGCACTATTCACCTGTCCCACAAAGGCGCACTTCTCATGTCTGGCGCTAGTCCAACAAACCCAGGACTGACAGAGGCCCTGCACTTGCCACCCCAGAAAAATATCTCATCTCCAAAGAAGGATTCTTCCGCTAATGGTTCAAAAGGGCTCCCGTTCTTAAACAGTGGTGAAAAAATGGTGAAATAATACTGCAAACAATCCTATCTTCCAAGGCTCCTGTGCCAGCTATGGGAAATAGCAGGTTACCTGGGCCTCAGCAGAGGTTTCTCTGCAAAAAGCATCATAGGCTTCAGGATGCAGAGACCGACCTCATGACTATTACGGTGCCAAACGCCATGGAAATGGCAAATAATTACCAACACACTGGTCATTTCAAAGTGTCAGGATGAAATCTGAAGCACGATCCACACTTTTCCCATCTCACCCGAATATGCACTTTCCAACTCTGGAGGTAAACAAATCAAAGGCAGGGCTGACAGAAGCCCCGCACTTACACCCCACCCTGAAATCTCAACTACCAGGCAGGATTCTTATGCTAATGCGAGAACCCTGCTCGTGTTCTGAAAATAATGCTGAAACCACAACACAATAATACTTAAAAGAACACTTTCTTGGTAGTCTCTAGGACCAACTATTGGAAATGCCAAGATTAATGGGCCTCAGCCTGTTTCGTCTGTGAAAACTCTGGTATGCTTAAGGATGCAGAGACCAACCTTAGGACAATTACGGTGAAAAGTGCTTAGGAAAAATACCAAATAGTTCTCCACTTAGCGGTTCTTTCAAAAGTTGGGCCACACACCTCTTGGAAAGATCGAGTTACTTTGGCCTAGCCTTCGATTGGTCTGGAGAACCAATCGCCATTCCTAGCTGATGAATCAAATGATTCTGAAAGGAACGGTGAAAAGTGCGGATCCTGTTTCAGTCTTTAGACTGAAACAGGATCCGCACAATTCACCTGTCCCACAAAGGCGCACTTCTCATGTCTGGCGCTAGTCCAACAAACCCAGGACTGACAGAGGCCCTGCACTTGCCACCCCAGAAAAATATCTCATCTCCAAAGAAGGATTCTTCCGCTAACGGTTGAAAAGTGCTCCCGTTCTTGAAACAGTGGTGAAAAAATGGTGAAATAATACTGAAAACAATCCTATCTTCCAAGGCTCCTGTGCCAGCTATGGGAAGTAGCAAGTTACCTGGGCCTCAGCAGAGGTTTCTCTGCAAAAAGCATCATAGGCTTCAGGATGCAGAGACCGACCTCATGACTATTACGGTGCCAAACGCCATGGAAATGGCAAATAATTACCAACACACTGGTCATTTCAAAGTGTCAGGATGAAATCTGAAGCACGATCCACACTTTTCCCATCTCACGCAAATATGCACTTTCCAACTCTGGAGGTAAACAAATCAAAGGCAGGGCTGACAGAAGCCCCGCACTTACACCCCACCATGAAATCTCAACTACCAGGCAGGATTCTTATGCTAATGCGAGAACCCTGCTCGGGTTCTGAAAATAATGCTGAAACCACAACAGAATAATACTTAAAAGAACACTTTCTTGGTAGTCTCTAGGACCAACTACTGGAAATGCCAAGATTACTGGGCCTCAGCCTGTTTCGTCTGTGAAAAGTCTGGTATGCTTAAGGATGCAGAGACCAACCTTAGGACAATTACGGTGAAAAGTGCTTCGGAAAAATACCAAATAGTTCTCCACTTAGCGGTTCTTTCAAAAGTTGGGCCACACACCTCTTGGAAAGATCGAGGTACTTTGGCCTAGCCTTCGATTGTTCTGGAGAAGCAATCGCCATTCCTAGCTGATGAATCAAATGATTCTGAAAGGAACGGTGAAAAGTGCGGATCCTGTTTCAGTCTTTAGACTGAAACAGGATCCGCACTATTCACCTGTCCCACAAAGGCGCACTTCTCATGTCTGGCGCTAGTCCAACAAACCCAGGACTGACAGAGGCCCTGCTCTTGCCACCCCAGAAAAATATCTCATCTCCAAAGAAGGATTCTTCCGCTAACGGTTGAAAAGGGCTCCCTTTCTTGAAACAGTGGTGAAAAAATGGTGAAATAATACTGAAAACAATCCTATCTTCCAAGGCTCCTGTGCCAGCTATGGGAAATAGCAAGTTACCTGGGCCTCAGCAGAGGTTTCTCTGCAAAAAGCATCATAGGCTTCAGGATGCAGAGACCGACCTCATGACTATTACGGTGCCAAACGCCATGGAAATGGCAAATAATTACCAACACACTGGTAATTTCAAAGTGTCAGGATGAAATCTGAATCACGATCCACACTTTTCCCATCTCACGCAAATATGCACTTTCCAACTCTGGAGGTAAACAAATCAAAGGCAGGGCTGACAGAAGCCCCGCACTTACACCCCACCATGAAACCTCAATTACCAGGCAGGATTCTTATGCTAATGCGAGAACCCTGCTTGGGTACTGAAAATAATGCTGAAACCACAACGGAATAATACTTAAAAGAACACTTTCTTGGTAGTCTCTAGGAGCAACTATTGGAAATGCCAAGATTAATGGGCCTCAGCCTGTTTCGTCTGTGAAAACTCTGGTATGCTTAAGGATGCAGAGACCAACCTTAGGACAGTTACGGTGAAAAGTGCTTAGGAAAAATACCAAATAGTTCTCCACTTAGCGGTTCTTTCAAAAGTTGGGCCACACACCTCTTGGAAAGATCGAGTTACTTTGGCCTAGCCTTCGATTGGTCTGGAGAAGCAATCGGCATTCCTAGCTGATGAATCAAATGATTCTGAAAGGAACGGTGAAAAGTGGGGATCCTGTTTCATTCTTTAGACAGAAACAGGATCCGCACTATTCACCTGTCCCACAAAGGCGCACTTCTCATGTCTGGCGCTAGTCCAACAAACCCAGGACTGACAGAGGCCCTGCACTTGCCACCCCAGAAAAATATCTCATCTCCAAAGAAGGATTCTTCCGCTAATGGTTGAAAAGGGCTCCCGTTCTTGAAACAGTGGTGAAAAAATGGTGAAATAATACTGCAAACAATCCTATCTTCCAAGGCTCCTGTGCCAGCTATGGGAAATAGCAGGTTACCTGGGCCTCAGCAGAGGTTTCTCTGCAAAAAGCATCATAGGCTTCAGGATGCAGAGACCGACCTCATGACTATTACGGTGCCAAACGCCATGGAAATGGCATATAATTACCAACACACTGGTCATTTCAAAGTGTCAGGATGAAATCTGAAGCACGATCCACACTTTTCCCATCTCACGCAAATATGCACTTTCCAACTCTGGAGGTAAACAAATCAAAGGCAGGGCTGACAGAAGCCCTGCACTTACACCCCACCCTGAAATCTCAACTACCAGGCAGGATTCTTATGCTAATGCGAGAACCCTGCTCCGGTTCTGAAAATAATGCTGAAACCACAACACAATAATACTTAAAAGAACACTTTCTTGGTAGTCTCTAGGACCAACTATTGGAAATGCCAAGATTAATGGGCCTCAGCCTGTTTCGTCTGTGAAAACTCTGGTATGCTTAAGGATGCAGAGACCAACCTTAGGACAATTACGGTGAAAAGTGCTTAGGAAAAATACCAAATAGTTCTCCACTTAGCGGTTCTTTCAAAAGTTGGGCCACACACCTCTTGGAAAGATCGAGTTACTTTGGCCTAGCCTTCGATTGGTCTGGAGAAGCAATCGCCATTCCTAGCTGATGAATCAAATGATTCTGAAAGGAACGGTGAAAAGTGCGGATCCTGTTTCAGTCTTTAGACTGAAACAGGATCCGCACAATTCACCTGTCCCACAAAGGCGCACTTCTCATGTCTGGCGCTAGTCCAACAAACCCAGGACTGGCAGAGGCCCTGCACTTGCCACCCCAGAAAAATATCTCATCTCCAAAGAAGGATTCTTCCGCTAACGGTTGAAAAGGGCTCCCGTTCTTGAAACAGTGGTGAAAAAATGGTGAAATAATACTGAAAACAATCCTATCTTCCAAGGCTCCTGTGCCAGCTATGGGAAGTAGCAAGTTACCTGGGCCTCAGCAGAGGTTTCTCTGCAAAAAGCATCATAGGCTTCAGGATGCAGAGACCGACCTCATGACTATTACGGTGCCAAACGCCATGGAAATGGCAAATAATTACCAACACACTGGTCATTTCAAAGTGTCAGGATGAAATCTGAAGCACGATCCACACTTTTCCCATCTCACGCAACTATGCACTTTCCAACTCTGGAGGTAAACAAATCAAAGGCAGGGCTGACAGAAGCCCCGCACTTACACCCCACCATGAAATCTCAACTACCAGGCAGGATTCTTATGCTAATGCGAGAACCCTGCTCGGGTTCTGAAAATAATGCTGAAACCACAACAGAATAATACTTAAAAGAACACTTTCTTGGTAGTCTCTAGGACAAACTATTGGAAATGCCAAGATTACTGGGCCTCAGCCTGTTTCGTCTGTGAAAAGTCTGGTATGCTTAAGGATGCAGAGACCAACCTTAGGACAATTACTGTGAAAAGTGCTTCGGAAAAATACCAAATAGTTCTCCACTTAGCGGTTCTTTCAAAAGTTGGGCCACACACCTCTTGGAAAGATCGAGGTACTTTGGCCTAGCCTTCGATTGTTCTGGAGAAGCAATCGCCATTCCTAGCTGATGAATCAAATGATTCTGAAAGGAACGGTGAAAAGTGCGGATCCTGTTTCAGTCTTTAGACTGAAACAGGATCCGCACTATTCACCTGTCCCACAAAGGCGCACTTCTCATGTCTGGCGCTAGTCCAACAAACCCAGGACTGACAGAGGGCCTGCTCTTGCCACCCCAGAAAAATATCTCATCTCCAAAGAAGGATTCTTAAGCTAACGGTTGAAAAGGGCTCCCTTTCTTGAAACAGTGGTGAAAAAATGGTGAAATAATACTGAAAACAATCCTATCTTCCAAGGCTCCTGTGCCAGCTATGGGAAATAGCAAGTTACCTGGGCCTCAGCAGAGGTTTCTCTGCAAAAAGCATCATAGGCTTCAGGATGCAGAGACCGACCTCATGACTGTTACGGTGCCAAACGCCATGGAAATGGCAAATAATTACCAACACACTGGTCATTTCAAAGTGTCAGGATGAAATCTGAATCACGATCCACACTTTTCCCATCTCACGCAAATATGCACTTTCCAACTCTGGAGGTAAACAAATCAAAGGCAGGGCTGACAGAAGCCCCGCACTTACACCCCACCATGAAACCTCAACTACCAGGCAGGATTCTTATGCTAATGCGAGAACCCTGCTTGGGTACTGAAAATAATGCTGAAACCACAACGGAATAATACTTAAAAGAACACTTTCTTGGTAGTCTCTAGGAGCAACTATTGGAAATGCCAAGATTAATGGGCCTCAGCCTGTTTCGTCTGTGAAAACTCTGGTATGCTTAAGGATGCAGAGACCAACCTTAGGACAGTTACGGTGAAAAGTGCTTAGGAAAAATACCAAATAGTTCTCCACTTAGCGGTTCTTTCAAAAGTTGGGCCACACACCTCTTGGAAAGATCGAGTTACTTTGGCCTAGCCTTCGATTGGTCTGGAGAAGCAATCGGCATTCCTAGCTGATGAATCAAATGATTCTGAAAGGAACGGTGAAAAGTGCGGATCCTGTTTCATTCTTTAGACAGAAACAGGATCCGCACTATTCACCTGTCCCACAAAGGCGCACTTCTCATGTCTGGCGCTAGTCCAACAAACCCAGGACTGACAGAGGCCCTGCACTTGCCACCCCAGAAAAATATCTCATCTCCAAAGAAGGATTCTTCCGCTAATGGTTGAAAAGGGCTCCCGTTCTTGAAACAGTGGTGAAAAAATGGTGAAATAATACTGCAAACAATCCTATCTTCCAAGGATCCTGTGCCAGCTATGGGAAATAGCAGGTTACCTGGGCCTCAGCAGAGGTTTCTCTGCAAAAAGCATCATAGGCTTCAGGATGCAGAGACCGACCTCATGACTATTACGGTGCCAAACGCCATGGAAATGGCATATAATTACCAACACACTGGTCATTTCAAAGTGTCAGGATGAAATCTGAAGCACGATCCACACTTTTCCCATCTCACGCAAATATGCACTTTCCAACTCTGGAGGTAAACAAATCAAAGGCAGGGCTGACAGAAGCCCTGCACTTACACCCCACCCTGAAATCTCAACTACCAGGCAGGATTCTTATGCTAATGCGAGAACCCTGCTCCGGTTCTGAAAATAATGCTGAAACCACAACACAATAATACTTAAAAGAACACTTTCTTGGTAGTCTCTAGGACCAACTATTGGAAATGCCAAGATTAATGGGCCTCAGCCTGTTTCGTCTGTGAAAACTCTGGTATGCTTAAGGATGCAGAGACCAACCTTAGGACAATTACGGTGAAAAGTGCTTAGGAAAAATACCAAATAGTTCTCCACTTAGCGGTTCTTTCAAAAGTTGGGCCACACACCTCTTGGAAAGATCGAGTTACTTTGGCCTAGCCTTCGATTGGTCTGGAGAAGCAATCGGCATTCCTAACTGATGAATCAAATGATTCTGAAAGGAACGGTGAAAAGTGTGGATCCTGTTTCAGTCTTTAGACTGAAACAGGATCCGCACTATTCACCTGTCCCACAAAGGCGCACTTCTCATGTCTGGCGCTAGTCCAACAAACCCAGGACTGACAGAGGCCCTGCACTTGCCACCCCAGAAAAATATCTCATCTCCAAAGAAGGATTCTTCCGCTAACGGTTGAAAAGGGCTCCCGTTTTTGAAACAGTGGTGAAAAAATGGTGAAATAATACTGAAAACAATCCTATCTTCCAAGGCTCCTGTGCCAGCTATGGGAAATAGCAAGTTACCTGGGCCTCAGCAGAGGTTTCTCTGCAAAAAGCATCATAGCCTTCAGGATGCAGAGACCGACCTCATGACTATTACGGTGCCAAACGCCATGGAAATGGCAAATAATTACCAACACACTGGTCATTTCAAAGTGTCAGGATGAAATCTGAAGCACGATCCACACTTTTCCCATCTCACGCAACTATGCACTTTCCAACTCTGGAGGTAAACAAATCAAAGGCAGGGCTGACAGAAGCCCCGCACTTACACCCCACCATGAAATCTCAACTACCAGGCAGGATTCTTATGCTAATGCGAGAACCCTGCTCGGGTTCTGAAAATAATGCTGAAACCACAACAGAATAATACTTAAAAGAACACTTTCTTGGTAGTCTCTAGGACAAACTATTGGAAATGCCAAGATTACTGGGCCTCAGCCTGTTTCGTCTGTGAAAAGTCTGGTATGCTTAAGGATGCAGAGACCAACCTTAGGACAATTACGGTGAAAAGTGCTTCGGAAAAATACCAAATAGTTCTCCACTTAGCGGTTCTTTCAAAAGTTGGGCCACACACCTCTTGGAAAGATCGAGGTACTGTGGCCTAGCCTTCGATTGTTCTGGAGAAGCAATCGCCATTCCTAGCTGATGAATCAAATGATTCTGAAATGAACGGTGAAAAGTGCGGATCCTGTTTCAGTCTTTAGACTGAAACAGGATCCGCACTATTCACCTGTCCCACAAAGGCGCACTTCTCATGTCTGGCGCTAGTCCAACAAACCCAGGACTGACAGAGGCCCTGCTCTTGCCACCCCAGAAAAATATCTCATCTCCAAAGAAGGATTCTTCCGCTAACGGTTGAAAAGGGCTCCCGTTCTTGAAACAGTGGTGAAAAAATGGTGAAATAATACGGAAAACAGTCCTATCTTCCAAGGCTCCTGTGCCAGCTATGGGAAATAGCAAGTTACCTGGGCCTCAGCAGAGGTTTCTCTGCAAAAAGCATCATAGGCTTCAGGATGCAGAGACCGACCTCATGACTATTACGGTGCCAAACGCCATGGAAATGGCAAATAATTACCAACACACTGGTCATTTCAAAGTGTCAGGTTGAAATCTGAAGCACGATCCACACTTTTCCCATCTCACGCAAATATGCACTTTCCAACTCTGGAGGTAAACAAATCAAAGGCAGGGCTGACAGAAGCCCCGCACTTACACCCCACCATGAAATCTCAACTACCAGGCAGGATTCTTATGCTAATGCGAGAACCCTGCTTGGGTACTGAAAATAATGCTGAAACCACAACGGAATAATACTTAAAAGAACACTTTCTTGGTAGTCTCTAGGAACAACTATTGGAAATGCCAAGATTAATGGGCCTCAGCCTGTTTCGTCTGTGAAAACTCTGGTATGCTTAAGGATGCAGAGACCAACCTTAGGACAATTACGGTGAAAAGTGCTTAGGAAAAATACCAAATAGTTCTCCACTTAGCGGTTCTTTCAAAAGTTGGGCCACACACCTCTTGGAAAGATCGAGTTACTTTGGCCTAGCCTTCGATTGGTCTGGAGAAGCAATCGGCATTCCTAGCTGAAGAATCAAATGATTCTGAAAGGAACGGTGAAAAGTGCGGATCCTGTTTCAGTCTTTAGACTGAAACAGGATCCGCACTATTCACCTGTCCCACAAAGGCGCACTTCTCATGTCTGGCGCTAGTCCAACAAACCCAGGACTGACAGAGGCCCTGCTCTTGCCACCCCAGAAAAATATCTCATCTCCAAAGAAGGATTCTTCCGCTAACGGTTGAAAAGGGCTCCCGTTCTTGAAACAGTGGTGAAAAAATGGTGAAATAATACTGAAAACAGTCCTATCTTCCAAGGCTCCTGTGCCAGCTATGGGAAATAGCAAGTTACCTGGGCCTCAGCAGAGGTTTCTCTGCAAAAAGCATCATAGGCTTCAGGATGCAGAGACCGACCTCATGACTATTACGGTGCCAAACGCCATGGAAATGGCAAATAATTACCAACACACTGGTCATTTCAAAGTGTCAGGTTGAAATCTGAAGCACGATCCACACTTTTCCCATCTCACGCAAATATGCACTTTCCAACTCTGGAGGTAAACAAATCAAAGGCAGGGCTGACAGAAGCCCCGCACTTACACCCCACCATGAAATCTCAACTACCAGGCAGGATTCTTATGCTAATGCGAGAACCCTGCTTGGGTACTGAAAATAATGCTGAAACCACAACGGAATAATACTTAAAGGAACACTTTCTTGGTAGTCTCTAGGACCAACTATTGGAAATGCCAAGATTAATGGGCCTCAGCCTGTTTCGTCTGTGAAAACTCTGGTATGCTTAAGGATGCAGAGACCAACCTTAGGACAATTACGGTGAAAAGTGCTTAGGAAAAATACCAAATAGTTCTCCACTTAGCGGTTCTTTCAAAAGTTGGGCCACACACCTCTTGGAAAGATCGAGTTACTTTGGCCTAGCCTTCGATTGGTCTGGAGAAGCAATCGGCATTCCTAGCTGATGAATCAAATGATTCTGAAAGGAACGGTGAAAAGTGCGGATCCTGTTTCAGTCTTTAGACTGAAACAGGATCCGCACTATTCACCTGTCCCACAAAGGCGCACTTCTCATGTCTGGCGCTAGTCCAACAAACCCAGGACTGACAGAGGCCCTGCACTTGCCACCCCAGAAAAATATCTCATCTCCAAAGAAGGATTCTTCCGCTAATGGTTGAAAAGGGCTCCCGTTCTTGAAACAGTGGTGAAAAAATGGTGAAATAATACTGCAAACAATCCTATCTTCCAAGGCTCCTGTGCCAGCTATGGGAAATAGCAGGTTACCTGGGCCTCAGCAGAGGTTTCTCTGCAAAAAGCATCATAGGCTTCAGGATGCAGAGACCGACCTCATGACTATTACGGTGCCAAACGCCATGGAAATGGCAAATAATTACGAACACACTGGTCATTTCAAAGTGTCAGGATGAAATCTGAAGCACGATCCACACTTTTCCCATCTCACCCAAATATGCACTTTCCAACTCTGGAGGTAAACAAATCAAAGGCAGGGCTGACAGAAGCCCCGCACTTACACCCCACCATGAAATCTCAACTACCAGGCAGGATTCTTATGCTAATGCGAGAACCCTGCTCGTGTTCTGAAAATAATGCTGAAACCACAACACAATAATACTTAAAAGAACACTTTCTTGGTAGTCTCTAGGACCAACTATTGGAAATGCCAAGATTAATGGGTCTCAGCCTGTTTCGTCTGTGAAAACTCTGGTATGCTTAAGGATGCAGAGACCAACCTTAGGACAATTACGGTGAAAAGTGCTTAGGAAAAATACCAAATAGTTCTCCACTTAGCGGTTCTTTCAAAAGTTGGGCCACACACCTCTTGGAAAGATCGAGTTACTTTGGCCTAGCCTTCGGTTGGTCTGGAGAACCAATCGCCATTCCTAGCTGATGAATCAAATGATTCTGAAAGGAACGGTGAAAAGTGCGGATCCTGTTTCAGTCTTTAGACTGAAACAGGATCCGCACAATTCACCTGTCCCACAAAGGCGCACTTCTCATGTCTGGCGCTAGTCCAACAAACCCAGGACTGACAGAGGCCCTGCACTTGCCACCCCAGAAAAATATCTCATCTCCAAAGAAGGATTCTTCCGCTAACGGTTGAAAAGTGCTCCCGTTCTTAAAACAGTGGTGAAAAAATGGTGAAATAATACTGAAAACAATCCTATCTTCCAAGGCTCCTGTGCCAGCTATGGGAAGTAGCAAGTTACCTGGGCCTCAGCAGAGGTTTCTCTGCAAAAAGCATCATAGGCTTCAGGATGCAGAGACCGACCTCATGACTATTACGGTGCCAAACGCCATGGAAATGGCAAATAATTACCAACACACTGGTCATTTCAAAGTGTCAGGATGAAATCTGAAGCACGATCCACACTTTTCCCATCTCACGCAAATATGCACTTTCCAACTCTGGAGGTAAACAAATCAAAGGCAGGGCTGACAGAAGCTCCGCACTTACACCCCACCATGAAATCTCAACTACCAGGCAGGATTCTTATGCTAATGCGAGAACATTGCTCGGGTTCTGAAAATAATGCTGAAACCACAACAGAATAATACTTAAAAGAACACTTTCTTGGTAGTCTCTAGGACCAACTATTGGAAATGCCAAGATTACTGGGCCTCAGCCTGTTTCGTCTGTGAAAAGTCTGGTATGATTAAGGATGCAGAGACCAACCTTAGGACAATTACGGTGAAAAGTGCTTCGGAAAAATACCAAATAGTTCTCCACTTAGCGGTTCTTTCAAAACTTGGGCCACACACCTCTTGGAAAGATCGAGGTACTTTGGCCTAGCCTTCGATTGTTCTGGAGAAGCAATCGCCATTCCTAGCTGATGAATCAAATGATTCTGAAAGGAACGGTGAAAAGTGCGGATCCTGTTTCAGTCTTTAGACTGAAACAGGATCCGCACTATTCACCTGTCCCACAAAGGCGCACTTCTCATGTCTGGCGCTAGTCCAACAAACCCAGGACTGACAGAGGCCCTGCTCTTGCCACCCCAGAAAAATATCTCATCTCCAAAGAAGGATTCTTCCGCTAACGGTTGAAAAGGGCTCCCTTTCTTGAAACAGTGGTGAAAAAATGGTGAAATAATACTGAAAACAGTCCTATCTTCCAAGGCTCCTGTGCCAGCTATGGGAAATAGCAAGTTACCTGGGCCTCAGCAGAGGTTTCTCTGCAAAAAGCATCATAGGCTTCAGGATGCAGAGACCGACCTCATGACTATTACGGTGCCAAACGCCATGGAAATGGCAAATAATTACCAACACACTGGTCATTTCAAAGTGTCAGGATGAAATCTGAGGCACGATCCACACTTTTCCCATCTCACGCAAATATGCACTTTCCAACTCTGGAGGTAAACAAATCAAAGGCAGGGTTGACAGAAGCCCCGCACTTACACCCCACCATGAAATCTCAACTACCAGGCAGGATTCTTATGCTAATGCGAGAACCCTGCTTGGGTACTGAAAATAATGCTGAAACCACAACGGAATAATACTTAAAAGAACACTTTCTTGGTAGTCTCTAGGACCAACTATTGGAAATGCCAAGATTAATGGGCCTCAGCCTGTTTCGTCTTTGAAAACTCTGGTATGCTTAAGGATGCAGAGACCAACCTTAGGACAATTACGGTGAAAAGTGCTTAGGAAAAATACCAAATACTTCTCCACTTAGCGGTTCTTTCAAAAGTTGGGCCACACACCTCTTGGAAAGATCGAGTTACTTTGGCCTAGCCTTCGATTGGTCTGGAGAAGCAATCGGCATTCCTAGCTGATGAATCAAATGATTCTGAAAGGAACGGTGAAAAGTGCGGATCCTGTTTCAGTCTTTAGACTGAAACAGGATCCGCACTATTCACCTGTCCCACAAAGGCGCACTTCTCATGTCTGGCGCTAGTCCAACAAACCCAGGACTGACAGAGGCCCTGCATTTGCCACCCCAGAAAAATATCTCATCTCCAAAGAAGGATTCTTCCGCTAATGGTTGAAAAGGGCTCCCTTTCTTGAAACAGTGGTGAAAAAATGGTGAAATAATACTGCAAACAATCCTATCTTCCAAGGCTCCTGTGCCAGCTATGGGAAATAGCAGGTTACCTGGGCCTCAGCAGAGGTTTCTCTGCAAAAAGCATCATAGGCTTCAGGATGCAGAGACCGACCTCATGACTATTACGGTGCCAAACGCCATGGAAATGGCAAATAATTACCAACACACTGGTCATTTCAAAGTGTCAGGATGAAATCTGAAGCACGATCCACACTTTTCCCATCTCACGCAACTATGCACTTTCCAACTCTGGAGGTAAACAAATCAAAGGCAGGGCTGACAGAAGCCCCGCACTTACACCCCACCCTGAAATCTCAACTACCAGGCAGGATTCTTATGCTAATGCGAGGACCCTGCTCGTGTTCTGAAAATAATGCTGAAACCACAACACAATAATACTTAAAAGAACACTTTCTTGGTAGTCTCTAGGACCAACTATTGGAAATGCCAAGATTAATGGGCCTCAGCCTGTTTCGTCTGTGAAAACTCTGGTATGCTTAAGGATGCAGAGACCAACCTTAGGACAATTACGGTGAAAAGTGCTTAGGAAAAATACCAAATAGTTCTCCACTTAGCGGTTCTTTCAAAAGTTGGGCCACACACCTCTTGGAAAGATCGAGTTACTTTGGCCTAGCCTTCGATTGGTCTGGAGAAGCAATCGCCATTCCTAGCTGATGAATCAAATGATTCTGAAAGGAACGGTGAAAAGAGCGGATCCTGTTTCAGTCTTTAGACTGAAACAGGATCCGCACTATTCACCTGTCCCACAAAGGCGCACTTCTCATGTCTGGCGCTAGTCCAACAAACCCAGGACTGACAGAGGCCCTGCTCTTGCCACCCCAGAAAAATATCTCATCTCCAAAGAAGGATTCTTCCGCTAACGGTTGAAAAGGGCTCCCGTTCTTGAAACAGTGGTGAAAAAATGGTGAAATAATACTGAAAACAGTCCTATCTTCCAAGGCTCCTGTGCCAGCTATGGGAAATAGCAAGTTACCTGGGCCTCAGCAGAGGTTTCTCTGCAAAAAGCATCATAGGCTTCAGGATGCAGAGACCGACCTCATGACTATTACGGTGCCAAACGCCATGGAAATGGCAAATAATTACCAACACACTGGTCATTTCAAAGTGTCAGGTTGAAATCTGAAGCACGATCCACACTTTTCCCATCTCACGCAAATATGCACTTTCCAACTCTGGAGGTAAACAAATCAAAGGCAGGGCTGACAGAAGCCCCGCACTTACACCCCACCATGAAATCTCAACTACCAGGCAGGATTCTTATGCTAATGCGAGAACCCTGCTTGGGTACTGAAAATAATGCTGAAACCACAACGGAATAATACTTAAAAGAACACTTTCTTGGTAGTCTCTAGGACCAACTATTGGAAATGCCAAGATTAATGGGTCTCAGCCTGTTTCGTCTGTGAAAACTCTGGTATGCTTAAGGATGCAGAGACCAACCTTAGGACAATTACGGTGAAAAGTGCTTAGGAAAAATACCAAATAGTTCTCCACTTAGCGGTTCTTTCAAAAGTTGGGCCACACACCTCTTGGAAAGATCGAGTTACTTTGGCCTAGCCTTCGATTGGTCTGGAGAAGCAATCGCCATTCCTAGCTGATGAATCAAATGATTCTGAAAGGAACGGTGAAAAGTGCGGATCCTGTTTCAGTCTTTAGACTGAAACAGGATCCGCACTATTCACCTGTCCCACAAAGGCGCACTTCTCATGTCTGGCGCTAGTCCAACAAACCCAGGACTGACAGAGGCCCTGCTCTTGCCACCCCAGAAAAATATCTCATCTCCAAAGAAGGATTCTTCCGCTAATGGTTGAAAAGGGTTCCCGTTCTTGAAACAGTGGTGAAAAAATGGTGAAATAATACTGCAAACAATCCTATCTTCCAAGGCTCCTGTGCCAGCTATGGGAAATAGCAGGTTACCTGGGCCTCAGCAGAGGTTTCTCTGCAAAAAGCATCATAGGCTTCAGGATGCAGAGACCGACCTCATGACTATTACGGGGCCAAACCCCATGGAAATGGCAAATAATTACCAACACACTGGTCATTTCAAAGTGTCAGGATGAAATCTGAAGCACGATCCACACTTTTCCCATCTCACGCAAATATGCACTTTCCAACTCTGGAGGTAAACAAATCAAAGGCAGGGCTGACAGAAGCCCCGCACTTTCACCCCACCATGAAATCTCAACTACCAGGCAGGATTCTTATGCTAATGCGAGAAACCTGCTTGGGTACTGAAAATAATGCTGAAACCACAACGAAATAATACTTAAAAGAACACTTTCTTGGTAGTCTCTAGGACCAACTATTGGAAATGCCAAGATTAATGGGCCTCAGCCTGTTTCGTCTGTGAAAACTCTGGTATGCTTAAGGATGCAGAGACCAACCTTAGGACAATTACGGTGAAAAGTGCTTAGGAAAAATACCAAATAGTTCTCCACTTAGCGGTTCTTTCAAAAGTTGGGCCACACACCTCTTGGAAAGATCAAGTTACTTTGGCCTAGCCTTCGATTGGTCTGGAGAAGCAATCGGTATTCCTAGCTGATGAATCAAATGATTCTGAAAGGAACGGTGAAAAGTGCGGATCCTGTTTCAGTCTTTAGACTGAAACAGGATCCGCACTATTCACCTGTCCCACAAAGGCGCACTTCTCATGTCTGGCGCTAGTCCAACAAACCCAGGACAGACAGAGGCCCTGCACTTGCCACCCCAGAAAAATATCTCATCTCCAAAGAAGGATTCTTCCGCTAATGGTTGAAAAGGGCTCCCGTTCTTGAAACAGTGGTGAAAAAATGGTGAAATAATACTGCAAACAATCCTATCTTCCAAGGCTCCTGTGCCAGCTATGGGAAATAGCAGGTTACCTGGGCCTCAGCAGAGGTTTCTCTGCAAAAAGCATCATAGGCTTCAGGATGCAGAGACCGACCTCATGACTATTACGGTGCCAAACGCCATGGAAATGGCAAATAATTACCAACACACTGGTCATTTCAAAGTGTCAGGATGAAATCTGAAGCACGATCGACACTTTTCCCATCTCATCCAAATATGCACTTTCCAACTCTGGAGGTAAACAAATCAAAGGCAGGGCTGACAGAAGCCCCGCACTTACACCCCACCATGAAATCTCAACTACCAGGCAGGATTCTTATGCTAATGCGAGAACCCTGCTCGTGTTCTGAAAATAATGCTGAAACCACAACACAATAATACTTAAAAGAACACTTTCTTGGTAGTCTCTAGGACCAACTATTGGAAATGCCAAGATTAATGGGCCTCAGCCTGTTTCGTCTGTGAAAACTCTGGTATGCTTAAGGATGCAGAGACCAACCTTAGGACAATTACGGTGAAAAGTGCTTAGGAAAAATACCAAATAGTTCTCCACTTAGCGGTTCTTTCAAAAGTTGGGCCACACACCTCTTGGAAAGATCGAGTTACTTTGGCCTAGCCTTCGATTGGTCTGGAGAACCAATCGCCATTCCTAGCTGATGAATCAAATGATTCTGAAAGGAACGGTGAAAAGTGCGGATCCTGTTTCAGTCTTTAGACTGAAACAGGATCCGCACTATTCACCTGTCCCACAAAGGCGCACTTCTCATGTCTGGCGCTAGTCCAACAAACCCAGGACTGACAGAGGCCCTGCTCTTGCCACCCCAGAAAAATATCTCATCTCCAAAGAAGGATTCTTCCGCTAACGGTTGAAAAGGGCTCCCGTTCTTGAAACAGTGGTGAAAAAATGGTGAAATAATACTGAGAACAATCCTATCTTCCAAGGCTCCTGTGCCAGCTATGGGAAATAGCAAGTTACCTGGGCTTCAGCAGAGGTTTCTCTGCAAAAAGCATCATAGGCTTCAGGATGCAGAGACCGACCTCATGACTATTACGGTGCCAAACGCCATGGAAATGGCAAATAATTACCAACACACTGGTCATTTCAAAGTGTCAGGATGAAATCTGAAGCACGATCCACACTTTTCCCATCTCACCCGAATATGCACTTTCCAACTCTGGAGGTAAACAAATCAAAGGCAGGGCTGACAGAAGCCCCGCACTTACACCCCACCATGAAATCTCAACTACCAGGCAGGATTCTTATGCTAATGCGAGAACCCTCCTCGTGTTCTGAAAATAATGCTGAAACCACAACACAATAATACTTAAAAGAACACTTTCTTGGTAGTCTCTAGGACCAACTATTGGAAATGCCAAGATTAATGGGCCTCAGCCTGTTTCGTCTGTGAAAACTCTGGTATGCTTAAGGATGCAGAGAGCAACCTTAGGACAATTACGGTGAAAAGTGCTTAGGAAAAATACCAAATAGTTCTCCACTTAGCGGTTCTTTCAAAAGTTGGGCCACACACCTCTTGGAAAGATCGAGTTACTTTGGCCTAGCCTTCGATTGGTCTGGAGAAGCAATCGGCATTCCTAGCTGATGAATCAAATGATTCTGAAAGGAACGGTGAAAAGTGCGGATCCTGTTTCAGTCTTTAGACTGAAACAGGATCCGCACTATTCACCTGTCCCACAAAGGCGCACTTCTCATGTCTGGCGCTAGTCCAACAAACCCAGGACTGACAGAGGCCCTGCACTTGCCACCCCAGAAAAATATCTCATCTCCAAAGAAGGATTCTTCCGCTAATGGTTCAAAAGGGCTCCCGTTCTTGAAACAGTGGTGAAAAAATGGTGAAATAATACTGCAAACAATCCTATCTTCCAAGGCTCCTGTGCCAGCTATGGGAAATAGCAGGTTACCTGGGCCTCAGCAGAGGTTTCTCTGCAAAAAGCATCATAGGCTTCAGGATGCAGAGACCGACCTCATGACTATTACGGTGCCAAACGCCATGGAAATGGCAAATAATTACCAACACACTGGTCATTTCAAAGTGTCAGGATGAAATCTGAAGCACGATCCACACTTTTCCCATCTCACCCGAATATGCACTTTCCAACTCTGGAGGTAAACAAATCAAAGGCAGGGCTGACAGAAGCCCCGCACTTACACCCCACCCTGAAATCTCAACTACCAGGCAGGATTCTTATGCTAATGCGAGAACCCTGCTCGTGTTCTGAAAATAATGCTGAAACCACAACAGAATAATACTTAAAAGAACACTTTCTTGGTAGTCTCTAGGACCAACTATTGGAAATGCCAAGATTACTGGGCCTCAGCCTGTTTCGTCTGTGAAAACTCTGGTATGCTTAAGGATGCAGAGACCAACCTTAGGACAATTACGGTGAAAAGTGCTTCGGAAAAATACCAAATAGTTCTCCACTTAGCGGTTCTTTCAAAAGTTGGGCCACACACCTCTTGGAAAGATCGAGGTACTTTGGCCTAGCCTTCGATTGTTCTGGAGAAGCAATCGCCATTCCTAGCTGATGAATCAAATGATTCTGAAAGGAACGGTGAAAAGTGCGGATCCTGTTTCAGTCTTTAGACTGAAACAGGATCCGCACTATTCACCTGTCCCACAAAGGCGCACTTCTCATGTCTGGCGCTAGTCCAACAAACCCAGGACTGACAGAGGCCCTGCTCTTGCCACCCCAGAAAAATATCTCATCTCCAAAGAAGGATTCTTCCGCTAACGGGTGAAAAGGGCTCCCTTTCTTGAAACAGTGGTGAAAAAATGGTGAAATAATACTGAAAACAATCCTATCTTCCAAGGCTCCTGTGCCAGCTATGGGAAATAGCAAGTTACCTGGGCCTCAGCAGAGGTTTCTCTGCAAAAAGCATCATAGGCTTCAGGATGCAGAGACCGACCTCATGACTATTACGGTGCCAAACGCCATGGAAATGGCAAATAATTACCAACACACTGGTCATTTCAAAGTGTCAGGATGAAATCTGAATCACGATCCACACTTTTCCCATCCCACGCAAATATGCACTTTCCAACTCTGGAGGTAAACAAATCAAAGGCAGGGCTGACAGAAGCCCCGCACTTACACCCCACCATGAAACCTCAACTACCAGGCAGGATTCTTATGCTAATGCGAGAACCCTGCTTGGGTACTGAAAATAATGCTGAAACCACAACGGAATAATACTTAAAAGAACACTTTCTTGGTAGTCTCTAGGAGCAACTATTGGAAATGCCAAGATTAATGGGCCTCAGCCTGTTTCGTCTGTGAAAACTCTGGTATGCTTAAGGATGCAGAGACCAACCTTAGGACAGTTACGGTGAAAAGTGCTTAGGAAAAATACCAAATAGTTCTCCACTTAGCGGTTCTTTCAAAAGTTGGGCCACACACCTCTTGGAAAGATCGAGTTACTTTGGCCTAGCCTTCGATTGGTCTGGAGAAGCAATCGGCATTCCTAGCTGATGAATCAAATGATTCTGAAAGGAACGGTGAAAAGTGCGGATCCTGTTTCATTCTTTAGACAGAAACAGGATCCGCACTATTCACCTGTCCCACAAAGGCGCACTTCTCATGTCTGGCGCTAGTCCAACAAACCCAGGACTGACAGAGGCCCTGCACTTGCCACCCCAGAAAAATATCTCATCTCCAAAGAAGGATTCTTCCGCTAATGGTTGAAAAGGGCTCCCGTTCTTGAAACAGTGGTGAAAAAATGGTGAAATAATACTGCAAACAATCCTATCTTCCAAGGCTCCTGTGCCAGCTATGGGAAATAGCAGGTTACCTGGGCCTCAGCAGAGGTTTCTCTGCAAAAAGCATCATAGGCTTCAGGATGCAGAGACCGACCTCATGACTATTACGGTGCCAAACGCCATGGAAATGGCATATAATTACCAACACACTGGTCATTTCAAAGTGTCAGGATGAAATCTGAAGCACGATCCACACTTTTCCCATCTCACGCAAATATGCACTTTCCAACTCTGGAGGTAAACAAATCAAAGGCAGGGCTGACAGAAGCCCTGCACTTACACCCCACCCTGAAATCTCAACTACCAGGCAGGATTCTTATGCTAATGCGAGAACCCTGCTCCGGTTCTGAAAATAATGCTGAAACCACAACACAATAATACTTAAAAGAACACTTTCTTGGTAGTCTCTAGGACCAACTATTGGAAATGCCAAGATTAATGGGCCTCAGCCTGTTTCGTCTGTGAAAACTCTGGTATGCTTAAGGATGCAGAGAGCAACCTTAGGACAATTACGGTGAAAAGTGCTTAGGAAAAATACCAAATAGTTCTCCACTTAGCGGTTCTTTCAAAAGTTGGGCCACACACCTCTTGGAAAGATCGAGTTACTTTGGCCTAGCCTTCGATTGGTCTGGAGAAGCAATCGCCATTCCTAGCTGATGAATCAAATGATTCTGAAAGGAACGGTGAAAAGTGCGGATCCTGTTTCAGTCTTTAGACTGAAACAGGATCCGCACAATTCACCTGTCCCACAAAGGCGCACTTCTCATGTCTGGCGCTAGTCCAACAAACCCAGGACTGGCAGAGGCCCTGCACTTGCCACCCCAGAAAAATATCTCATCTCCAAAGAAGGATTCTTCCGCTAACGGTTGAAAAGTGCTCCCGTTCTTGAAACAGTGGTGAAAAAATGGTGAAATAATACTGAAAACAATCCTATCTTCCAAGGCTCCTGTGCCAGCTATGGGAAGTAGCAAGTTACCTGGGCCTCAGCAGAGGTTTCTCTGCAAAAAGCATCATAGGCTTCAGGATGCAGAGACCGACCTCATGACTATTACGGTGCCAAACGCCATGGAAATGGCAAATAATTACCAACACACTGGTAATTTCAAAGTGTCAGGATGAAATCTGAAGCACGATCCACACTTTTCCCATCTCACGCAACTATGCACTTTCCAACTCTGGAGGTAAACAAATCAAAGGCAGGGCTGACAGAAGCCCCGCACTTACACCCCACCATGAAATCTCAACTACCAGGCAGGATTCTTATGCTAATGCGAGAACCCTGCTCGGGTTCTGAAAATAATGCTGAAACCACAACAGAATAATACTTAAAAGAACACTTTCTTGGTAGTCTCTAGGACAAACTATTGGAAATGCCAAGATTACTGGGCCTCAGCCTGTTTCGTCTGTGAAAAGTCTGGTATGCTTAAGGATGCAGAGACCAACCTTAGGACAATTACGGTGAAAAGTGCTTAGGAAAAATACCAAATAGTTCTCCACTTAGCGGTTCTTTCAAAAGTTGGGCCACACACCTCTTGGAAAGATCGAGTTACTTTGGCCTAGCCTTCGATTGGTCTGGAGAAGCAATCGCCATTCCTAGCTGAAGAATCAAATGATTCTGAAAGGAACGGTGAAAAGTGCGGATCCTGTTTCAGTCTTTAGACTGAAACAGGATCCGCACTATTCACCTGTCCCACAAAGGCGCACTTCTCATGTCTGGCGCTAGTCCAACAAACCCAGGACTGACAGAGGCCCTGCTCTTGCCACCCCAGAAAAATATCTCATCTCCAAAGAAGGATTCTTCCGCTAACGGTTGAAAAGGGCTCCCGTTCTTGAAACAGTGGTGAAAAAATGGTGAAATAATACTGAAAACAGTCCTATCTTCCAAGGCTCCTGTGCCAGCTATGGGAAATAGCAAGTTACCTGGGCCTCAGCAGAGGTTTCTCTGCAAAAAGCATCATAGGCTTCAGGATGCAGAGACCGACCTCATGACTATTACGGTGCCAAACGCCATGGAAATGGCAAATAATTACCAACACACTGGTCATTTCAAAGTGTCAGGTTGAAATCTGAAGCACGATCCACACTTTTCCCATCTCACGCAAATATGCACTTTCCAACTCTGGAGGTAAACAAATCAAAGGCAGGGCTGACAGAAGCCCCGCACTTACACCCCACCATGAAATCTCAACTTCCAGGCAGGATTCTTATGCTAATGCGAGAACCCTGCTCGGGTTCTGAAAATAATGCTGAAACCACAACGGAATAATACTTAAAAGAACACTTTCTTGGTAGTCTCTAGGACCAACTATTGGAAATGCCAAGATTAATGGGCCTCAGCCTGTTTCGTCTGTGAAAACTCTGGTATGCTTAAGGATGCAGAGACCAACCTTAGGACAATTACGGTGAAAAGTGCTTAGGAAAAATACCAAATAGTTCTCCACTTAGCGGTTCTTTCAAAAGTTGGGCCACACACCTCTTGGAAAGATCGAGTTACTTTGGCCTAGCCTTCGATTGGTCTGGAGAAGCAATCGGCATTCCTAGCTGATGAATCAAATGATTCTGAAAGGAACGGTGAAAAGTGCGGATCCTGTTTCAGTCTTTAGACTGAAACAGGATCCGCACTATTCACCTGTCCCACAAAGGCGCACTTCTCATGTCTGGCGCTAGTCCAACAAACCCAGGACTGACAGAGGCCCTGCACTTGCCACCCCAGAAAAATATCTCATCTCCAAAGAAGGATTCTTCCGCTAAAGGTTGAAAAGGGCTCCCGTTCTTGAAACAGTGGTGAAAAAATGGTGAAATAATACTGCAAACAATCCTATCTTCCAAGGCTCCTGTGCCAGCTATGGGAAATAGCAGGTTACCTGGGCCTCAGCAGAGGATTCTCTGCAAAAAGCATCATAGGCTTCAGGATACAGAGACCGACCTCATGACTATTACGGTGCCAAACGCCATGGAAATGGCAAATAATTACGAACACACTGGTCATTTCAAAGTGTCAGGATGAAATCTGAAGCACGATCCACACTTTTCCCATCTCACCCAAATATGCACTTTCCAACTCTGGAGGTAAACAAATCAAAGGCAGGGCTGACAGAAGCCCCGCACTTACACCCCACCATGAAATCTCAACTACCAGGCAGGATTCTTATGCTAATGCGAGAACCCTGCTCGTGTTCTGAAAATAATGCTGAAACCACAACACAATAATACTTAAAAGAACACTTTCTTGGTAGTCTCTAGGACCAACTATTGGAAATGCCAAGATTAATGGGTCTCAGCCTGTTTCGTCTGTGAAAACTCTGGTATGCTTAAGGATGCAGAGACCAACCTTAGGACAATTACGGTGAAAAGTGCTTAGGAAAAATACCAAATAGTTCTCCACTTAGCGGTTCTTTCAAAAGTTGGGCCACACACCTCTTGGAAAGATCGAGTTACTTTGGCCTAGCCTTCGATTGGTCTGGAGAACCAATCGCCATTCCTAGCTGATGAATCAAATGATTCTGAAAGGAACGGTGAAAAGTGCGGATCCTGTTTCAGTCTTTAGACTGAAACAGGATCCGCACAATTCACCTGTCCCACAAAGGCGCACTTCTCATGTCTGGCGCTAGTCCAACAAACCCAGGACTGACAGAGGCCCTGCACTTGCCACCCCAGAAAAATATCTCATCTCCAAAGAAGGATTCTTCCGCTAACGGTTGAAAAGTGCTCCCGTTCTTAAAACAGTGGTGAAAAAATGGTGAAATAATACTGAAAACAATCCTATCTTCCAAGGCTCCTGTGCCAGCTATGGGAAGTAGCAAGTTACCTGGGCCTCAGCAGAGGTTTCTCTGCAAAAAGCATCATAGGCTTCAGGATGCAGAGACCGACCTCATGACTATTACGGTGCCAAACGCCATGGAAATGGCAAATAATTACCAACACACTGGTCATTTCAAAGTGTCAGGATGAAATCTGAAGCACGATCCACACTTTTCCCATCTCACGCAAATATGCACTTTCCAACTCTGGAGGTAAACAAATCAAAGGCAGGGCTGACAGAAGCTCCGCACTTACACCCCACCATGAAATCTCAACTACCAGGCAGGATTCTTATGCTAATGCGAGAACATTGCTCGGGTTCTGAAAATAATGCTGAAACCACAACAGAATAATACTTAAAAGAACACTTTCTTGGTAGTCTCTAGGACCAACTATTGGAAATGCCAAGATTACTGGGCCTCAGCCTGTTTCGTCTGTGAAAAGTCTGGTATGCTTAAGGATGCAGAGACCAACCTTAGGACAATTACGGTGAAAAGTGCTTCGGAAAAATACCAAATAGTTCTCCACTTAGCGGTTCTTTCAAAACTTGGGCCACACACCTCTTGGAAAGATCGAGGTACTTTGGCCTAGCCTTCGATTGTTCTGGAGAAGCAATCGCCATTCCTAGCTGATGAATCAAATGATTCTGAAAGGAACGGTGAAAAGTGCGGATCCTGTTTCAGTCTTTAGACTGAAACAGGATCCGCACTATTCACCTGTCCCACAAAGGCGCACTTCTCATGTCTGGCGCTAGTCCAACAAACCCAGGACTGACAGAGGCCCTGCTCTTGCCACCCCAGAAAAATATCTCATCTCCAAAGAAGGATTCTTCCGCTAACGGTTGAAAAGGGCTCCCTTTCTTGAAACAGTGGTGAAAAAATGGTGAAATAATACTGAAAACAATCCTATCTTCCAAGGCTCCTGTGCCAGCTATGGGAAATAGCAAGTTACCTGGGCCTCAGCAGAGGTTTCTCTGCAAAAAGCATCATAGGCTTCAGGATGCAGAGACCGACCTCATGACTATTACGGTGCCAAACGCCATGGAAATGGCAAATAATTACCAACACACTGGTCATTTCAAAGTGTCAGGATGAAATCTGAAGCACGATCCACACTTTTCCCATCTCACCCAACTATGCACTTTCCAACTCTGGAGGTAAACAAATCAAAGGCAGGGCTGACAGAAGCCCCGCACTTACACCCCACCATGAAATCTCAACTACCAGGCAGGATTCTTATGCTAATGCGAGAACCCTGCTTGGGTACTGAAAATAATGCTGAAACCACAACGGAATAATACTTAAAAGAACACTTTCTTGGTAGTCTCTAGGACCAACTATTGGAAATGCCAAGATTAATGGGCCTCAGCCTGTTTCGTCTGTGAAAACTCTGGTATGCTTAAGGATGCAGAGACCAACCTTAGGACAATTACGGTGAAAAGTGCTTAGGAAAAATACCAAATACTTCTCCACTTAGCGGTTCTTTCAAAAGTTGGGCCACACACCTCTTGGAAAGATCGAGTTACTTTGGCCTAGCCTTCGATTGGTCTGGAGAAGCAATCGGCATTCCTAGCTTATGAATCAAATGATTCTGAAAGGAACGGTGAAAAGTGCGGATCCTGTTTCAGTCTTTAGACTGAAACAGGATCCGCACTATTCACCTGTCCCACAAAGGCGCACTTCTCATGTCTGGCGCTAGTCCAACAAAGCCAGGACTGACAGAGGCCCTGCACTTGCCACCCCAGAAAAATATCTCATCTCCAAAGAAGGATTCTTCCGCTAATGGTTGAAAAGGGCTCCCGTTCTTGAAACAGTGGTGAAAAAATGGTGAAATAATACTGCAAACAATCCTATCTTCCAAGGCTCCTGTGCCAGCTATGGGAAATAGCAGGTTACCTGGGCCTCAGCAGAGGTTTCTCTGCAAAAAGCATCATAGGCTTCAGGATGCAGAGACCGACCTCATGACTATTACGGTGCCAAACGCCATGGAAATGGCAAATAATTACCAACACACTGGTCATTTCAAAGTGTCAGGATGAAATCTGAAGCACGATCCACACTTTTCCCATCTCACCCGAATATGCACTTTCCAACTCTGGAGGTAAACAAATCAAAGGCAGGGCTGACAGAAGCCCCGCACTTACACCCCACCATGAAATCTCAACTACCAGGCAGGATTCTTATGCTAATGCGAGAACCCTGCTCGTGTTCTGAAAATAATGCTGAAACCACAACGGAATAATACTTAAAAGAACACTTTCTTGGTAGTCTCTAGGACCAACTATTGGAAATGCCAAGATTAATGGGCCTCAGCCTGTTTCGTCTGTGAAAACTCTGGTATGCTTAAGGATGCAGAGACCAACCTTAGGACAATTACGGTGAAAAGTGCTTAGGAAAAATACCAAATAGTTCTCCACTTAGCCGTTCTTTCAAAAGTTGGGCCACACACCTCTTGGAAAGATCGAGTTACTTTGGCCTAGCCTTCGATTGGTCTGGAGAAGCAATCGGCATTCCTAGCTTATGAATCAAATGATTCTGAAAGGAACGGTGAAAAGTGCGGATCCTGTTTCAGTCTTTAGACTGAAACAGGATCCGCACTATTCACCTGTCCCACAAAGGCGCACTTCTCATGTCTGGCGCTAGTCCAACAAACCCAGGACTGACAGAGGCCCTGCACTTGCCACCCCAGAAAAATATCTCATCTCCAAAGAAGGATTCTTCCGCTAATGGTTGAAAAGGGCTCCCGTTCTTGAAACAGTGGTGAAAAAATGGTGAAATAATACTGCAAACAATCCTATCTTCCAAGGCTCCTGTGCCAGCTATGGGAAATAGCAGGTTACCTGGGCCTCAGCAGAGGTTTCTCTGCAAAAAGCATCATAGGCTTAAGGATGCAGAGACCGACCTCATGACTATTACGGTGCCAAACGCCATGGAAATGGCAAATAATTACCAACACACTGGTCATTTCAAAGTGTCAGGATGAAATCTGAAGCACGATCCACACTTTTCCCATCTCACCCGAATATGCACTTTCCAACTCTGGAGGTAAACAAATCAAAGGCAGGGCTGACAGAAGCCCCGCACTTACACCCCACCATGAAATCTCAACTACCAGGCAGGATTCTTATGCTAATGCGAGAACCCTGCTCGTGTTCTGAAAATAATGCTGAAACCACAACACAATAATACTTAAAAGAACACTTTCTTGGTAGTCTCTAGGACCAACTATTCGAAATGCCAAGATTAATGGGCCTCAGCCTGTTTCGTCTGTGAAAACTCTGGTATGCTTAAGGATGCAGAGACCAACCTTAGGACAATTACGGTGAAAAGTGCTTAGGAAAAATACCAAATAGTTCTCCACTTAGCGGTTCTTTCAAAAGTTGGGCCACACACCTCTTGGAAAGATCGAGTTACTTTGGCCTAGCCTTCGATTGGTCTGGAGAACCTATCGCCATTCCTAGCTGATGAATCAAATGATTCTGAAAGGAACGGTGAAAAGTGCGGATCCTGTTTCAGTCTTTAGACTGAAACAGGATCCGCACAATTCACCTGTCCCACAAAGGCGCACTTCTCATGTCTGGTGCTAGTCCAACAAACCCAGGACTGACAGAGGCCCTGCACTTGCCACCCCAGAAAAATATCTCATCTCCAAAGAAGGATTCTTCCGCTAACGGTTGAAAAGTGCTCCCGTTCTTGAAACAGTGGTGAAAAAATGGTGAAATAATACTGAAAACAATCCTATCTTCCAAGGCTCCTGTGCCAGCTATGGGAAGTAGCAAGTTACCTGGGCCTCAGCAGAGGTTTCTCTGCAAAAAGCATCATAGGCTTCAGGATGCAGAGACCGACCTCATGACTATTACGGTGCCAAACGCCATGGAAATGGCAAATAATTACCAACACACTGATCATTTCAAATGTCAGTATGAAATCTTGAAACACGATCCACACTTTTCCCATCTCACGCAATTATGCACTTTCCAATTCTGGAGGTAAACAAATCAAAGGCAGGGCTGACAGAATCCCCCAACTTATACCCCACCCAGAAATCTCAACTACCAGGCAGGATTCTTATGCTAATGCGAGAACCCTGCTCGGGTTCTGAAAATAATGCTGAAACCACAACGGAATAATACTTAAAAGAACACTTTCTTGCTAGTCTCTAGGAAAAACTATTGGAAATGCCAAGATTACTGGGCCTCAGCCTGTTTCGTCTGTGAAAACTCTCGTAAGCTTAAGGATGCAGAGACCAACCTTATGACAACTACGGTGAAAAGTGCTTCGAAAAAATACCAAATAGTTCTCCACTTAGCGGTTCTTTCAAAAGTTGGGCCACACACCTCTTGGAAAGGTCGAGGTACTTTGGCCTAGCCTTCGATTGGTCTGGAGAAGCAATCGCCATTCCTAGCTGATGAATCAAATGATTCTGAAAGAAACGGTGAAAAGTGCGGATCCTGTTTCAGTCTTTAGACTGAAACAGGATCCGCACTATTCACCTGTCCCACAAAGGCGCACTTCTCATGTCTGGCGCTAGTCCAACAAACCCAGGACTGACAGAGGCCCTGCACTTGCCACCTCAGAAAAATATCTCATCTCCAAAGAAGGATTCTTCTGCTAACGGTTGAAAAGGGCTCCCGTTCTTGAAACAGTGGTGAAAAAATGGTGAAATAATACTGAAAACAATCCTATCTTCCAAGGCTCCTGTGCCAGCTATGGGAAATAGCAAGTTACCTGGGCCTCAGCAGAGGTTTCTCTGCAAAAAGCATCATAGGCTTCAGGATGCAGAGACCGACCTCATGACTATTACGGTGCCAAACGCCATGGAAATGGCAAATAACTACCAACACACTGGTCGTTTCAAAGTGTCAGGATGAAATCTGAAGCACCATCCACACTTTTCCCATCTCACGCAAATATGCACTTTCCAACTCTGGAGGTAAACAAATCAAAGGCAGGGCTGACAGAAGCCCCGCACTTACACCCCACCATGAAATCTCAACTACCAGGCAGGATTCTTATGCTAATGCGAGAACCCTGCTCGGGTTCTGAAAATAATGCTGAAACCACAACAGAATAATACTTAAAAGAACACTTTCTTGGTAGTCTCTGGGACCAACTATTGGAAATGCCAAGATTAATGGGCCTCAGCCTGTTTCGTCTGTGAAAACTCTGGTATGCTTAAGGATGCAGAGACCAACCTTAGGACAATTACGGTGAAAAGTGATTCGGAAAAATACCAAATAGTTCTCCACTTAGCGGTTCTTTCAAAAGGTGGGCCACACACCTCTTGGAAAGATCGAGTTACATTGGCCTAGCCTTCGATTGGTCTGGAGAAGCAATCGCCATTCCTAGCTGATGAACCAAATGATTCTGAAAGGAACGGTGAAAAGTGCGGATCCTGTTTCAGTCTTTAGACTGAAACAGGATCCGCACTATTCACCTGTCCCACAAAGGCGCACTTCTCATGTCTGGCGCTAGTCCAACAAACCCAGGACTGACAGAGGCCCTGCACTTGCCACCCCAGAAAAATATCTCATCTCCAAAGAAGGATTCTTCCGCTAACGGTTGAAAAGGGCTCCCGTTCTTCAAACAGTGGTGAAAAAATGGTGAAATAATACTGAAAACAATCCTATCTTCCAAGGCTACTGTGCCAGCTATGGGAAATAGCAAGTTAACTGGGCCTCAGCAGAGGTTTCTCTGCAAAAAGCATCATAGGCTTCAGGATGCAGAGACCGACCTCATGACTATTACGGTGCCAAACGCCATGGAAATGGCAAATAATTACCAACACACTGATCATTTCAAATGTCAGTATGAAATCTTGAAACACGATCCACACTTTTCCCATCTCACGCAATTATGCACTTTCCAATTCTGGAGGTAAACAAATCAAAGGCAGGGCTGACAGAATCCCCCAACTTATACCCCACCCAGAAATCTCAACTACCAGGCAGGATTCTTATGCTAATGCGAGAACCCTGCTCGGGTTCTGAAAATAATGCTGAAACCACAACGGAATAATACTTAAAAGAACACTTTCTTGCTAGTCTCTAGGAAAAACTATTGGAAATGCCAAGATTACTGGGCCTCAGCCTGTTTCGTCTGTGAAAACTCTCGTAAGCTTAAGGATGCAGAGACCAACCTTATGACAACTACGGTGAAAAGTGCTTCGAAAAAATACCAAATAGTTCTCCACTTAGCGGTTCTTTCAAAAGTTGGGCCACACACCTCTTGGAAAGATCCAGGTACTTTGGCCTAGCCTTCGGTGGTCTGGAGAAGCAATCGCCATTCCTAGCTGATGAATCAAATGATTCTGAAAGGAACGGTGAAAAGTGCGGATCCAGTTTTAGTCTTTAGACTGAAACTGGATCCGCACTATTCACCTGTCCCAAAAAGGCGCACTTCTCATGTCTGGCGCTAGTCCAACAAACCCAGGACTGACAGAGGCCCTGCACTTGCTACCCCAGAAAAATATCTTATCTCCAAAGAAGGATTCTTCCGCTAACGGTTGAAAAGGGCTCCCGTTCATGAAACAGTGGTGAAAAAATGGTGAAATAATACTGAAAACAATCCTATCTTCCAAGGCTCCTGTGCCAGCTATGGGAAATAGCAAGTTACCTGGGCCTCAGCAGAGGTTTCTCTGCAAAAAGCATCATAGGCTTCAGGATGCAGAGACCGACTTCATGACTATTACGGGGCCAAACGCCATGGAAATGGCAAATAATTACCAACACACTGGTCATTTCAAAGTGTCAGGATGAAATCTGAAGCACGATCCACACTTTTCCCATCTCACACAACTATGCACTTTCCAACTCTGGAGGTAAACAAATCAAAGGCAGGGCTGGCAGAAGCCCCGCACTTACACCCCACCATGAAATACCAACTACCCGGCAAGATTCTTATGCTAATGCGAGAACCCTGCTCGGGTTCTGAAAATAATGCTGAAACCACAACAGAATAATACTTAAAAGAACACTTTCTTGGTAGTCTCTAGGACCAACTATTGGAAATGCCAAGATTCATGGGCCTCAGCCTGTTTCGTCTGTGAAGAGTCTGGTATGCTTAAGGATGCAGAGACCAACCTTATGGCAATTACGGTGAAAAGTGCTTCGGAAAAATAACAAATAGTTCTCCACTTAGCGGTTCTTTCAAAAGTTCGGCCACAGACCTCTTGGAAAGATCGAGGTACTTTGGCCTAGCCTTCGATTGGTCTGGTGATGCAATCGCCATTCCTAGCTGATGAATCAAATGATTCTGAAAGGAACGGTGAAAAGTGCGGATCCTGTTTCAGTCTTTAGACTGAAACAGGATCCGCACTATTCACCTGTCCCACAAAGGCGCACTTCTCATGGTTCTGAAAATAATGGTGAAACCACAGTGCAGTAATACTTAAAAGAAAACTTTCTTTATAGTCTCTAGTACCAACTATTGGAAATGCCAAGTTTACTGGGCCTCAGCATACTTCTGTCTGTGAAAACTACGCTATTCTTAAGGATGAAGAGAACAATCTTATGAAAATTATGGTGAAAAGTGCTATGAAAAAACACCAAATAGTTCTCAACCTAGCGGTTATTTCAAAAGTTTTGCCACACACCTCTTGTAAAGATCGAGTTACTTTGGCCTAGCCTTCGATTGGTCTGGAGAAGGCATCGTCATTCCTAACTGATGAATCAAATGATTCTGAGAAGAACAGTTACAAGTTCTGAAACAGGATCCGCACTATTCACCTCTCACACAAATGCGCACTTCTCATGTCTGGCGCTAGTCCAACAAACCCAGGACTGACAGAGGCCCTGCACTTGCCACCCAGAAAAATCTCTCATCTCCAAAGAAGGATTCTTATGCTAACAATTGAAAAGTACTCCCATTCTTGAAACAGTGGTGAAAGGATGGTCAAATAATACTGAAAACAATCGTATCTTCAAAGGCTCTGGTGCCAGGTATGGGAAACACCAACTTACCTGGGCCCCAGTAGAGTTTTCTCTGCGAAAAGCATCATAGGCTTAAGGATGCAGACACCAACCTTATCACTATTACGGTTAAAAATGCTATGGAAATGGCACATAATTACCAACATACTGGTTATTTGAAAAGTGTCAGGATGAAATCAGAAGCACGATCCACACTGTTCCCATCATATGCAAATATGCACTTACCAACTTTGGAGGTAAACAAATCAAACACAGGGCTCACAGAGGCCGGGCACTTACACCCCACACATAAATCTCAACTACCAGGCAGGATTCTTATGCTAATGAGAGAAACCTGTTCTGGTTCTGAAAGTAATAGTGAAACCACAGTGGAATGATACTTAAAAGAACACTTTTTTTATAGTCTCTATTACCGGCTATTGGAAATGCCAAGTTTACTGGGCCTTAGCATACTTTTGTCCTTGAAAACTATCGTATGCTTAAGGATGCAGAGACCAACCTTATGAAAATTATGGTGAGAAGTGCTACCAAAAAATACCAAGTAGTTCTCAACCTAGCAGTTATTTCAAAAGTTTTGCCACACACCTCTTGGAAATCTGGAGTTACTTTGGCCTAGCCTTCGATTGGTCTGGAGAAGCAATCGCCATTCCTCGCTGATGAATCAAATGATTTTGAGAAGAACAGTGAAAAGTGTGGATCCTGTTTCAGTCTTTAGACTGGTGTCTCCTTAACTAGTTTCAGCCCCCAATACTATTTCCACCTGGGTCCTATTAGTCTCCCGCAGAACTAGGCTTTCACAGAGCGCACTTTGGGAAACACAGCTCAAATGCGCGAGCAGTAAACCTTACACCTGAATTAGGGTCTGCACAGAACTCTCAGTTTTCTCTGCTAATATAACTGAGGTACAAATTCACTTTTACAAGAGGATCTGAGGTGTCAAATACATTTCCCTGCAAGCAAGCAAGTTCGCTGAGCATATGAATCAGCCATGCAAAAGGATAGATGTGGCTGGTTCCCTGGGGAACTTCAGGCTGGCTGGGCCACTGAGAGAGCCGGGCAAGGGGAGGGAGTGCCACTCGAGCCCTGTGCTCTCCTGGGAACTCCGACCAGGCCCACCACTGTCACAGGGCCTCATGGGGAATCAGGATGCAAGTCCTTCTTCCACTGTGGTTTCACTATTATATTCACAACCAGAGCAGATTTCATCCATTAGCAAAAGAATCCTTCCTCCTAGTTGAGATTTCTGTGTGGGGTGTAAGTGTGGGGCTTCTGTCAGCCCTGTGTTTGATTTGTTTACCTCCAGAGTTGGTAAGTGCATATTTGCGTGTGATGGGAACAGTGTGGATTGTTCTTCTGACTTCAACCTGACACTTTAAACTGAAAGAGGATCCACACTATTCACCTCTCACACAAAGGCGCACTTCTCATGTCTGGCTCTAGTCCAACAAACCCAGGACTGACAGAGGCCCTGCACTTGCCACCCCAGAAAAATATCTCATCTCTAAAGAAGGATTCTTATCCTAACGGTTGAATAGTGCTCCCGTTCTTGAAACAGTGGTGAAAGGATAGTGAAATAATACTGAAAACAATCGTATCTTCAAAGGCTCTGGTGCCAGCTCTGGGAAATACCACGTTACCTGGGCGTCAGTAGAGTTTTCTCTGCGAAAGGCATCATAGGCTTAAGGATGCAGAGACCAAGCTTATAACTATTACGGTGAAAAACGCTATGGAAACGGCACATAATTACCAACATAGTGGTTATGTCAAAAGTGTCAGGATGAAATCTGAAGCATGATCCACACTTTTCCCATCTCACGCAAATATGCACTTACCAACTCTGGAGGTAAACAAATCAAACACAGGGCTCACAGAAGCCCCGCACTTACACCCCACACAGAAATCTCAACTAGGAGGAAGGATTCTTATGCTAATGCATGAAACCTGCTCTGGTTCAGAAAATAATGGTGAAACCACAATGGAGTAATACTTAAAAGAACACTTTCTTTATAGTCTCTAGTAGCAACTATTGGAAATGCCAAGTTTACTGGGCCTCAGCATACTTTTGTCTGTGAAAACTTTCGTATGCTTAAGGATGCAGAGACCAACCTTATGACAATTATGGTGAAAAGTGCTATGGAAAAATACCAAATAGTTCTCAACCTAGCAGTTATTTCAAAAGTTGTGCCGCATACCTCTTGGAAAGATGGAGTTACTTTGGCCTAGCCTTCGATTGGTCTGGAGAAGGAATCGCCATTCCTAGCTGATGAATCAAATGATTCTGAAAGGAACGATGAAAAGTTTGGATCCTTTTTCAGTCTTTTTTTTTTTTTTTTTTTGTATTCCTGGACCGCCTAGAATCACGATGAAGATGGACTTGCATCCTGATTCCCCATGAGGCCCTGTGAAAGCGGTGGGCCTGGTCGGCGTTCCCAGGAGAGCACAGGGCTCGAGTGGCACTCCCTCCCCTTGACCGGCTCTCTCAGTGGCCCAGCTAGCCTGAAGTTCCCCAGGGAACCAGCCGCATCTACCCTTTTGCATGGCTGATTCATATGCTCGGCGAATCTCACTGGCTCACAGGCAAATGTATTTGACCCCTCGGATCCTCTTGTGAAGTCAACTTGTACCTCAGTTATATTAGCAGAGAAAACTGAGAGCTCTGTGCAGACCCTAATTCAGGTGTAAGGTTTGCTGCTCACACGTTTGAGCTGTGTTTCCCAAAGTGTGCTCTGTGAAAGCCTAGTTCTGTGGGAGATTAATAGGACCCAGGTGGAAATAGTATTGGGGGCTGAAACTAGTTCAGGAGACACCAGGTGAGGTGAATGTGAATTGTTGCTTGGCTGCAGGACTTCTCAGTGCCTTTATGCTGCTGTGCATTGGGAATCTGCAAGGCAGGAAGGGTGATGAACTGCAGTTTCTCCAAACTGACCTTATCCTAAAGCCATTCCTCAGTGGGAGGTCTGGGGGCATTACTACTCTGCTGAACACAGTTAGGGAAATGCTGGTCTAGAATTGTAGAAACCACAGTGCTCTCAGGTCTTTGCACATGGGGCCGTACCATGTAATGTCAAGAGGCTTTGGGGAGTCGGGGAGGTAAGGCCCAAGGTCTCCCCTGCAGTTGTGGGGCTCTTCTCACCCTCCTGGGCAGTGTATTCACTGTCGATGATCCTGGCCAAACCGAAGTCAGCGATTTTGCAACACAAGGTCTCAGACACCAGGATGTTGGCCGCCCATAGGTAGCGGTGGATAGAATTCATGTGCTCGATGTACGCCATCCCTTCGGTGATCTGGGCTGACATGTCGATCAGTCTCGGGAGGGACAGTCTGCCACCGTAGTCTGTCTTCAGGAAATCCAGCAGGCACCCTCTGGCCACATACTCGGTGACAATATAGATGGGCTCCTTGGGGACCATGGTGTAGAGCCAGACCAGCCTCTCGTGCTACAGAGCCTTCATCAGGTTCGCCTGACCCAGGAAGGCTTCCGGAGACATCCTTCCCTCATTCAAGGTCTTGATGGCCACCTTCACATTGTTTCTGTAGTAGCCCATCCAGACTTCGCCAAACTGCCCTGATCCGAGTTTCCTGACCAGCCTGAGAGACTGCCGGGGGATCTCCCACTTGTCCTGGGCCCAGGGGTTATGAGGAGCAAGGCTGACGCAGGGCACGGTCAGCCTCTGGCACAAACCATCCCCTTTCTTGCAGTAGTGCTGCACCAGGGCCTGGAGCGAGGGGAAGGTGACCCGGAGGGAGATGTAGCAGCCCCCTTCCTCCAGGGAGCGGATCTTATAGTGCTTGACTATTTCCCCCTGGGCGGTGACATCCTTCACAGACAGGAAGAAGGCACCTTTGCTGGTTTACTCTCTCTGATGAGAAAGGAGCCGGCCTCTCACAAAAAGGCGCACTTCTCATGTCTGGCGCTAGTCCAACAAACCCAGGAGTCACAGAGGCCCTGCACTTGCCACCCAGAAAAATATCTCATCTCCAAAGAAGGATTCTTACGGTAACGCTTGAAAAGTACTCCCATTCTTGAAACAGTGGTGAAAGGATGGTGAAATAATACTGAAAACAATCCCATTTTCCAAGGCTCCGGTGTCAGCTCTGAGAAATACCAAGTTACCTGGGACTCAGTAGAGTTTTCTCTACCGAAAGGCATCATAGGCTTCGGGATGCAGAGACTAACCTTATCACTATTACAGTAAAAAACGCTATGGAAATGGCACATAATTACGAACATACTGGTGATTTCAAAAGTGTCAGGATGAAATCTGAAGCACGATCCACACTTTTCCCATCTCACCCAAATATGCACTTTCCAACTCTGGAGGTAAATAAATCAAAGGCAGGGCTGACAGAAACCCCCAATTACACCCCACCCAGAAATCTCAACTACCAGGCAGGATTCTCATGCTAATACGAGAACCTAGCTCGGGTTGTGAAAACACTGGTGAAACCACAGTGGAATAATACTTAAAAGAACACTTTCTTTGTAGTCTCTAAGTCCAACTATTGGAAATGCCAAGTTTACCAGGCCTCAGCCTGCTTTCGTCTGTGAAAACTCTCGTATGCTTAAGGGTGCAGAGACTAACCTTATGACGATTATGGTGAAAAGTGCTATGGAAAAAAGCCAAATAGTTCTCCGCCTAGCGGTTGTTTCAAAAATTGTGCCACACAACTCTTGGAAAGATCGAGTTACTTTGGCCTAGCCTTCGATTGGTCTGGAGAAGCAATTGCCATTCCTAGCTGATGAATCAAATGATTCTGAAAGGAATGGTGAAAAGTGCGGATCCTGTTTCAGTCTTTAGACTGAAATAGGATCCGCACTATTCACCTGTCCCACAATGTCGCACTTCTCATGTCTGGTGCTAGTCCGACAAACCCAGGACTGACAGGGGCCCTGCACTTGCCACCCCAGAAAAATATCTCATCTCCAAAGAAGGATTCTTACGCTAACGGTTGACAAGGCCTCCCCTTCTTGAAACAGTGGTGAAAGGATGGTGAAATAATACTGAAAAGAATCCTTTCTTCCAAGGCTCCTGTGCCAGCTATGGGAAACAGCAAGTTACCTGGGCCTCAGCAGAGGTTTCCCTGCGAAAAGCATCATAGGCTTCAGGATTTAAAGACCGACCTCAGGACTCTTACGGTGCAAAACGCTATGGAAATGGCAAATAATTACCAACACACTGGTGATTTCAAAAGTGTCAGGATGAAATCCGAAGCACGATCCAACTTTTCCCATCTCACGCAAATATGCACTTACCAACTCTGGAGGTAAACAAATCAAATGCAGGGCTGACAGAAGCCCCACACTTACACCCCACCCAGAAATCTCAACTACCAGGCAGGATTCTAATGCTAATGCGAGAAACCTGCTATGGTTCTGAAAACAATGGTGAAACCACAGTGGAATAATACTTAAAAAAACACTTTCTTGGTAGTCTCTAGGACCAACTATTGGAAATGCCAAGATTACTGGGCCTCAGCCTGTTTCGTCTGTGAAAATTTCGTATGCTTAAGGATGCAGAGACCAACCTTATTACAATTACGGTGAAAAGTGCTTCGGAAAAATACCAAATAGTTCTCCACTTAGCAGTTCTTTCAAAAGTTGGGCCACACACCTCTTGGAAAGATCGAGTTACTTTGGCCTAGCCTTCGATTGGTCTGGAGAAGCAATCGCCATTCCTAGCTGATGAATCAAATGATTCTGAAAGGAACGGTGAAAAGTGCGGATCCTGTTTCAGTCTTTAGACTGAAACAGGATCCGCACTATTCACCTGTCCCACACGGCGCACTTCTCATGTCTGGCGCTAGTCCAACAAACCCAGGACTGACAGAGGCCCTGCACTTGCCACCCCAGAAAAATATCTCATCTCCAAAGAAGGATTCTTCCGCTAACCGTTGAAAAGGGCTCCCGTTCTTGAAACAGTGGTGAAAAAATGGTGAAATAACACTAAAAACAATCCTATCTTCCAAGGCTCCTGTGCCAGCAATGGGAAACAGCAAGTTACCTGGGCCTCAGCAGAGGTTTCTCTGCAAAAAGCATCATAGGCTTCAGGATGCAGAGACCGACCTCATGACTATTACGGTGCCAAACGCCATAGAAATGGCAAATAATTACCAACACACTGGTCATTTCAATGTGTCAGGATGAAATCTGAATCACGATCCACACTTTTCCCATCTCACGCAATATGCACTTTCCAACTCTGGAGGTAAACAAATCAAAGGCAGAGCTGACAGAAGCCACGCACTTACACCGCACCCAGAAATCTCAACTACCAGGCAGGATTCTTATGCTAATGCGAGAACCCTGCTTGGGTTCTGAAAATAATGCTGAAACCACAACACAATAATACTTAAAAGAACACTTTCTTGGTAGTCTCTAGGACCAACTATTGGAAATGCCAAGATTACTGGGCCTCATCCTGTTTCGTCTGTGAAAACTCTCGTATGCTTAAGGATGCAGAGACCAACCTTATGACAATTACGGTGAAAAGTGCTTCGTAAAAACACCAAATAGTTCTCCACTTAGCGGTTCTTTCAAAAGTTGGGCCACACACCTCTAGGAAAGATCGAGGTACTTTGGCCTAGCCTTCGATTGGTCTGAAGAAGCAATCGCCATTCCTAGCTGATGAATCAAATGATTCTGAAAGGAACGGTGAAAAGTGCGGATCCTTTTTCCGGTCTTTAGACTGAAACAGGATCCGCACTATTCACCTGTCCCACAAAGGCGCACTTCTCATGTCTGGCGCTAGTCCAACAAACCCAGGACTTACAAAGGCCCTGCACTTGCCACCCCAGAAAAATATCTCAACTCCAAGGAAGGATTCTTCCGCTAACGGTTGAAAAGGGCTCCCGTTCTTGAAACAGTGGTGAAAAAATGGTGAAATAATACTGAAAACAATCCTATCTTCCAAGGCTCCTGTGCCAGCTATGGGAAATAGCAAGTTACCTGGGCCTCAGCAGAGGTTTCTCTGCAAAAAGCATCATAGGCTTCAGGATGCAGAGACCGACCTCATGACTATTACGGTGCCAAACGCCATGGAAATGGCAAATAATTACCAACACACTGGTCGTTTCAAAGTGTCAGGATGAAATCTGATGCACGATCCACACTTTTCCCATCTCACGCAAATATGCACTTTCCAGCTCTGGAGGTAATCAAATCAAAGGCAGGGCTGACAGAAGCCCCGCACTTACACCCCACCATGAAATCTCAACTACCAGGCAGGATTCTTATGCTAATGCGAGAACCCTACTCGGGTACTGAAAATAATGCTGAAACCACAATGGAATAATACTTAAAAGAACACTTTCTTGGTAGGCTCTAGGACCAACTATTGGAAATGCCAAGATTAATGGGCCTCAGGCTGTTTCGTTTTTGAAAACTCTGGTATGCTTAAGGATGCAGAGACCAACCTTAGGACAATTACGGTGAAAAGTGCTTCGGAAAAATACTAAATAGTTCTCCACTTAGCGGTTCTTTCAAAAGTTGGGCCACACATCTCTTGGAAAGATCGAGTTACTTTGGCCTAGCCTTCGATTGGTCTGGAGAAGCAATCGCCATTCCTAGCTGATGAATCAAATGATTCTGAAAGGAACGGTGAAAAGTGCGGATCCTGTTTCAGTCTTTAGACTGAAACAGCATCCGCACTATTCACCTGTCCCCAAAGGCGCACTTCCCATGTCTGGCGCTACTCCAACAAACCCAGGACTGACAGAGGCCCTGCACTTGCCACCCCAGAAAAATATCTCATCTCCAAAGAAGGATTCTTCCGCTACCGGTTGAAAAGAGCTCCCGTTCTTGAAACAGTGGTGAAAAAAGGGTGAAATAATACTGAAAACAATCCTATCTTCCAAGGCTCCTGTGACGGCTATGGGAAATAGCAAGTTACCTGGGCCTCAGCAGAGGTTTCTCTGCAAAAAGCATCATAGGCTTCAGGATGCAGAGACCGACCTCATGACTATTACGGTGCCAAACACCATGGAAATGGCAAATAATTACCAACACACTGGTCATTTCAAAGTGTCTGGATGAAATCTGAAGCACGATCCACACTTTTCCCATCTCACGCAATATGCACTTTCCAACTCTGGAGGTAAACAAATCAAAGGCAGGGCCGGCAGAAGCCCCGCACTTACACCCCACCCAGAAATCTCAACTACCAGGCAGGATTCTTATGCTAATGCGAGAACCCTGCTCGGGTTCTGAAAATAATGCTGAAACCACAAAGGAATAATACTTAAAAAAACACTTTCTTGGTAGTCTCTAGACCAACTATTGGAAATGCCAAGATTACTGGGCCTCAGCCTGTTTCGTCTGTGAATACTGTGGTATGCTTAAGGATGCAGAGACCAACCTTATATCAATTACGGTGAAAAGTGCTTCGGAAAAATACCAAATAATTCTCCACTTAGCAGTTCTTTCAAAAGTTGGGCCACACACCTCTTGGAAAGATCGAGTTACTTTGGCCTAGCCTTCGAATGGTCTGGAGAAGCAATCGCCATTCCTAGCTGATGAATCAAATTATTCTGAAAGGAACTGTGAAAAGTGCGGATCCTGTTTCAGTCTTTAGACTGAAACAGGATCCGCACTATTCACCTGTCCCACAAAGGCGCACTTCTCATGTCTGGCGCTAGTCCAACAAACCCAGGACTGACAAAGGCCCTGCACTTGCCACCCCAGAAAAATATCTCATCTCCAAAGAAGGATTCTTCCACTAACGGTTGAAAAGGGCTCCCGTTCTTGAAACAGTGGTGAAAAAATGGTGAAATAATACTGAAAACAATCCTATCTTCCAAGGCTCCTGTGCCAGCTATGGGAAATAGCAAGTTACCTGGGCCTCAGCAGAGGTTTCTCTGCAAAAAGCATCATAGGCTTCACGATGCACAGACCGACCTCATGACTATTACGGTGCCAAACGCCATGGAAATGGAAATAATTACCAACACACTGGTCATTTCAAAGTGTCAGGATGAAATCTGAAGCACGATCCACACTTTTCCCATCTCACGCAAATATGAACTTTCCAACTCTGGAGGTAAACAAATCAAAGGCAGGGCTGACAGAAGCCCCGCACTTACACCCCACCATGAAATCTCAACTACCAGGCAGGATTCTTATGCTAATGCGAGAACCCCGCTCGGGTACTGAAAATAATACTGAAACCACAATGGAATAATACTTAAAAGAACACTTTCTTGGTAGTCTCTAGGACCAACTATTGGAAATGCCAAGATTACTGGGTCTCAGCCTGTTTCGTCTGTGAAAACTCTCGTATGCTTAAGGATGCAGAGACCAACCTTAGGACAATTACGGTGAAAAGTGCTTAGGAAAAATACCAAATAGTTCTCCACTTAGCGGTTCTTTCAAAAGTTGGGCCACACACCTCTTGGAAAGATCGAGGTACTTTGGCCTAGCCTTCGATTGGTCTGGAGAAGCAATCGCCATTCCTAGCTGATGAATCAAATGATTCTGAAAGGAACGGTGAAAAGTGCGGATCCTGTTTCAGTCTTTAGACTGAAACAGGATCCGCACTATTCACCTGTCCCACAAAGGCGCACTTCTCATGTCTGGCGCTAGTCCAACAAACCCAGGACTGACAGAGGCCCTGCACTTGCCACCCCAGAAAAATATCTCATCTCCAAAGAAGGATTCTTACGCTAACGGTTGAAAAGGGCTCCGGTTCTTGAAACAGTGGTGAAAAAATGGTGAAAAAATACTGAAAACAATCCTACCTTCCAAGGCTCCTGTGCCAGCTATGGGAAAGAGCAAGTTACCTGGGCCTCAGCAGAGGTTTCTCTGCAAAAAGCATCATAGGCTTCAGGATGCAGAGACCGACCTCATGACTATTACGGGGCCAAACGCCATGGAAATGGCAAATAATTACCAACACACTGGTCATTTCAAAGTGTCTGGATGAAATCTGAAGCACGATCCACACTTTTCCAATCTCACGCAAATATGCACTTTCCAACTCTGGAGGTAAACAAATCAAAGGCAGGGCTCACAGAAGCCCAGAAGTTACACCCCACCATGAAATCTCAACTACCAGGCAGGATTCTTATGCTAATACGAGAACCCTGCTCGGGTTCTGAAAATAATGCTGAAACCACAAAGGAATAATACTTAAAAGAACACTTTCTTGGTAGTCTCTAAGACCAACTATTGGAAATGCCAAGATTACTGGGCCTCAGCCTGTTTCGTCTGTGAAGACACTGGTATGCTTAGTGATGCAGAGACCAACCTTAGGACAATTACGGTGAAAAGTGCTTAGGAAAAATACCAAATAGTTCTCCACTTAGCGGTTCTTTCAAAAGTTGGGCCACACACCTCTTGGAAAGTTCCAGGTACTTTGGCCTAGCCTTCGATTGGTCTGGAGAAGCAATCGCCATTCCTAGCTGATGAATCAAATGATTCTGAAAGGAACGGTGAAAAGTGCGGATCCTGTTTCAGTCTTTAGACTGAAACAGGATCCGCACTATTCACCTGTCCCACAAAGGCGCACTTCTCATGTCTGGCGCTAGTCCAACAAACCCAGGACTGACAGAGGCCCTGCACTTGCCACCCCAGAAAAATATCTCATCTCCAAAGAAGGATTCTCCCGCTAACGGTTGAAAAGGGCTCCCGTTCTTGAAACAGTGGTCAAAAAATGGTGAAATAATACTGCAAACAATCCTATCTTCCAAGGATCCTGTGCCAGCTATGGGAAATAGCAAGTTACCTGGGCCTCAGCAGAGGTTTCTCTGCAAAAAGCATCATAGGCTTCAGGATGCAGAGACCGACCTCATGACTATTACGGTGCCAAACGCCATGGAAATGGCAAATAATTACCAACACACTGGTCATTTCAAAGTGTCTGGATGAAATCTGAAGCACGATCCACACTTTTCCCATCTCACGCAATATGCACTTTCCAACTCTGGAGGTAAACAAATCAAAGGCAGGGCCGGCAGAAGCCCCGCACTTACACCCCACCCAGAAATCTCAACTACCAGGCAGGATTCTTATGCTAATGCGAGAACCCTGCTCGGGTTCTGAAAATAATGCTGAAACCACAAAGGAATAATACTTAAAAAAACACTTTCTTGGTAGTCTCTAGACCAACTATTGGAAATGCCAAGATTACTGGGCCTCAGCCTGTTTCGTCTGTGAATACTGTGGTATGCTTAAGGATGCAGAGACCAACCTTATATCAATTACGGTGAAAAGTGCTTCGGAAAAATACCAAATAATTCTCCACTTAGCAGTTCTTTCAAAAGTTGGGCCACACACCTCTTGGAAAGATCGAGTTACTTTGGCCTAGCCTTCGAATGGTCTGGAGAAGCAATCGCCATTCCTAGCTGATGAATCAAATTATTCTGAAAGGAACTGTGAAAAGTGCGGATCCTGTTTCAGTCTTTAGACTGAAACAGGATCCGCACTATTCACCTGTCCCACAAAGGCGCACTTCTCATGTCTGGCGCTAGTCCAACAAACCCAGGACTGACAAAGGCCCTGCACTTGCCACCCCAGAAAAATATCTCATCTCCAAAGAAGGATTCTTCCACTAACGGTTGAAAAGGGCTCCCGTTCTTGAAACAGTGGTGAAAAAATGGTGAAATAATACTGAAAACAATCCTATCTTCCAAGGCTCCTGTGCCAGCTATGGGAAATAGCAAGTTACCTGGGCCTCAGCAGAGGTTTCTCTGCAAAAAGCATCATAGGCTTCAGGATGCACAGACCGACCTCATGACTATTACGGTGCCAAACGCCATGGAAATGGCAAATAATTACCAACACACTGGTCATTTCAAAGTGTCAGGATGAAATCTGAAGCACGATCCACACTTTTCCCATCTCACGCAAATATGAACTTTCCAACTCTGGAGGTAAACAAATCAAAGGCAGGGCTGACAGAAGCCCCGCACTTACACCCCACCATGAAATCTCAACTACCAGGCAGGATTCTTATGCTAATGCGAGAACCCCGCTCGGGTACTGAAAATAATACTGAAACCACAATGGAATAATACTTAAAAGAACACTTTCTTGGTAGTCTCTAGGACCAACTATTGGAAATGCCAAGATTACTGGGTCTCAGCCTGTTTCGTCTGTGAAAACTCTCGTATGCTTAAGGATGCAGAGACCAACCTTAGGACAATTACGGTGAAAAGTGCTTAGGAAAAATACCAAATAGTTCTCCACTTAGCGGTTCTTTCAAAAGTTGGGCCACACACCTCTTGGAAAGATCGAGGTACTTTGGCCTAGCCTTCGATTGGTCTGGAGAAGCAATCGCCATTCCTAGCTGATGAATCAAATGATTCTGAAAGGAACGGTGAAAAGTGCGGATCCTGTTTCAGTCTTTAGACTGAAACAGGATCCGCACTATTCACCTGTCCCACAAAGGCGCACTTCTCATGTCTGGCGCTAGTCCAACAAACCCAGGACTGACAGAGGCCCTGCACTTGCCACCCCAGAAAAATATCTCATCTCCAAAGAAGGATTCTTACGCTAACGGTTTAAAAGGGCTCCGGTTCTTGAAACAGTGGTGAAAAAATGGTGAAAAAATACTGAAAACAATCCTACCTTCCAAGGCTCCTGTGCCAGCTATGGGAAAGAGCAAGTTACCTGGGCCTCAGCAGAGGTTTCTCTGCAAAAAGCATCATAGGCTTCAGGATGCAGAGACCGACCTCATGACTATTACGGGGCCAAACGCCATGGAAATGGCAAATAATTACCAACACACTGGTCATTTCAAAGTGTCTGGATGAAATCTGAAGCACGATCCACACTTTTCCAATCTCACGCAAATATGCACTTTCCAACTCTGGAGGTAAACAAATCAAAGGCAGGGCTCACAGAAGCCCAGAAGTTACACCCCACCATGAAATCTCAACTACCAGGCAGGATTCTTATGCTAATACGAGAACCCTGCTCGGGTTCTGAAAATAATGCTGAAACCACAAAGGAATAATACTTAAAAGAACACTTTCTTGGTAGTCTCTAAGACCAACTATTGGAAATGCCAAGATTACTGGGCCTCAGCCTGTTTCGTCTGTGAAGACACTGGTATGCTTAGTGATGCAGAGACCAACCTTAGGACAATTACGGTGAAAAGTGCTTAGGAAAAATACCAAATAGTTCTCCACTTAGCGGTTCTTTCAAAAGTTGGGCCACACACCTCTTGGAAAGTTCCAGGTACTTTGGCCTAGCCTTCGATTGGTCTGGAGAAGCAATCGCCATTCCTAGCTGATGAATCAAATGATTCTGAAAGGAACGGTGAAAAGTGCGGATCCTGTTTCAGTCTTTAGACTGAAACAGGATCCGCACTATTCACCTGTCCCACAAAGGCGCACTTCTCATGTCTGGCGCTAGTCCAACAAACCCAGGACTGACAGAGGCCCTGCACTTGCCACCCCAGAAAAATATCTCATCTCCAAAGAAGGATTCTCCCGCTAACGGTTGAAAAGGGCTCCCGTTCTTGAAACAGTGGTCAAAAAATGGTGAAATAATACTGCAAACAATCCTATCTTCCAAGGCTCCTGTGCCAGCTATGGGAAATAGCAAGTTACCTGGGCCTCAGCAGAGGTTTCTCTGCAAAAAGCATCATAGGCTTCAGGATGCAGAGACCGACCTCATGACTATTACGGTGCCAAACGCCATGGAAATGGCAAATAATTACCAACACACTGGTCATTTCAAAGTGTCTGGATGAAATCTGAAGCACGATCCACACTTTTCCCATCTCACGCAATATGCACTTTCCAACTCTGGAGGTAAACAAATCAAAGGCAGGGCCGGCAGAAGCCCCGCACTTACACCCCACCCAGAAATCTCAACTACCAGGCAGGATTCTTATGCTAATGCGAGAACCCTGCTCGGGTTCTGAAAATAATGCTGAAACCACAAAGGAATAATACTTAAAAAAACACTTTCTTGGTAGTCTCTAGACCAACTATTGGAAATGCCAAGATTACTGGGCCTCAGCCTGTTTCGTCTGTGAATACTGTGGTATGCTTAAGGATGCAGAGACCAACCTTATATCAATTACGGTGAAAAGTGCTTCGGAAAAATACCAAATAATTCTCCACTTAGCAGTTCTTTCAAAAGTTGGGCCACACACCTCTTGGAAAGATCGAGTTACTTTGGCCTAGCCTTCGAATGGTCTGGAGAAGCAATCGCCATTCCTAGCTGATGAATCAAATTATTCCGAAAGGAACTGTGAAAAGTGCGGATCCTGTTTCAGTCTTTAGACTGAAACAGGATCCGCACTATTCACCTGTCCCACAAAGGCGCACTTCTCATGTCTGGCGCTAGTCCAACAAACCCAGGACTGACAAAGGCCCTGCACTTGCCACCCCAGAAAAATATCTCATCTCCAAAGAAGGATTCTTCCACTAACGGTTGAAAAGGGCTCCCGTTCTTGAAACAGTGGTGAAAAAATGGTGAAATAATACTGAAAACAATCCTATCTTCCAAGGCTCCTGTGCCAGCTATGGGAAATAGCAAGTTACCTGGGCCTCAGCAGAGGTTTCTCTGCAAAAAGCATCATAGGCTTCAGGATGCACAGACCGACCTCATGACTATTACGGTGCCAAACGCCATGGAAATGGCAAATAATTACCAACACACTGGTCATTTCAAAGTGTCAGGATGAAATCTGAAGCACGATCCACACTTTTCCCATCTCACGCAAATATGAACTTTCCAACTCTGGAGGTAAACAAATCAAAGGCAGGGCTGACAGAAGCCCCGCACTTACACCCCACCATGAAATCTCAACTACCAGGCAGGATTCTTATGCTAATGCGAGAACCCCGCTCGGGTACTGAAAATAATGCTGAAACCACAATGGAATAATACTTAAAAGAACACTTTCTTGGTAGTCTCTAGGACCAACTATTGGAAATGCCAAGATTACTGGGTCTCAGCCTGTTTCGTCTGTGAAAACTCTCATATGCTTAAGGATGCAGAGACCAACCTTAGGACAATTACGGTGAAAAGTGCTTAGGAAAAATACCAAATAGTTCTCCACTTAGCGGTTCTTTCAAAAGTTGGGCCACACACCTCTTGGAAAGATCGAGGTACTTTGGCCTAGCCTTCGATTGGTCTGGAGAAGCAATCGCCATTCCTAGCTGATGAATCAAATGATTCTGAAAGGAACGGTGAAAAGTGCGGATCCTGTTTCAGTCTTTAGACTGAAACAGGATCCGCACTATTCACCTGTCCCACAAAGGCGCACTTCTCATGTCTGGCGCTAGTCCAACAAACCCAGGACTGACAGAGGCCCTGCACTTGCCACCCCAGAAAAATATCTCATCTCCAAAGAAGGATTCTTACGCTAACGGTTGAAAAGTGCTCCGGTTCTTGAAACAGTGGTGAAAAAATGGTGAAAAAATACTGAAAACAATCCTACCTTCCAAGGCTCCTGTGCCAGCTATGGGAAAGAGCAAGTTACCTGGGCCTCAGCAGAGGTTTCTCTGCAAAAAGCATCATAGGCTTCAGGATGCAGAGACCGACCTCATGACTATTACGGGGCCAAACGCCATGGAAATGGCAAATAATTACCAACACACTGGTCATTTCAAAGTGTCTGGATGAAATCTGAAGCACGATCCACACTTTTCCAATCTCACGCAAATATGCACTTTCCAACTCTGGAGGTAAACAAATCAAAGGCAGGGCTCACAGAAGCCCCGAAGTTACACCCCACCATGAAATCTCAACTACCAGGCAGGATTCTTATGCTAATACGAGAACCCTGCTCGGGTTCTGAAAATAATGCTGAAACCACAAAGGAATAATACTTAAAAGAACACTTTCTTGGTAGTCTCTAAGACCAACTATTGGAAATGCCAAGATTACTGGGCCTCAGCCTGTTTCGTCTGTGAAGACACTGGTATGCTTAGTGATGCAGAGACCAACCTTAGGACAATTACGGTGAAAAGTGCTTAGGAAAAATACCAAATAGTTCTCCACTTAGCGGTTCTTTCAAAAGTTGGGCCACACACCTCTTGGAAAGTTCCAGGTACTTTGGCCTAGCCTTCGATTGGTCTGGAGAAGCAATCGCCATTCCTAGCTGATGAATCAAATGATTCTGAAAGGAACGGTGAAAAGTGCGGATCCTGTTTCAGTCTTTAGACTGAAACAGGATCCGCACTATTCACCTGTCCCACAAAGGCGCACTTCTCATGTCTGGCGCTAGTCCAACAAACCCAGGACTGACAGAGGCCCTGCACTTGCCACCCCAGAAAAATATCTCATCTCCAAAGAAGGATTCTCCCGCTAACGGTTGAAAAGGGCTCCCGTTCTTGAAACAGTGGTCAAAAAATGGTGAAATAATACTGCAAACAATCCTATCTTCCAAGGCTCCTGTGCCAGCTATGGGAAATAGCAAGTTACCTGGGCCTCAGCAGAGGTTTCTCTGCAAAAAGCATCATAGGCTTCAGGATGCAGAGACCGACCTCATGACTATTACGGTGCCAAACGCCATGGAAATGGCAAATAATTACCAACACACTGGTCATTTCAAAGTGTCAGGATGAAATCTGAAGCATGATCCACACTTTTCCCACCTCACGCAAATATGCACTTTCCAACTCTGGAGGTAAACAAATCAAAGGCAGGGCCGACAGAAGCCCCGCACTTACACCCCACCCAGAAATCTCAACTACCAGGCAGGATTCTTATGCTAATGCGAGAACCCTGCTTGGGTTCTGAAAATAATGCTGAAACCACAACAGAGTAATACTTAAAAGAACACTTTCTTGGTAGTCTCTAGGACCAACTATTGGAAATGCCAAGATTACTGGGCCTCAGCCTGTTTCGTCTGTGAAAACTCTGGTATGCTTAAGGATGCAGAGACCAACCTTAGGACAATTACGGTGAAAAGTGCTTAGGAAAAATACCAAATATTTCTCCACTTAGCGGTTCTTTCAAAAGTTGGGCCACACACCTCTTGGAACGATGGAGTTACTTTGGCCTAGCCTTCGATTGGTCTGGAGAAGCAATCGCCATTCCTAGCTGATGAATCAAATGATTCTGAAAGGAACGGTGAAAAGTGCGGATCCTGTTTCAGTCTGTAGACTGAAACAGGATCCGCACTATTCACCTGTCCCACAAAGGCGCACTTCTCATATCTGGCGCTAGTCCAACAAACCCAGGATTGACAGAGGACCTGCACTTGCCACCCCAGAAAAATTTCTCATCTCCAAAGAAGGATTCTTCCGCTAACGGTTGAAAAGGGCTCCCGTTCTTGAAACAGTGGTCAAAAAATGGTGAAATAATACTGAAAACAATCCTATCTTCCAAGGCTCCTGTGCCAGCTATGGGAAATAGCAAGTTACCTGGGCCTCAGCAGAGGTTTCTCTGCAAAAAGAATCATAGGCTTCAGGATGCAGAGACCGACCTCATGAATATTACGGTGCCAAACGCCATGGAAATGGCAAATAATTACCAACACACTGATCATTTCAAATGTCAGTATGAAATCTGAAACACGATTCACACTTTTCCCATCTCACGCAATTATGCACTTTCCAACTCTGGAGGTAAACAAATCAAAGGCAGGGCTGACAGAAGCCCCGCACTTACACCCCACCCAGAAATCTCAACTACCAGGCAGGATTCTTATGCTAATGTGAGAACCCTGCTTGGGTTCTGAAAATAATGCTGAAACCACAACAGAATAATACTTAAAAGAAGACTTTCTTGGTAGTCTCTAGGACCAACTATTGGAAATGCCAAGATTAATGGTCCTCAGCCTGTTTCGTCTGTGAAAACTCTGGTATGCTTAAGGATGCAGAGACCAACCTTAGGACAATTACGGTGAAAAGTGCTTCGGAAAAATACCAAAAAGTTCTCCACTTAGCGGTTCTTTCAGAAGTTGGGCCACACACCTCTTGGAAACATCGAGGTACTTTGGCCTAGCCTTCGATTGGTCTGGAGAAGCAATCGCCATTCCTAGCTGATGAATCAAATGATTCTGAAAGGAACGGTGAAAAGTGCGGATCCTGTTTCAGTCTTTAGACTGAAACAGGATCCGCACTATTCACCTGTCCCACAAAGGCGAACTTCTCATGTCTGGCGCTAGTCCAACAAACCCAGGACTGACAGAGGCCCTGCACTTGCCACCCCAGAAAAACATCTCATCTCCAAAGAAGGATTCTTCCGCTAACGGTTGAAAAGGGCTCCCGTTCTTGAAACAGTGGTGAAAAAATGGTGAAATAATACTGAAAACAATCCTATCTTCCAAGGCTCCTGTGCCAGCTATGGGAAATAGCAAGTTACCTGGGCCTCAGCAGAGGTTTCTCTGCAAAAAGCATCATAGGCTTCAGGATGCACAGACCGATCTCATGACTATTACGGTGCCAAACGCCATGGAAATGGCAAATAATTACCAACACACTGGTCATTTCAAATGTCAGTATGAAATCTGAAACACGATCCACACTTTTCCCATCTCACGCAATTATGCACTTTCCAACTCTGGAGGTAAACAAATCAAAGGCAGGGCAGACAGAATCCCCCAACTTATACCCCACCCAGAAATCTCAACTACCAGGCAGGATTCTTATGCTAATGCGAGAACCCTGCTCGGGTTCTGAAAATAATGCTGAAACCACAACGGAATAATACTTAAAAGAACACTTTCTTGCCAGTCTCTAGGACAAACTATTGGAAATGCCAAGATTACTGGGCCTCAGCCTGTTTCGTCTGTGAAAACTCTGGTATGCTTAAGGATGCAGAGACCAACCTTAGGACAATTACGGTGAAAAGTGCTTAGGAAAAATACCAAATAGTTCTCCACTTAGCGGTTCTTTCAAAAGTTGGGCCACACACCTCTTGGAACGATGGAGTTACTTTGGCCTAGCCTTCGATTGGTCTGGAGAAGCAATCGCCATTCCTAGCTGATGAATCAAATGATTCTGAAAGGAACGGTGAAAAGTGCGGATCCTGTTTCAGTCTGTAGACTGAAACAGGATCCGCACTATTCACCTGTCCCACAAATGCGCACTTCTCATGTCTGGCGCTAGTCCAACAAACCCAGGACTGACAGAGGCCCTGCACTTGCCACCCCAGAAAAATATCTCATCTCCAAAGAAGGATTCTTCCGCTAACGGTTGAAAAGGGCTCCCGTTCTTGAAACAGTGGTCAAAAAATGGTGAAATAATACTGAAAACAATCCTATCTTCCAAGGCTCCTGTGCCAGCTATGGGAAATAGCAAGTTACCTGGGCCTCAGCAGAGGTTTCTCTTCAAAAAGAATCATAGGCTTCAGGATGCAGAGACCGACCTCATGACTATTACGGTGCCAAACGCCATGGAAATGGCAAATAATTACCAACACACTGATCATTTCAAATGTCAGTATGAAATCTGAAACACGATTCACACTTTTCCCATCTCACGCAATTATGCACTTTCCAACTCTGGAGGTAAACAAATCAAAGGGAGGGCTGACAGAAGCCCCGCACTTACACCCCACCCAGAAATCTCAACTACCAGGCAGGATTCTTATGCTAATGTGAGAACCCTGCTCGGGTTCTGAAAATAATGCTGAAACCACAACAGAATAATACTTAAAAGAACACTTTCTTGGTAGTCTCTAACACCAACTATTGGAAATGCCAAGATTAATGGGCCTCAGCCTGTTTCGTCTGTGAAAACTCTGGTATGCTTAAGGATGCAGAGACCAACCTTAGGACAATTACGGTGAAAAGTGCTTAGGAAAAATACCAAATAGTTCTCCACTTAGCGGTTCTTTCAAAAGTTGGGCCACACACCTCTTGGAAATATCGAGGTATTTTGGCCTAGCCTTCGATTGGTCTGGAGAAGCAATCGCCATTCCTAGCTGATGAATCAAATGATTCTGAAAGGAACGGTGAAAAGTGCGGATCCTGTTTCAGTCTTTAGACTGAAACAGCATCCGCACTATTCACCTGTCCCACAAAGGCGCACTTCTCATGTCTGGCGCTAGTCCAACAAACCCAGGACTGACAGAGGCCCTGCATTTGCCACCCCAGAAAAATATCTCATCTCCTAAGAAGGATTCTTCCGCTACCGGTTGAAAAGGGCTCCCGTTCTTGAAACAGTGGTGAAAAAATGGTGAAATAATACTGAAAACAATCCTATCTTCCAAGGCTCCTGTGCCAGCTATGGGAAATAGCAAGTTACCTGGGCCTCAGCAGAGGTTTCTCTGCAAAAGGCATCATAGGCTTCAGGATGCAGAGACCGACCTCATGACTATTACGGTGCCAAACGCCATGGAAATGGCAAATAATTACCAACACACTGGTCATTTCAAAGTGTCAGGATGAAATCTGAAGCATGATCCACACTTTTCCCACCTCACGCAAATATGCACTTTCCAACTCTGGAGGTAAACAAATCAAAGGCAGGGCTGACAGAAGCCCCGCACTTACACCCCACCATGAAATCTCAACTACCAGGCAGGATTCTTATGCTAATGCGAGAACCCTGCTCGGGTTCTGAAAATAATGCTGAAACCACAACAGAATAATACTTAAAAGACCACTTTCTTGGTAGTCTCTAGGACCAACTATTGGAAATGCCAAGATTACTGTGCCTCAGCCTGTTTCGTCTGTGAAAACTCTGGTATGCTTAAGGATGCAGAGACCAACCTTAGGACAATTACGGTGAAAAGTGCTTAGGAAAAATACCAAATATTTCTCCACTTAGCGGTTCTTTCAAAAGTTGGGCCACACACCTCTTGGAACGATGGAGTTACTTTGGCCTAGCCTTCGATTGGTCTGGAGAAGCAATCGCCATTCCTAGCTGATGAATCAAATGATTCTGAAAGGAACGGTGAAAAGTGCGGATCCTGTTTCAGTCTGTAGACTGAAACAGGATCCGCACTATTCACCTGTCCCACAAAGGCGCACTTCTCATGTCTGGCGCTAGTCCAACAAACCCAGGACTGACAGAGGCCCTGCACTTGCCACCCCAAAAAAATATCTCATCTCCAAAGAAGGATTCTTCCGCTACCGGTTGAAAAGGGCTCCCGTTCTTGAAACAGTGGTCAAAAAATGGTGAAATAATACTGACAACAATCCTATCTTCCAAGGCTAATGTGCCAGCTATGGGAAATAGCAAGTTACCTGGGCCTCAGCAGAGGTTTCTCTGCAAAAAGCATCATAGGCTTCAGGATGCAGAGACCGACCTCATGACTATTACGGTGCCAAACGCCATGGAAATGGCAAATAATTACCAACACACTGGTCATTTCAAAGTGTCTGGATGAAATCTGAAGCACGATCCACACTTTTCCCATCTCACGCAAATATGCACTTTCCAATTCTGGAGGTAAACAAATCAAAGGCAGGGCTGACAGAAGCCCTGCACCTACACCCCACCCAGAAATCTCAACTACCAGGCAGGATTCTTATGCTAATGCGAGAACCCTGCTCGGGTTCTGAAAATAATGCTGAAACCACAACGGAATAATACTAAAAAAACACTTTCTTGGTAGTCTCTAGGACCAACTATTGGAAATGCCAAGATTAATGGGCCTCAGCCTGTTTCGTCTGTGAAAACTCTCGTATGCTTAAGGATGCAGAGACCAACCTTATGACAATTACGGTGAAAAGTGCTTCGGAAAAATACCAAATAGTTCTCCACTTAGCAGTTCTTTCAAAAGTTGGGCCACACACCTCTTGGAAAGATCGAGTTACTTTGGCCTAGCCTTCGATTGGTCTGGAGAAGCAATCGCCATTCCTAGCTGATGAATCAAATGATTCTGAAAGGAACGGTGAAAAGTGCGGATCCTGTTTCAGTCTTTAGACTGAAACAGGATCCGCACTATTCACCTGTCCCACAAAGGCGCACTTCTCATGTCTGGCGCTAGTCCAACAAACCCAGGACTGACAGAGGCCCTGCACTTGCCACCCCAGAAAAATATCTCATCTCCAAAGAAGGATTCTTCCGCTACCGGTTGAAAAGGGCTCCCGTTCTTGAAACAGTGGTCAAAAAATGGTGAAATAATACTGAAAACAATCCTATCTTCCAAGGCTAATGTGCCAGCTATGGGAAATAGCAAGTTACCTGGGCCTCAGCAGAGGTTTCTCTGCAAAAAGAATCATAGGCTTCAGGATGCAGAGACCGACCTCATGACTATTATGGTGCCAAACGCCATGGAAATGGCAAATAATTACCAACACAGTGATCATTTCAAATGTCAGTATGAAATCTGAAACACGATTCACACTTTTCCCATCTCACGCAATTATGCACTTTCCAGCTCTGGAGGTAAACAAATCAAAGGCAGGGCTGACAGAAGCCCCGCACTTACACCCCACCCAGAAATCTCAACTACCAGGCAGGATTCTTATGCTAATGTGAGAACCCTGCTCGGGTTCTGAAAATAATGCTGAAACCACAACAGAATAATACTTAAAAGAAGACTTTCTTGGTAGTCTCTAGGACCAACTATTGGAAATGCCAAAATTAATGGGCCTCAGCCTGTTTCGTCTGTGAAAACTCTGGTATGCTTAAGGATGCAGAGACCAACCTTAGGACAATTACGGTGAAAAGTGCTTCGGAAAAATACCAAATAGTTCTCCACTTAGCGGTTCTTTCAGAAGTTGGGCCACACACCTCTTGGAAACATCGAGTTCCTTTGGCCTAGCCTTCGATTGGTCTGGAGAAGCAATCGCCATTCCTAGCTGATGAATCAAATGATTCTGAAAGGAACGGTGAAAAGTGCGGATCCTGTTTCAGTCTTTAGACTGAAACAGGATCCGCACTATTCACCTGTCCCACAAAGGCGAACTTCTCATGTCTGGCGCTAGTCCAACAAACCCAGGACTGACAGAGGCCCTGCACTTGCCACCCCAGAAAAATATCTCATCTCCAAAGAAGGATTCTTCTGCTAACGGTTGAAAAGGGCTCCCGTTCTTGAAACAGTGGTGAAAAAATGGTGAAATAATACTGAAAACAATCCTATCTTCCAAGGCTCCTGTGCCAGCTATGGGAAAGAGCAAGTTACCTGGGCCTCAGCAGAGGTTTCTCTGCAAAAAGCATCATAGGCTTCAGGATGCAGAGACCGACCTCTTGACTATTACGGTGCCAAACGCCATGGAAATGGCAAAGAATTACCAACACACTGGTCATTTCAAAGTGTCTGGATGAAATCTGAAGCACGATCCACACTTTTCCCATCTCACGCAAATATGCACTTTCCAATTCTGGAGGTAAACAAATCAAAGGCAGGGCTGACAGAAGCCCCGCACCTACACCCCACCCAGAAATCTCAACTACCAGGCAGGATTCTTATGCTAATGCGAGAACCCTGCTCGGGTTCTGAAAATAATGCTGAAACCACAACGGAATAATACTTAAAAAAACACTTTCTTGGTAGTCTCTAGGACCAACTATTGGAAATGCCAAGATTAATGGGCCTCAGCCTGTTTTGTCTGTGAAAACTCTCGTATGCTTAAGGATGCAGAGACCAACCTTATGACAATTACGGTGAAAAGTGCTTCGGAAAAATACCAAATAGTTCTCCACTTAGCAGTTCTTTCAAAAGTTGGGCCCCACACCTCTTGGAAATATCGAGTTCCTTTGGACTAGCCTTCGATTGGTCTGGAGAAGCAATCGCCATTCCTAGCTGATGAATCAAATGATTCTGAAAGGAACGGTGAAAAGTGCGGATCCTGTTTCAGTCTTTAGACTGAAACAGGATCCGCACTATTCACCTGTCCCACAAAGGCGCACTTCTCATGTCTGGCGCTAGTCCAACAAACCCAGGACTGACAGAGGCCCTGCACTTGCCACCCCAGAAAAATATCTCATCTCCAAAGAAGGATTCTTCCGCTACCGGTTGAAAAGGGCTCCCGTTCTTGAAACAGTGGTCAAAAAATGGTGAAATAATCATGAAAACAATCCTATCTTCCAAGGCTCCTGTGCCAGCTATGGGAAATAGCAAGTTACCTGGGCCTCAGCAGAGGTTTCTCTGCAAAAGCATCATAGGCTTCAGGATGCAGAGACCGACCTCATGACTATTACGGTGCCAAACGCCATGGAAATGGCAAATAATTACCAACACACTGGTCATTTCAAAGTGTCTGGATGAAATCTGAAGCACGATCCACACTTTTCCCATCTCACGCAAATATGCACTTTCCAATTCTGGAGGTAAACAAATCAAAGGCAGGGCTGACAGAAGCCCTGCACCTACACCCCACCCAGAAATCTCAACTACCAGGCAGGATTCTTATGCTAATGCGAGAACCCTGCTCGGGTTCTGAAAATAATGCTGAAACCACAACGGAATAATACTAAAAAAACACTTTCTTGGTAGTCTCTAGGACCAACTATTGGAAATGCCAAGATTAATGGGCCTCAGCCTGTTTCGTCTGTGAAAACTCTCGTATGCTTAAGGATGCAGAGACCAACCTTATGACAATTACGGTGAAAAGTGCTTCGGAAAAATACCAAATAGTTCTCCACTTAGCAGTTCTTTCAAAAGTTGGGCCACACACCTCTTGGAAAGATCGAGTTCCTTTGGCCTAGCCTTCGATTGGTCTGGAGAAGCAATCGCCATTCCTAGCTGATGAATCAAATGATTCTGAAAGGAACGGTGAAAAGTGCGGATCCTGTTTCAGTCTTTAGACTGAAACAGGATCCGCACTATTCACCTGTCCCACAAAGGCGCACTTCTCATGTCTGGCGCTAGTCCAACAAACCCAGGACTGACAGAGGCCCTGCACTTGCCATCCCAGAAAAATATCTCATCTCCAAAGAAGGATTCTTCCGCTACCGGTTGAAAAGGGCTCCCGTTCTTGAAACAGTGGTCAAAAAATGGTGAAATAATACTGAAAACAATCCTATCTTCCAAGGCTAATGTGCCAGCTATGGGAAATAGCAAGTTACCTGGGCCTCAGCAGAGGTTTCTCTGCAAAAAGAATCATAGGCTTCAGGATGCAGAGACCGACCTCATGACTATTACGGTGCCAAACGCCATGGAAATGGCAAATAATTACCAACACACTGATCATTTCAAATGTCAGTATGAAATCTGAAACACGATTCACACTTTTCCCATCTCACGCAATTATGCACTTTCCAACTCTGGAGGTAAACAAATCAAAGGCAGGGCTGACAGAAGCCCCGCACTTACACCCCACCATGAAATCTCAACTACCAGGCAGGATTCTTATGCTAATGTGAGAACCCTGCTCGGGTTCTGAAAATAATGCTGAAACCACAACAGAATAATTCTTAAAAGAAGACTTTCTTGGTAGTCTCTAGGACCAACTATTGGAAATGCCAAGATTAATGGGCCTCAGCCTGTTTCGTCTGTGAAAACTCTGGTATGCTTAAGGATGCAGAGACCAACCTTAGGACAATTACGGTGAAAAGTGCTTCGGAAAAATACCAAATAGTTCTCCACTTAGCGGTTCTTTCAGAAGTTGGGCCACACCCTCTTGGAAACATCGAGGTACTTTGGCCTAGCCTTCGATTGGTCTGGAGAAGCAATCGCCATTCCTAGCTGATGAATCAAATGATTCTGAAAGGAACGGTGAAAAGTGCGGATCCTGTTTCAGTCTGTAGACTGAAACAGGATCCGCACTATTCACCTGTCCCACAAAGGCGCACTTCTCATGTCTGGCGCTAGTCCAACAAACCCAGGACTGACAGAGGCCCTGCACTTGCCACCCCAGAAAAATATCTCATCTCCAAAGAAGGATTCTTCCGCTAACGGTTGAAAAGGGCTCCCGTTCTTGAAACAGTGGTCAAAAAATGGTGAAATAATACTGAAAACAATCCTATCTTCCAAGGCTCCTGTGCCAGCTATGGGAAATAGCAAGTTACCTGGGCCTCAGCAGAGGTTTCTCTGCAAAAAGAATCATAGGCTTCAGGATGCAGAGACCGACCTCATGACTATTACGGTGCCAAACGCCATGGAAATGGCAAATAATTACCAACACACTGATCATTTCAAATGTCAGTATGAAATCTGAAACACGATTCACACTTTTCCCATCTCACGCAATTATGCACTTTCCAACTCTGGAGGTAAACAAATCAAAGGGAGGGCTGACAGAAGCCCCGCACTTACACCCCACCCAGAAATCTCAACTACCAGGCAGGATTCTTATGCTAATGTGAGAACCCTGCTCGGGTTCTGAAAATAATGCTGAAACCACAACAGAATAATACTTAAAAGAACACTTTCTTGGTAGTCTCTAACACCAACTATTGGAAATGCCAAGATTAATGGGCCTCAGCCTGTTTCGTCTGTGAAAACTCTGGTATGCTTAAGGATGCAGAGACCAACCTTAGGACAATTACGGTGAAAAGTGCTTAGGAAAAATACCAAATAGTTCTCCACTTAGCGGTTCTTTCAAAAGTTGGGCCACACACCTCTTGGAAATATCGAGGTATTTTGGCCTAGCCTTCGATTGGTCTGGAGAAGCAATCGCCATTCCTAGCTGATGAATCAAATGATTCTGAAAGGAACGGTGAAAAGTGCGGATCCTGTTTCAGTCTTTAGACTGAAACAGCATCCGCACTATTCACCTGTCCCACAAAGGCGCACTTCTCATGTCTGGCGCTAGTCCAACAAACCCAGGACTGACAGAGGCCCTGCATTTGCCACCCCAGAAAAATATCTCATCTCCTAAGAAGGATTCTTCCGCTACCGGTTGAAAAGGGCTCCCGTTCTTGAAACAGTGGTCAAAAAATGGTGAAATAATACTGAAAACAATCCTATCTTCCAAGGCTCCTGTGCCAGCTATGGGAAATAGCAAGTTACCTGGGCCTCAGCAGAGGTTTCTCTGCAAAAGGCATCATAGGCTTCAGGATGCAGAGACCGACCTCATGACTATTACGGTGCCAAACGCCATGGAAATGGCAAATAATTACCAACACACTGGTCATTTCAAAGTGTCAGGATGAAATCTGAAGCATGATCCACACTTTTCCCACCTCACGCAAATATGCACTTTCCAACTCTGGAGGTAAACAAATCAAAGGCAGGGCTGACAGAAGCCCCGCACTTACACCCCACCATGAAATCTCAACTACCAGGCAGGATTCTTATGCTAATGCGAGAACCCTGCTCGGGTTCTGAAAATAATGCTGAAACCACAACAGAATAATACTTAAAAGACCACTTTCTTGGTAGTCTCTAGGACCAACCATTGGAAATGCCAAGATTACTGTGCCTCAGCCTGTTTCGTCTGTGAAAACTCTGGTATGCTTAAGGATGCAGAGACCAACCTTAGGACAATTACGGTGAAAAGTGCTTAGGAAAAATACCAAATATTTCTCCACTTAGCGGTTCTTTCAAAAGTTGGGCCACACACCTCTTGGAACGATGGAGTTACTTTGGCCTAGCCTTCGATTGGTCTGGAGAAGCAATCGCCATTCCTAGCTGATGAATCAAATGATTCTGAAAGGAACGGTGAAAAGTGCGGATCCTGTTTCAGTCTGTAGACTGAAACAGGATCCGCACTATTCACCTGTCCCACAAAGGCGCACTTCTCATGTCTGGCGCTAGTCCAACAAACCCAGGACTGACAGAGGCCCTGCACTTGCCACTCCAAAAAAATATCTCATCTCCAAAGAAGGATTCTTCCGCTACCGGTTGAAAAGGGCTCCCGTTCTTGAAACAGTGGTCAAAAAATGGTGAAATAATACTGAAAACAATCCTATCTTCCAAGGCTAATGTGCCAGCTATGGGAAATAGCAAGTTACCTGGGCCTCAGCAGAGGATTCTCTGCAAAAAGCATCATAGGCTTCAGGATGCAGAGACCGACCTCATGACTATTACGGTGCCAAACGCCATGGAAATGGCAAATAATTACCAACACACTGGTCATTTCAAAGTGTCTGGATGAAATCTGAAGCACGATCCACACTTTTCCCATCTCACGCAAATATGCACTTTCCAATTCTGGAGGGAAACAAATCAAAGGCAGGGCTGACAGAAGCCCTGCACCTACACCCCACCCAGAAATCTCAACTACCAGGCAGGATTCTTATGCTAATGCGAGAACCCTGCTCGGGTTCTGAAAATAATGCTGAAACCACAACGGAATAATACTAAAAAAACACTTTCTTGGTAGTCTCTAGGACCAACTATTGGAAATGCCAAGATTAATGGGCCTCAGCCTGTTTCGTCTGTGAAAACTCTCGTATGCTTAAGGATGCAGAGACCAACCTTATGACAATTACGGTGAAAAGTGCTTCGGAAAAATACCAAATAGTTCTCCACTTAGCAGTTCTTTCAAAAGTTGGGCCACACACCTCTTGGAAAGATCGAGTTCCTTTGGCCTAGCCTTCGATTGGTCTGGAGAAGCAATCGCCATTCCTAGCTGATGAATCAAATGATTCTGAAAGGAACGGTGAAAAGTGCGGATCCTGTTTCAGTCTTTAGACTGAAACAGGATCCGCACTATTCACCTGTCCCACAAAGGCGCACTTCTCATGTCTGGCGCTAGTCCAACAAACCCAGGACTGACATAGGCCCTGCACTTGCCACCCCAGAAAAATATCTCATCTCCAAAGAAGGATTCTTCCGCTAAAGGTTGAAAAGGGCTCCGGTTCTTGAAACAGTGGTGAAAAAATGGTGAAATAATACTGAAAACAATCCTATCTTCCAAGGCTCCTGTGCCAGCTATGGGAAATAGCAAGTTACCTGGGCCTCAGCAGAGGTTTCTCTGCAAAAAGCATCATAGGCTTCAGGATGCAGAGACCGACCTCATGACTATTACGGTGCCAAACGCCATGGAAATGGCAAATAATTACCAACACACTGGTCATTTTAAAGTGTCAGGATGAAATCTGAAGCACGATCCACACTTTTCCCATCTCACGCAAATATGCACTTTCCAACTCTGGAGGTAAACAAATCAAAGGCAGGGCTGGCAGAAGCCCTGCACTTACACCCCACCCAGAAATCTCAACTACCAGGCAGGATTCTTATGCTAATTGGAGAACCCTGCTCGGGTTCTGAAAATAATGCTGAAACCACAACAGAATAATACTTAAAAGAACACTTTCTTGGTAGTCTCTAGGACCAACTATTGGAAATGCCAAGATTAATGGGCCTCAGCCTGTTTCGTCTGTGAAAACTCTGGTATGCTTAAGGATGCAGAGACCAACCTTAGGAAAATTACGGTGAAAAGTGCTTAGGAAAAATACCAAATAGTTCTCCACTTAGCGGTTCTTTCAAAAGTTGGGCCACACACGTCTTGGAAAGATCGAGGTACTTTGGACTAGCCTTCGATTGGTCTGGAGAAGCAATCGCCATTCCTAGCTGATGAATCAAAGGATTCTGAAAGGAACGGTGAAAAGTGCGGATCCTGTTTCAGTCTTTAGACTGAAACAGGATCCGCACTATTCACCTGTCCCACAAAGGCGCACTTCTCAAGTCTGGCGCTAGTCCAACAAACCCAGGACTCACAGAGGCCCTGCACTTGCCACCCCAGAAAAATATCTCATCTCCAAAGAAGGATTCTTCCGCTAACGGTTGAAAAGGGCTCCCGTTCTTGAAACAGTGGTGAAAAAATGGTGAAATAATACTGAAAACAATCCTATCTTCCAAGGCTCCTGTGCCAGCTATGGGAAATAGCAAGTTACCTGGGCCTCAGCAGAGGTTTCTCTGCAAAAAGCATCATAGGCTTCAGGATGCAGAGACCGACCTCATGACTATTAGGGTGCCAAAGGCCATGGAAATGGCAAGTAATTACCAACACACTGGTCATTTCAAAGTGTCAGGATGAAATCTGAAGCACGATCCACACTTTTCAGATCTCACGAAACTATGCACTTTCCAACTCTGGAGGTAAACAAATCAAAGGCAGGGCAGACAGAAGCCCCGCACTTACACCCCACCATGAAATCTCAACTACCAGGCAGTATTCTTATGCTAATGCGAGAACCCTGCTCGGGTTCTGAAAATAATGCTGAAACCACAAAGGAATAATACTTAAAAGAACACTTTCTTGGTAGGCTCTAAGACCAACTATTGGAAATGCCAAGATTACTGGGCCTCAGCCTGTTTCGTCTGTGAAAACACTGGTATGCTTAAGGATGCAGAGACCAACCTTAGGACAATTACGGTGAAAAGTGCTTAGGAAATATACCAAATAGTTCTCCACTTAGCAGTTATTTCAAAAGTTGGGCCACACACCTCTGGGAAAGATCGAGGTACTTTGGCGTAGCCTTCGATTGGTCTGGAGAAGCAATCGCCATTCCTAGCTGATGAATCAAATGATTCTGAAAGGAACGGTGAAAAGTGCGGATCCTGTTTCAGTCTTTAGACTGAAACAGGATCCGCACTATTCACCTGTCCCACAAAAGCGCACTTCTCATGTCTGGCGCTAGTCCAACAAACCCAGGACTGACAGAGGCCCTGCACTTGCCACCCCAGAAAAATATCTCATCTCCAAAGAAGGATTCTTCCGCTAACGGTTGAAAAGGGCTCCCGTTCTTGAAACAGTGGTGAAAAAATGGTGAAATAATACTGAAAACAATCCTATCTTTCAAGGCTCCTGTGCCCGCTATGGGAAATAGCAAGTTACCTGGGCCTCAGCAGAGGTTTCTCTGCAAAAAGCATCATAGGCTTCAGGATGCAGAGACCGACCTCATGACTATTACGGTGCCAAACGCCATGGAAATGGCAAATAATTACCAACACACTGGTCATTTCAAAGTGTCAGGATGAAATTTGAAGCATTATCCACACTTTTCCCATCTCACGCAACTATGCACTTTCCAACTCTGGAGGTAAACAAATCAAAGGCAGGGCTGACAGAAGCCCCGCACTTACACCCCACCATAAAATCTCAACTACCAGGCAGGATTCTTATGCTAATTCGAGAACCCTGCTCGGGTTCTGAAAATAATGCTGAAACCACAACAGAATAATACTTAAAAGAACACTTTCTTGGTAGTCTCTAGGACCAACTATTGGAAATGCCAAGATTACTGGGCCTCAGCTTTTTTCCTCTGTGAAAACTCTGGTATGCTTAAGGATGCAGAGACCAACCTTAGGACAATTACGGTGAAAAGTGCTTAGGAAAAATACCAAATATTTCTCCACTTAGCGGTTCTTTCAAAAGTTGGGCCACACACCTCTTGGAAAGATCGAGGTACTTTGGCCTAGCCTTCGATTGGTCTGGAGAAGCAATCGCCATTCCTAGCTGATGAATCAAATTATTCTGAAAGGAACGGTGAAAAGTGCGGATCCTGTTTCAGTCTTTAGACTGAAACAGGATCCGCACTATTCACCTGTCCCACAAAGGCGCACTTCTCATGTCTGGCGCTATTCCAACAAACCCAGGACTGACAGAGGCCCTGCACTTGCCACCCCAGAAAAATATCTCATCTCCAAAGAAGGATTCTTCCGCTAACGGTTGAAAAGGGCTCCCGTTCTTGAAACAGTGGTGAAAAAATGGTGAAATAATACTGAAAACAATCCTATCTTCCAAGGCTCCTGTGCCTGCCAGCTATGGGAAATAGCAAGTTACCTGGGCCTCAGCAGAGGTTTCTCTGCAAAAAGCATCATAGGCTTCAGGATGCAGACACCGACCTCATGACTATTAGGGTGCCAAAGGCCATGGAAATGGCAAATAATTACCAACACACTGGTCATTTCAAAGTGTCAGGATGAAATCTGAAGCACGATCCACACTTTTCCCATCTCACGCAACTATGCACTTTCCAACTCTGGAGGTAAACAAATCAAAGGCAGGGCTGATAGAAGCCCCGCACTTACACCCCACCATGAAATCTCAACTACCAGGCAGGATTCTTATGCTAATGCGAGAACCCTGCTCGGGTTCTGAAAATAATGCTGAAACCACAAAGGAATAATACTTAAAAGAACACTTTCTTGGTAGTCTCTAAGACCAACTATTGGAAATGCCAAGATTACTGGGCCTCAGCCTGTTTCGTCTGTGAAAACACTGGTATGCTTAAGGATGCTGAGACCAACCTTAGGACAATTACGGTGAAAAGTGCTTAGGAAAAATACCAAATAGTTCTCCACTTAGCGGTTCTTTCAAAAGTTGGGCCACACCCCTCTGGGAAAGATCGAGGTACTTTGGCCTAGCCTTCGATTGGTCTGGAGAAGCAATCGCCATTCCTAGCTGATGAATCAAATGATTCTGAAAGGAACGGTGAAAAGTGCGGATCCTGTTTCAGTCTTTAGACTGAAACAGGATCCGCACTATTCACCTGTCCCACAAAGGCGCACTTCTCATGTCTGGCGCTAGTCCAACAAACCCAGGACTGACAGAGGCCCTGCACTTGCCACCCCAGAAAAATATCTCATCTCCAAAGAAGGATTCTTCCGCTACCGGTTGAAAAGGGCTCCCGTTCTTGAAACAGTGGTCAAAAAATGGTGAAATAATACTGAAAACAATCCTATCTTCCAAGGCTCCTGTGCCAGCTATGGGAAATAGCAAGTTACCTGGGCCTCAGCAGAGGTTTCTCTGCAAAAAGCATCATAGGCTTCAGGATGCAGAGACCGGCCTCATGACTATTACGGTGCCAAACGCCATGGAAATGGCAAATACTTACCAACACACTGGTCATTTCAAAGTGTCTGGATGAAATCTGAAGCACGATCCACACTTTTCCCATCTCACGCAAATATGCACTTTCCAATTCTGGAGGTAAACAAATCAAAGGCAGGGCTGACAGAAGCCCTGCACCTACACCCCACCCAGAAATCTCAACTACCAGGCAGGATTCTTATGCTAATGCGAGAACCCTGCTCGGGTTCTGAAAATAATGCTGAAACCACAACGGAATAATACTAAAAAAACACTTTCTTGGTAGTCTCTAGGACCAACTATTGGAAATGCCAAGATTAATGGGCCTCAGCCTGTTTCGTCTGTGAAAACTCTCGTATGCTTAAGGATGCAGAGACCAACCTTATGACAATTACGGTGAAAAGTGCTTCGGAAAAATACCAAATAGTTCTCCACTTAGCAGTTCTTTCAAAAGTTGGGCCACACACCTCTTGGAAAGATCGAGTTCCTTTGGCCTAGCCTTCGATTGGTCTGGAGAAGCAATCGCCATTCCTAGCTGATGAATCAAATGATTCTGAAAGGAACGGTGAAAAGTGCGGATCCTGTTTCAGTCTTTAGACTGAAACAGGATCCGCACTATTCACCTGTCCCACAAAGGCGCACTTCTCATGTCTGGCGCTAGTCCAACAAACCCAGGACTGACAGAGGCCCTGCACTTGCCATCCCAGAAAAATATCTCATCTCCAAAGAAGGATTCTTCCGCTACCGGTTGAAAAGGGCTCCCGTTCTTGAAACAGTGGTCAAAAAATGGTGAAATAATACTGAAAACAATCCTATCTTCCAAGGCTAATGTGCCAGCTATGGGAAATAGCAAGTTACCTGGGCCTCAGCAGAGGTTTCTCTGCAAAAAGAATCATAGGCTTCAGGATGCAAAGACCGACCTCATGACTATTACGGTGCCAAACGCCATGGAAATGGCAAATAATTACCAACACACTGATCATTTCAAATGTCAGTATGAAATCTGAAACACGATTCACACTTTTCCCATCTCACGCAATTATGCACTTTCCAACTCTGGAGGTAAACAAATCAAAGGCAGGGCTGACAGAAGCCCCGCACTTACACCCCACCCAGAAATCTCAACTACCAGGCAGGATTCTTATGCTAATGTGAGAACCCTGCTCGGGTTCTGAAAATAATGCTGAAACCACAACAGAATAATACTTAAAAGAAGACTTTCTTGGTAGTCTCTAGGACCAACTATTGGAAATGCCAAGATTAATGGGCCTCAGCCTGTTTCGTCTGTGAAAACTCTGGTATGCTTAAGGATGCAGAGACCAACCTTAGGACAATTACGGTAAAAAGTGCTTCGGAAAAATACCAAATAGTTCTCCACTTAGCGGTTCTTTCAGAAGTTGGGCCACACACCTCTTGGAAACATCGAGGTACTTTGGCCTAGCCTTCGATTGGTCTGGAGAAGCAATCGCCATTCCTAGCTGATGAATCAAATGATTCTGAAAGGAACGGTGAAAAGTGCGGATCCTGTTTCAGTCTTTTGACTGAAACAGGATCCGCACTATTCACCTGTCCCACAAAGGCGCACTTCTCATGTCTGGCGCTAGTCCAACAAACCCAGGACTGACATAGGCCCTGCACTTGCCACCCCAGAAAAATATCTCATCTCCAAAGAAGGATTCTTCCGCTAAAGGTTGAAAAGGGCTCCGGTTCTTGAAACAGTGGTGAAAAAATGGTGAAATAATACTGAAAACAATCCTATCTTCCAAGGCTCCTGTGCCAGCTATGGGAAATAGCAAGTTACCTGGGCCTCAGCAGAGGTTTCTCTGCAAAAAGCATCATAGGCTTCAGGATGCAGAGACCGACCTCATGACTATTAGGGTGCCAAAGGCCATGGAAATGGCAAGTAATTACCAACACACTGGTCATTTCAAAGTGTCAGGATGAAATCTGAAGCACGATCCACACTTTTCAGATCTCACGAAACTATGCACTTTCCAACTCTGGAGGTAAACAAATCAAAGGCAGGGCAGACAGAAGCCCCGCACTTACACCCCACCATGAAATCTCAACTACCAGGCAGTATTCTTATGCTAATGCGAGAACCCTGCTCGGGTTCTGAAAATAATGCTGAAACCACAAAGGAATAATACTTAAAAGAACACTTTCTTGGTAGGCTCTAAGACCAACTATTGGAAATGCCAAGATTACTGGGCCTCAGCCTGTTTCGTCTGTGAAAACACTGGTATGCTTAAGGATGCAGAGACCAACCTTAGGACAATTACGGTGAAAAGTGCTTAGGAAATATACCAAATAGTTCTCCACTTAGCAGTTATTTCAAAAGTTGGGCCACACACCTCTGGGAAAGATCGAGGTACTTTGGCGTAGCCTTCGATTGGTCTGGAGAAGCAATCGCCATTCCTAGCTGATGAATCAAATGATTCTGAAAGGAACGGTGAAAAGTGCGGATCCTGTTTCAGTCTTTAGACTGAAACAGGATCCGCACTATTCACCTGTCCCACAAAAGCGCACTTCTCATGTCTGGCGCTAGTCCAACAAACCCAGGACTGACAGAGGCCCTGCACTTGCCACCCCAGAAAAATATCTCATCTCCAAAGAAGGATTCTTCCGCTAACGGTTGAAAAGGGCTCCCGTTCTTGAAACAGTGGTGAAAAAATGGTGAAATAATACTGAAAACAATCCTATCTTTCAAGGCTCCTGTGCCCGCTATGGGAAATAGCAAGTTACCTGGGCCTCAGCAGAGGTTTCTCTGCAAAAAGCATCATAGGCTTCAGGATGCAGAGACCGACCTCATGACTATTACGGTGCCAAACGCCATGGAAATGGCAAATAATTACCAACACACTGGTCATTTCAAAGTGTCAGGATGAAATTTGAAGCATTATCCACACTTTTCCCATCTCACGCAACTATGCACTTTCCAACTCTGGAGGTAAACAAATCAAAGGCAGGGCTGACAGAAGCCCCGCACTTACACCCCACCATAAAATCTCAACTACCAGGCAGGATTCTTATGCTAATGCGAGAACCCTGCTCGGGTTCTGAAAATAATGCTGAAACCACAACAGAATAATACTTAAAAGAACACTTTCTTGGTAGTCTCTAGGACCAACTATTGGAAATGCCAAGATTACTGGGCCTCAGCTTTTTTCCTCTGTGAAAACTCTGGTATGCTTAAGGATGCAGAGACCAACCTTAGGACAATTACGGTGAAAAGTGCTTAGGAAAAATACCAAATATTTCTCCACTTAGCGGTTCTTTCAAAAGTTGGGCCACACACCTCTTGGAAAGATCGAGGTACTTTGGCCTAGCCTTCGATTGGTCTGGAGAAGCAATCGCCATTCCTAGCTGATGAATCAAATTATTCTGAAAGGAACGGTGAAAAGTGCGGATCCTGTTTCAGTCTTTAGACTGAAACAGGATCCGCACTATTCACCTGTCCCACAAAGGCGCACTTCTCATGTCTGGCGCTATTCCAACAAACCCAGGACTGACAGAGGCCCTGCACTTGCCACCCCAGAAAAATATCTCATCTCCAAAGAAGGATTCTTCCGCTAACGGTTGAAAAGGGCTCCCGTTCTTGAAACAGTGGTGAAAAAATGGTGAAATAATACTGAAAACAATCCTATCTTCCAAGGCTCCTGTGCCTGCCAGCTATGGGAAATAGCAAGTTACCTGGGCCTCAGCAGAGGTTTCTCTGCAAAAAGCATCATAGGCTTCAGGATGCAGAGACCGACCTCATGACTATTAGGGTGCCAAAGGCCATGGAAATGGCAAATAATTACCAACACACTGGTCATTTCAAAGTGTCAGGATGAAATCTGAAGCACGATCCACACTTTTCCCATCTCACGCAACTATGCACTTTCCAACTCTGGAGGTAAACAAATCAAAGGCAGGGCTGATAGAAGCCCCGCACTTACACCCCACCATGAAATCTCAACTACCAGGCAGGATTCTTATGCTAATGCGAGAACCCTGCTCGGGTTCTGAAAATAATGCTGAAACCACAAAGGAATAATACTTAAAAGAACACTTTCTTGGTAGTCTCTAAGACCAACTATTGGAAATGCCAAGATTACTGGGCCTCAGCCTGTTTCGTCTGTGAAAACACTGGTATGCTTAAGGATGCTGAGACCAACCTTAGGACAATTACGGTGAAAAGTGCTTAGGAAAAATACCAAATAGTTCTCCACTTAGCGGTTCTTTCAAAAGTTGGGCCACACCCCTCTGGGAAAGATCGAGGTACTTTGGCCTAGCCTTCGATTGGTCTGGAGAAGCAATCGCCATTCCTAGCTGATGAATCAAATGATTCTGAAAGGAACGGTGAAAAGTGCGGATCCTGTTTCAGTCTTTAGACTGAAACAGGATCCGCACTATTCACCTGTCCCACAAGGCGCACTTCTCATGTCTGGCGCTAGTCCAACAAACCCAGGACTGACAGAGGCCCTGCACTTGCCACCCCAGAAAAATATCTCATCTCCAAAGAAGGATTCTTCCGCTAACAGTTGAAAAGGGCTCCGGTTCTTGAAACAGTGGTGAAAAAATGGTGAAATAATACTGAAAACAATCCTATCTTTCAAGGCTCCTGTGCCCGCTATGGGAAATAGCAAGTTACCTGGGCCTCAGCAGAGGTTTCTCTGCAAAAAGCATGATAGGCTTCAGGCGCATAGACCGACCTCATGACTATTACGGTGCCAAACGCCATGGAAATGGCAAATAATTACCAACACACTGGTCATTTCAAAGTGTCAGGATGAAATTTGAAGCATTATCCACACATTTCGCATCTCACGCAACTATGCACTTTCCAACTCTGGAGATAAACAAATCAAAGGCAGGGCTGACAGAAGCCCCGCACTTACACCCCACCATAAAATCTCAACTACCAGGCAGGATTCTTCTGCTAATGCGAGAACCCTGCTCGGGTTCTGAAAATAATGCTGAAAGTACAACAGAATTATACTTAAAAGAACACTTTCTTGGTAGTCTCTAGGACCAACTATTGGAAATGCCAAGATTAATGGGCCTCAGCCTGTTTCATCTGTGAAAACCCTCGTATGCTTAAGGATGCAGAGACCAACCATATGACAATTACGGTGAAAAGGCCCTGCGCTTGCCACCCCAGAAAAATATCTCATCTCCAAAGAAGGATTCTTCCGCTAAGGGTTGAAAAGGGCTCCCGTTCTTGAAACAGTGGTGAAAAAATGGTGAAATAATACTGCAAACAATCCTATCTTCCAAGGCTCCTGTGTCAGCTATGGGAAATAGCAAGTTACCTGGGCCTCAGCAGAGGTTTCCCTGCAAAAAGCATCATAGGCTTCAGGATGCAGAGACCGACCTCATGACTATTAAGGGGCCAAACGCCATGGAAATGGCAAATAATTACCAACACACTGGTCACTTCAAAGTGTCAGGATGAAATCTGAAGCACGATCCACACTTTTCCCATCTCACGCAAATATGCACTTTCCAACTCTGGAGGTAAACAAATCAAAGGCAGGGCTGACAGAAGCCCTGCACCTACACCCCACCATGAAATCTCAACTACCAGGCAGGATTCTTATGCTAATGCGAGAACCCTGCTCGGGTTCTGAAAATAATGCTGAAAGCACAACAGAATTATACTTAAAAGAACACTTTCTTGGTAGTCTCTAGGACCAACTATTGGAAATGCCAAGATTAATGGGCCTCAGCCTGTTTTGTCTGTGAATACTCTGGTATGCTTAAGGATGCAGCGACCAACCTTAGGACAATTACGGTGAAAAGTGCTTAGGAAAAATACCAAATAGTTCTCCACTTAGCGGTTCTTTCAAAAGTTGGGCCACACACCTCTTGGAAAGATCGAGTTACTTTGGCCTAGCCTTCGATTGGTCTGGAGAAGCAATCGCCATTCCTAGCTGATGAATCAAATGATTCTGAAAGGAACGGTGAAAAGTGCGGATCCTGTTTCAGTCTTTAGACTGAAACAGGATCCGCACTATTCACCTGTCCCACAAAGGCGCACTTCTCATGTCTGGCGCTAGTCCAACAAACCCAGGACTGACAGAGGCCCTGCACTTGCCACCCCAGAAAAATATCTCATCTCCAAAGAAGGATTCTTCCGCTAACGGTTGAAAAGGGCTCCCGTTCTTGAAACAGTGGTGAAAAAATGGTGAAATAATACTGAAAACAATCCTATCTTCCAAGGCTCCTGTGCCAGCTATGGAAAATAGCAAGTTACCTGGGCCTCAGCAGAGGTTTCTCTGCAAAAAGCATCATAGGCTTCAGGATGCAGAGACCGACCCCATGACTATTACGGTGCCAAACGCCATGGAAATGGCAAATAATTACCAACACACTGGTCATTTCAAAGTGTCTGAATGAAATCTGAAGCACGATCCACACTTTTCCCATCTCACGCAAATATGCACTTTCCAACTCAGGAGGTAAACAAATCAAAGGCAGGGCTGACAGAAGCCCCGCACTTACACCCCACCATGAAATCTCAACTACCAGGCAGGATTCTTATGCTAATGCAATAACCCTGCTCGGGTTCTGAAAATAATGCTGAAACCACAACAGAGTAATACTTAAAAGAACACTTTCTTGGTAGTCTCTAGGACCAACTATTGGAAATGCCAAGATTACTGGGCCTCAGCCTGTTTCGTCTGTGAAAACTCTGGTATGCTTAAGGATGCAGAGACCAACCTTAGGACAATTACGGTGAAAAGTGCTTAGGAAAAATACCAAATAGTTCTCCACTTAGCGGTTCTTTCAAAAGTTGGGCCACACACCTCTTGGAAAGATCGAGTTACTTTGGCCTAGCCTTCGATTGGTCTGGAGAAGTAATCGCCATTCCTAGCTGATGAATCAAATGATTCTGAAAGGAACGGTGAATAGTGCGGATCCTGTTTCAGTCTTTAGACTGAAACAGGATCCGCACTATTCACCTGTCCCACAAAGGTACACTTCTCATGTCTCGCGCTAGTCCAACAAACCCAGGACTGACAGAGGCCCTGCACTTGCCACCCCAGAAAAATATCTCATCTCCAAAGAAGGATTCTTCCGCTAGCGGTTGAAAAGGGCTCCCGTTCTTGAAACAGTGGTGAAAAAATGGTGAAATAATACTGAAAACAATCCTATCTTTCAAGGCTCCTGTGCCAGCTATGGGAAATAGCAAGTTACCTGGGCCTCAGCAGAGGTTTCTCTGCAAAAAGCATCATAGGCTTCAGGATGCAGAGACCGACCTCATGACTATTACGGGGCCAAACGCCATGGAAATGGCAAATAATTACCAACACACTGGTCACTTCAAAGTGTCAGGATGAAATCTGAAGCACGATCCACACTTTTCCCATCTCACGCAAATATGCACTTTCCAACTCTGGAGGTAAACAAATCAAAGGCAGGGCTGACAGAAGCCCCGCACTTACACCCCACCATGAAATCTCAACTACCAGGCAGGATTCTTATGCTAATGCGAGAACCCTGCTCGGGTTCTGAAAATAATGCTGAAAGCACAACAGAATTATACTTAAAAGAACACTTTCTTGGTAGTCTCTAGGACCAACTATTGGAAATGCCAAGATTAATGGGACTCAGCCTGTTTCTTCTGTGAAAACCCTCGTATGCTTAAGGATGCAGAGACCAACCTTAGGACAATTACGGTGAAAAGTGCTTAGGAAAAATACCAAATAGTTCCCCACTTAGCGGTTCTTTCAAAAGTTGGGCCACACACCTCTTGGAAAGATCGAGTTACTTTGGCCTAGCCTTCGATTGGTCTGGAGAAGCAATCGCCATTCCTAGCTGATGAATCAAATGATTCTGAAAGGAACGGTGAAAAGTGCGGATCCTGTTTCAGTCTTTAGACTGAAACAGGATCCGCACTATTCACCTGTCCCACAAAGGCGCACTTCTCATGTCTGGCGCTAGTCCAACAAACCCAGGACTGACAGAGGCCCTGCACTTGCCACCCCAGAAAAATATCTCATCTCCAAAGAAGGATTCTTCCGCTAACGGTTGAAAAGGGCTCCCGTTCTTGAAACAGTGGTGAAAAAATGGTGAAATAATACTGAAAACAATCCTATCTTCCAAGGCTCCTGTGCCAGCTATGGGAAATAGCAAGTTACCTGGGACTCAGCAGAGGTTTCTCTGCAAAAAGCATCATAGGCTTCAGGATGCAGAGACCAACCTCATGACTATTACGGGGCCAAACGCCATGGAAATGGCAAATAATTACCAACACACTGGTCATTTCAAAGTGTCAGGATGAAATCTGAAGCACGATCCACACTTTTCCCATCTCACGCAAATATGCACTTTCCAACTCTGGAGGTAAACAAATCAAAGGCAGGGCTGACAGAAGCCCCGCACTTACACCCCACCATGAAATCTCAACTACCAGGCAGGATTCTTATGGTAATGCGAGAACCCTGCTCGGGTTCTGAAAATAATGCTGAAACCACAACGGAATAATAATTAAAAAAACACTTTCTTGGTAGTCTCTAGGACCAACTATTGGAAATGCCAAGATTAATGGGCCTCAGCCTGTTTCGTCTGTGAAAACTCTGGTATGCTTAAGGATGCAGAGACCAACCTTAGGACAATTACGGTGAAAAGTGCTTAGGAAAAACACCAAATAGTTCTCCACTTAGCGGTTCTTTCAAAAGTTGGGCCACACACCTCTTGGAAAGATCGAGTTACTTTGGCCTAGTCTTCGATTGGTCTGGAGAAGCAATCGCCATTCCTAGCTGATGAATCAAATGATTCTGAAAGGAACGGTGAAAAGTGCGGATCCTGTTTCAGTCTTTAGACTGAAACAGGATCCGCACTATTCACCTGTCCCACAAAGGCGCACTTCTCATGTCTGGCGCTAGTCCAACAAACCCAGGACTGACAGAAGCCCTGCACTTGCCACCCCAGAAAAATATCTCATCTCCAAAGAAGGATTCTTCCGCTAACGGTTGAAAAGGGCTCCCGTTCTTGAAACAGTGGTGAAAAAATGGTGAAATAATTCTGAAAACCATCCTATCTTCCAAGGCTCCTGTGCCAGCTTTGGGAAATAGCAAGTTACCTGGGCCTCAGCAGAGGTTTCTCTGCAAAAAGCATCATAGGCTTCAGGATGCAGAGACCGACCTCATGACTATTACGGTGCCAAACGCCATGGAAATGGCAAATAATTACCAACACACTGGTCATTTCAAAGTGTCAGGATGAAATCTGAAGCACGATCCACACTTTTCCCATCTCACGCAAATATGCACTTTCCAACTCTGGAGGTAAACAAATCAAAGGCAGGGCTGACAGAAGCCCCGCACTTACACCCCACCCAGAAATCTCAACTACCAGGCAGGATTCTTATGCTAATGCGAGAACCCTGCTCGGGTTCTGAAAATAATGCTGAAACCACAAAGGAATAATACTTAAAAGAACACTTTCTTGGTAGTCTCTAAGACCAACTATTGGAAATGCCAAGATTACTAGGCCTCAGCCTGTTTCGTCTGTGAAAACACTGGTATGCTTAAGGATGCAGAGACCAACCTTAGGACAATTACGGTGAAAAGTGCTTAGGAAAAATACCAAATAGTTCTCCACTTAGCGGTTCTTTCAAAAGTTGGGCCACACACCTCTGGGAAAGATCGAGGTACTTTGGCCTAGCCTTCGATTGGTCTGGAGAAGCAATCGCCACTCCTAGCTGATGAATCAAATGATTCTGAAAGGAACGGTGAAAAGTGAGGATCCTGTTTCAGTCTTTAGACTGAAACAGGATCCGCACTATTCACCTGTCCCACAAAGGCGCACTTCTCATGTCTGGCGCTAGTCGAACAAACCCAGGACTGACAGAGGCCCTGCACTTGCCACCCCAGAGAAATATCTCATCTCCAAAGAAGGATTCTTTCGCTAACGGTTGAAAAGGGCTCCCGTTCTTGATACAGTGGTGAAAGGATGGTGAAATAATACTGAAAACAATCCTATCTTCCAAGGCTCCTGTGCCAGCTATGGGAAATAGCAAGTTACCTGGGCCTCAGCAGAGGTTTCTCTGCAAAAAGCATCATAGGCTTCAGGATGCAGAGACCGACCTCATGACTATTACGGTGCCAAAAGCCATGGAAATGGCAAATAATTACCAACACACTGGTCATTTCAAAGTGTCAGGATGAAATCTGAAGCACGATCCACACTTTTCCCATCTCATGCAAATATGCACTTTCCAACTCTGGAGGTAAACAAATCAAAGGCAGGGCTGACAGAAGCCCCGCACTTACACCCCACCATGAAATCTCAACTACCAGGCAGGATTCTTATGCTAATGCGAGAACCCTGCTCGGGTTCTGAAAATAATGCTGAAACCACAACAGAATAATACTTAAAAGAACACTTTCTTGGTAGTCTCTAGGACCAACTATTGGAAATGCCAAGATTACTGGGCCTCAGCCTGTTTCCTCTGTGAAAACTCTGGTATGCTTAAGGATGCAGAGACCAACCTTAGGACAATTACGGTGAAAAGTGCTTAGGAAAAATACCAAGTAGTTCTCCACTTAGCGGTTCTTTCAAAAGTTGGGCCACACACCTCTTGGAAAGATCGAGTTACTTTGGCCTAGCCTTCGATTGGTCTGGAGAAGCAATCGCCATTCCTAGCTGATGAATCAAATGATTCCGAAAGGAACGGTGAAAAGAGCGGATCCAGTTTCAGTCTTTAGACTGAAACAGGATCCGCACTATTCACCTGTCCCACAAAGGCGCAATTCTCATGTCTGGCGCTAGTCCAACAAACCCAGGACTGACAGAGGCCCTGCACTTGCCACCCCAGAAAAATATCTCATCTCCAAAGAAGGATTCTTCCGCTAACGGTTGAAAAGGGCTCCCGTTCTTGAAACAGTGGTGAAAAAATGGTGAAATAATTCTGAAAACCATCCTATCTTCCAAGGCTCCTGTGTCAGCTATGGGAAATAGCAAGTTACCTGGGCCTCAGCAGAGGTTTCTCTGCAAAAAGCATCATAGGCTTCAGGATGCAGAGACCGACCTCATGACTATTACGGTGCCAAACGCCATGGAAATGGCAAATAATTACCAACACACTGGTCATTTCAAAGTGTCTGGATGAAATCTGAAGCACGATCCACACTTTTCCCATCTCACGCAAATATGCACTTTCCAACTCTGGAGGTAAACAAATCAAAGGCAGGGCTGACAGAAGCCCCGCACTTACACCCCACCATGAAATCTCAACTACCAGGCAGGATTCTTATGGTAATGCGAGAACCCTGCTCGGGTTCTGAAAATAATGCTGAAACCACAACGGAATAATAATTAAAAAAACACTTTCTTGGTAGTCTCTAGGACCAACTATTGGAAATGCCAAGATTAATGGGCCTCAGCCTGTTTCGTCTGTGAAAACTCTGGTATGCTTAAGGATGCAGAGACCAACCTTAGGACAATTACGGTGAAAAGTGCTGAGGAAAAATGCCAAATAGTTCTCCACTTAGCGGTTCTTTCAAAAGTTGGGCCACACACCTCTTGGAAAGATCGAGTTACTTTGGCCTAGTCTTCGATTGGTCTGGAGAAGCAATCGCCATTCCTAGCTGATGAATCAAATGATTCTGAAAGGAACGGTGAAAAGTGCGGATCCTGTTTCAGTCTTTAGACTGAAACAGGATCCGCACTATTCACCTGTCCCACAAAGGCGCACTTCTCATGTCTGGCGCTAGTCCAACAAACCCAGGACTGACAGAGGCCCTGCACTTGCCACCCCAGAAAAATATCTCATCTCCAAAGAAGGATTCTTCCGCTAACGGTTGAAAAGGGCTCCCGTTCTTGAAACAGTGGTGAAAAAATGGTGAAATAATTCTGAAAACCATCCTATCTTCCAAGGCTCCTGTGCCAGCTTTGGGAAATAGCAAGTTACCTGGGCCTCAGCAGAGGTTTCTCTGCAAAAAGCATCATAGGCTTCAGGATGCAGAGACCGACCTCATGACTATTACGGTGCCAAACGCCATGGAAATGGCAAATAATTACCAACACACTGGTCATTTCAAAGTGTCAGGATGAAATCTGAAGCACGATCCACACTTTTCCCATCTCACGCAAATATGCACTTTCCAACTCTGGAGGTAAACAAATCAAAGGCAGGGCTGACAGAAGCCCCGCACTTACACCCCACCCAGAAATCTCAACTACCAGGCAGGATTCTTATGCTAATGCGAGAACCCTGCTCGGGTTCTGAAAATAATGCTGAAACCACAAAGGAATAATACTTAAAAGAACACTTTCTTGGTAGTCTCTAAGACCAACTATTGGAAATGCCAAGATTACTAGGCCTCAGCCTGTTTCGTCTGTGAAAACACTGGTATGCTTAAGGATGCAGAGACCAACCTTAGGACAATTACGGTGAAAAGTGCTTAGGAAAAATACCAAATAGTTCTCCACTTAGCGGTTCTTTCAAAAGTTGGGCCACACACCTCTGGGAAAGATCGAGGTACTTTGGCCTAGCCTTCGATTGGTCTGGAGAAGCAATCGCCACTCCTAGCTGATGAATCAAATGATTCTGAAAGGAACGGTGAAAAGTGAGGATCCTGTTTCAGTCTTTAGACTGAAACAGGATCCGCACTATTCACCTGTCCCACAAAGGCGCACTTCTCATGTCTGGCGCTAGTCGAACAAACCCAGGACTGACAGAGGCCCTGCACTTGCCACCCCAGAGAAATATCTCATCTCCAAAGAAGGATTCTTTCGCTAACGGTTGAAAAGGGCTCCCGTTCTTGATACAGTGGTGAAAGGATGGTGAAATAATACTGAAAACAATCCTATCTTCCAAGGCTCCTGTGCCAGCTATGGGAAATAGCAAGTTACCTGGGCCTCAGCAGAGGTTTCTCTGCAAAAAGCATCATAGGCTTCAGGATGCAGAGACCGACCTCATGACTATTACGGTGCCAAAAGCCATGGAAATGGCAAATAATTACCAACACACTGGTCATTTCAAAGTGTCAGGATGAAATCTGAAGCACGATCCACACTTTTCCCATCTCACGCAAATATGCACTTTCCAACTCTGGAGGTAAACAAATCAAAGGCAGGGCTGACAGAAGCCCCGCACTTACACCCCACCATGAAATCTCAACTACCAGGCAGGATTCTTATGCTAATGCGAGAACCCTGCTCGGGTTCTGAAATAATGCTGAAACCACAACAGAATAATACTTAAAAGAACACTTTCTTGGTAGTCTCTAGGACCAACTATTGGAAATGCCAAGATTACTGGGCCTCAGCCTGTTTCCTCTGTGAAAACTCTGGTATGCTTAAGGATGCAGAGACCAACCTTAGGACAATTACGGTGAAAAGTGCTTAGGAAAAATACCAAGTAGTTCTCCACTTAGCGGTTCTTTCAAAAGTTGGGCCACACACCTCTTGGAAAGATCGAGTTACTTTGGCCTAGCCTTCGATTGGTCTGGAGAAGCAATCGCCATTCCTAGCTGATGAATCAAATGATTCTGAAAGGAACGGTGAAAAGTGCGGATCCTGTTTCAGTCTTTAGACTGAAACAGGATCCGCACTATTCACCTGTCCCACAAAGGCGCACTTCTCATGTCTGGCGCTAGTCCAACAAACCCAGGACTGACAGAGGCCCTGCACTTGCCACCCCAGAAAAATATCTCATCTCCAAAGAAGGATTCTTCCGCTAACGGTTGAAAAGGGCTCCCGTTCTTGAAACAGTGGTGAAAAAATGGTGAAATAATTCTGAAAACCATCCTATCTTCCAAGGCTCCTGTGTCAGCTATGGGAAATAGCAAGTTACCTGGGCCTCAGCAGAGGTTTCTCTGCAAAAAGCATCATAGGCTTCAGGATGCAGAGACCGACCTCATGACTATTACGGTGCCAAACGCCATGGAAATGGCAAATAATTACCAACACACTGGTCATTTCAAAGTGTCTGGATGAAATCTGAAGCACGATCCACACTTTTCCCATCTCACGCAAATATGCACTTTCCAACTCTGGAGGTAAACAAATCAAAGGCAGGGCTGACAGAAGCCCCGCACTTACACCCCACCATGAAATCTCAACTACCAGGCAGGATTCTTATGGTAATGCGAGAACCCTGCTCGGGTTCTGAAAATAATGCTGAAACCACAACGGAATAATAATTAAAAAAACACTTTCTTGGTAGTCTCTAGGACCAACTATTGGAAATGCCAAGATTAATGGGCCTCAGCCTGTTTCGTCTGTGAAAACTCTGGTATGCTTAAGGATGCAGAGACCAACCTTAGGACAATTACGGTGAAAAGTGCTTAGGAAAAACACCAAATAGTTCTCCACTTAGCGGTTCTTTCAAAAGTTGGGCCACACACCTCTTGGAAAGATCGAGTTACTTTGGCCTAGCCTTCGATTGGTCTGGAGAAGCAATCGTCATTCCTAGCTGATGAATCAAATGATTCTGAAAGGAACGGTGAAAAGTGCGGATCCTGTTTCAGTCTTTAGACTGAAACAGGATCCGCACTATTCACCTGTCCCACAAAGGCGCACTTCTCATGTCTGGCGCTAGTCCAACAAACCCAGGACTGACAGAGGCCCTGCACTTGCCACCCCAGAAAAATATCTCATCTCCAAAGAAGGATTCTTCCGCTAACGGTTGAAAAGGGCTCCCGTTCTTGAAACAGTGGTGAAAAAATGGTGAAATAATACTGAAAACAATCCTATCTTCCAAGGCTCCTGTGCCAGCTATGGGAAATAGCAAGTTACCTGGGCCTCAGCAGAGGTTTCTCTGCAAAAAGTATCATAGGCTTCAGGATGCAGAGACCGACCTCATGACTATTACGGTGCCAAACGCCATGGAAATGGCAAATAATTACCAACACACTGGTCATTTCAAAGTGTCAGGATGAAATCTGAAGCACGATCCACACTTTTCAAATCTCACGCAAATATGCACTTTCCAACTCTGGAGGTAAACAAATCAAAGGCAGGGCTGACAGAAGCTGCGCACTTACACCCCACCATGAAATCTCAACTACCAGGCAGGATTCTTATGCTAATGCGAGAACCCTGCTTGGGTTCTGAAAATAATGCTGAAACCACAACAAAATACTACTTAAAAGAACACTTTCTTGGTAGTCTCTAGGACCAACTATTGGAAATGCCAAGATTAATGGGCCTCAGCCTGTTTCGTCTGTGAAAACTCTGGTATTCTTAAGGATGCAGAGACCAACCTTAGGACAATTACGGTGAAAAGTGCTGAGGAAAAATGCCAAATAGTTCTCCACTTAGCGGTTCTTTCAAAAGTTGGGCCACACACCTCTTGGAAAGATCGAGTTACTTTGGCCTAGTCTTCGATTGGTCTGAAGAAGCAATCGCCATTCCTAGCTGATGAATCAAATGATTCTGAAAGGAACGGTGAAAAGTGCGGATCCTGTTTCAGTCTTTAGACTGAAACAGGATCCGCACTATTCACCTGTCCCACAAAGGCGCACTTCTCATGTCTGGCGCTAGTCCAACAAACCCAGGACTGACAGAGGCCCTGCACTTGCCACCCCAGAAAAATATCTCATCTCCAAAGAAGGATTCTTCCGCTAACGGTTGAAAAGGGCTCCCGTTCTTGAAACAGTGGTGAAAAAATGGTGAAATAATTCTGAAAACCATCCTATCTTCCAAGGCTCCTGTGCCAGCTTTGGGAAATAGCAAGTTACCTGGGCCTCAGCAGAGGTTTCTCTGCAAAAAGCATCATAGGCTTCAGGATGCAGAGACCGACCTCATGACTATTACGGTGCCAAACGCCATGGAAATGGCAAATAATTACCAACACACTGGTCATTTCAAAGTGTCAGGATGAAATCTGAAGCACGATCCACACTTTTCCCATCTCACGCAAATATGCACTTTCCAACTCTGGAGGTAAACAAATCAAAGGCAGGGCTGACAGAAGCCCCGCACTTACACCCCACCCAGAAATCTCAACTACCAGGCAGGATTCTTATGCTAATGCGAGAACCCTGCTCGGGTTCTGAAAATAATGCTGAAACCACAAAGGAATAATACTTAAAAGAACACTTTCTTGGTAGTCTCTAAGACCAACTATTGGAAATGCCAAGATTACTAGGCCTCAGCCTGTTTCGTCTGTGAAAACACTGGTATGCTTAAGGATGCAGAGACCAACCTTAGGACAATTACGGTGAAAAGTGCTTAGGAAAAATACCAAATAGTTCTCCACTTAGCGGTTCTTTCAAAAGTTGGGCCACACACCTCTGGGAAAGATCGAGGTACTTTGGCCTAGCCTTCGATTGGTCTGGAGAAGCAATCGCCACTCCTAGCTGATGAATCAAATGATTCTGAAAGGAACGGTGAAAAGTGAGGATCCTGTTTCAGTCTTTAGACTGAAACAGGATCCACACTATTCACCTGTCCCACAAAGGCGCACTTCTCATGTCTGGCGCTAGTCGAACAAACCCAGGACTGACAGAGGCCCTGCACTTGCCACCCCAGAGAAATATCTCATCTCCAAAGAAGGATTCTTTCGCTAACGGTTGAAAAGGGCTCCCGTTCTTGAAACAGTGGTGAAAAAATGGCGAAATAATACTGAAAACAATCCTATCTTCCAAGGCTCCTGTGCCAGCTATGGGAAATAGCAAGTTACCTGGGCCTCAGCAGAGGTTTCTCTGCAAAAAGCATCATAGGCTTCAGGATGCAGAGACCGACCTCATGACTATTACGGTGCCAAACGCCATGGAAATGGCAAATAATTACCAACACACTGGTCATTTCAAAGTGTCAGGATGAAATCTGAAGCACGATCCACACTTTTCCCATCTCACGCAAATATGCACTTTCCAACTCTGGAGGTAAACAAATCAAAGGCAGGGCTGACAGAAGCCCCGCACTTACACCCCACCATGATATCTCAACTACCAGGCAGGATTCTTATGCTAATGTGAGAACCCTGCTCGGGTTCTGAAAATAATGCTGAAACCACAACAGAATAATACTTAAAAGAACACTCTCTTGGTAGTCTCTACGACCAACTATTGGAAATGCCAAGATTACTGGGCCTCAGCCTGTTTCCTCTGTGAAAACTCTGGTATGCTTAAGGATGCAGAGACCAACCTTAAAACAATTACGGTGAAAAGTGCTTAGGAAAAATACCAAATAGTTCTGCACTTAGCGGTTCTTTCAAAAGTTGGGCCACACACCTCTTGGAAAGATCGAGTTACTTTGGCGTAGCCTTCGATTGGTCTGGAGAAGCAATCGCCATTCCTAGCTGATGAATCAAATGATTCTGAAAGGAACGGTGAAAAGTGCGGATCCTGTTTCAGTCTTTAGACTGAAACAGGATCCGCACTATTCACCTGTCCCACAAAGGCGCACTTCTCATGTCTGGAGCTAGTCCAACAAACCCAGGACTGACAGAGGCCCTGCACTTGCCACCCCAGAAAAATATCTCATCTCCAAAGAAGGATTCTTCCGCTAACGATTGAAAAGGGCTCCCGTTCTTGATACAGTGGTGAAAGGATGGTGAAATAATACTGAAAACAATCCTATCTTCCAAGGCTCCTGTGCCAGCTATGGGAAATAGCAAGTTACCTGGGCCTCAGCAGAGGTTTCTCTGCAAAAAGCATCATAGGCTTCAGGATGCAGAGACCGACCTCATGACTATTACGGTGCCAAAAGCCATGGAAATGGCAAATAATTACCAACACACTGGTCATTTCAAAGTGTCAGGATGAAATCTGAAGCACGATCCACACTTTTCCCATCTCACGCAAATATGCACTTTCCAACTCTGGAGGTAAACAAATCAAAGGCAGGGCTGACAGAGGCCCCGCACTTACACCCCACCATGAAATCTCAACTACCAGGCAGGATTCTTATGCTAATGCGAGAACCCTGCTCGGGTTCTGAAAATAATGCTGAAACCACAACAGAATAATACTTAAAAGAACACTTTCTTGGTAGTCTCTAGGACCAACTATTGGAAATGCCAAGATTACTGGGCCTCAGCCTGTTTCCTCTGTGAAAACTCTGGTATGCTTAAGGATACAGAGACCAACCTTAGGACAATTACGGTGAAAAGTGCTTAGGAAAAATACCAAGTAGTTCTCCACTTAGCGGTTCTTTCAAAAGTTGGGCCACACACCTCTTGGAAAGATCGAGTTACTTTGGCCTAGCCTTCGATTGGTCTGGAGAAGCAATCGCCATTCCTAGCTGATGAATCAAATGATTCCGAAAGGAACGGTGAAAAGAGCGGATCCAGTTTCAGTCTTTAGACTGAAACAGGATCCGCACTATTCACCTGTCCCACAAAGGCGCAATTCTCATGTCTGGCGCTAGTCCAACAAACCCAGGACTGACAGAGGCCCTGCACTTGCCACCCCAGAAAAATATCTCATCTCCAAAGAAGGATTCTTCCGCTAACGGTTGAAAAGGGCTCCCGTTCTTGAAACAGTGGTGAAAAAATGGTGAAATAATTCTGAAAACCATCCTATCTTCCAAGGCTCCTGTGCCAGCTATGGGAAATAGCAAGTTACCTGGGCCTCAGCAGAGGTTTCTCTGCAAAAAGCATCATAGGCTTCAGGATGCAGAGACCGACCTCATGACTATTACGGTGCCAAACGCCATGGAAATGGCAAATAATTACCAACACACTGGTCATTTCAAAGTGTCAGGATGAAATCTGAAGCACGATCCACACTTTTCCCATCTCACGCAACTATGCACTTTCCAACTCTGGAGGTAAACAAATCAAAGGCAGGGCAGACAGAAGCCCCGCAGTTACACCACACCATGAAATCTCAACTACCAGGCAGGATTCTTATGCTAATGCGAGAACCCTGCTCGGGTTCTGAAAATAATGCTGAAACCACAAAGGAATAATACTTAAAAGAACACTTTCTTGGTAGTCTCTAAGACCAACTATTGGAAATGCCAAGATTACTGGGCCTCAGCCTGTTTCGTCTGTGAAAACACTGGTATGCTTAAGGATGCAGAGACCAACCTTAGGACAATTACGGTGAAAAGTGCTTAGGAAAAATACCAAATAGTTCTCCACTTAGCGGTTCTTTCAAAAGTTGGGCCACACACCTCTGGGAAAGATCGAGGTACTTTGGCCTAGCCTTCGATTGGTCTGGAGAAGCAATCGCCATTCCTAGCTGATGAATCAAATGATTCTGAAAGGAACGGTGAAAAGTGCGGCTCCTGTTTCAGTCTTTAGACTGAAACAGGATCCGCACAATTCACCTGTCCCACAAAGGCGCACTTCTCATGTCTGGCGCTAGTCCAACAAACCCCGGACTGACAGAGGCCCTGCACTTGCCACCCCAGAAAAATATCTCATCTCCAAAGAAGGATTCTTCCGCTAACGGTTGAAAAGGGCTCCCGTTCTTGAAACAGTGGTGAAAAAATGGTGAAATAATACTGAAAACAATCCTATCTTTCAAGGCTCCTGTGCCAGCTATGGGAAATAGCAAGTTACCTGGGCCTCAGCAGAGGTTTCTCTGCAAAAAGCATCATAGGCTTCAGGATGCAGAGACCGACCTCATGACTATTACGGTGCCAAACGCCATGGAAATGGCAAATAATTACCAACACACTGGTCATTTCAAAGTGTCAGGATGAAATTTGAAGCATTATCCACACTTTTCCCATCTCACGCAACTATGCACTTTCCAACTCTGGAGGTAAACAAATCAAAGGCAGGGCTGACAGAAGCCTCGCACTTACACCCCACCATAAAAACTCAACTACCAGGCAGGATTCTTATGCTAATGCGAGAACCCTGCTCGGGTTCTGAAAATAATGCTGAAACCACAACAGAATAATACTTAAAAGAACACTTTCTTGGTAGTCTCTAAGACCAACTATTGGAAATGCCAAGATTAATGGGCCTCAGCCTGTTTCGTCTGTGAAAACACTGGTATGCTTAAGGATGCAGAGACCAACCTTAGGACAATTACGGTGAAAAGTGCTTAGGAAAAATACCCAATAGTTCTCCACTTAGCGGTTCTTTCAAAAGTTGGGCCACACACCTCTTGGAAAGATCGAGTTACTTTGGCGTAGCCTTCGATTGGTCTGGAGAAGCAATCGCCATTCCTAGCTGATGAATCAAATGATTCTGAAAGGAACGGTGAAAAGCGTGGATCCTGTTTCAGTCTTTAGACTGAAACAGGATCCGCACTATTCACCTGTCCCACAAAGGCGCACTTCTCATGTCTGGCGCTAGTCCAACAAACCCAGGACTGACAGAGGCCCTGCACTTGCCACCCCAGAAAAATATCTCATCTCCAAAGAATGATTCTTCCGCTAACGGTTGAAAAGGGCTCCCGTTCTTGAAACAGTGTTGAACAAATGGTGAAATAATACTGAAAACAATCCTATCTTCCAAGGCTCCTGTGCCAGCTATGGGAAATAGCAAGTTACCTGGGCCTCAGCAGAGGTTTCTCTGCAAAAAGCATCATAGGCTTCAGGATGCAGAGACCGAACTCATGACTATTACGGTGCGAAACGCCATGGAAATGGCAAATAATTACCAACACACTGGTCATTTCAAAGTGTCAGGATGAAATCTGAAGCACGGTCCACACTTTTCCCATATCACGCAACTATGCACTTTCCAACTCTGGAGGTAAACAAATCAAAGGCAGGGCTGACAGAAGCCCCGCACTTACACCCCACCCAGAAATCTCAACTACCAGGCAGGATTCTTATGGTAATGCGAGAACCCTGCTCGGGTTCTGAAAATAATGCTGAAACCACAACGGAATAATACTTAATAAAAACACATTCTTGGTAGTCCCTAGGACCAACTATTGGAAATGCCAAGATTAATGGGCCTCAGCCTGTTTCGTCTGTGAAAACTCTCGTATGCTTAAGGATGCAGAGACCAACCTTAGGACAATTACGGTGAAAAGTGCTTAGGAAAAATACCAAATAGTTCTCCACTTAGGGGTTCTTTCAAAAGTTGGGCCACACACCTCTTGGAAAGATCGAGTTACTTTGGCCTAGCCTTCGATTGGTCTGGAGAAGCAATCGGCATTCCTAACTGATGAATCAAATGATTCTGAAAGGAACGGTGAAAAGTGTGGATCCTGTTTCAGTCTTTAGACTGAAACAGGATCCGCACTATTCACCTGTCCCACAAAGGCGCACTTCTCATGTCTGGCGCTAGTCCAACAAACCCAGGACTGACAGAGGCCCTGCACTTGCCACCCCAGAAAAATATCTCATCTCCAAAGAAGGATTCTTCCGCTAACGGTTGAAAAGGGCTCCCGTTCTTGAAACAGTGGTGAAAAAATGGTGAAATAATACTGAAAACAATCCTATCTTCCAAGGCTCCTGTGCCAGCTATGGGAAATAGCAAGTTACCTGGGCCTCAGCAGAGGTTTCTCTGCAAAAAGCATCATTGGCTTCAGGATGCAGAGACCGACCTCATGACTATTACGGTGCCAAACGCCATGGAAATGGCAAATAATTACCAACACACTGGTCATTTCAAAGTGTCAGGATGAAATTTGAAGCATTATCCACACTTTTCCCATCTCATGCAACTATGCACTTTCCAACACTGGAGGTAAACAAATCAAAGGCAGGGCTGACAGAAGCCCCGCACTTACACCCCACCATAAAATCTCAACTACCAGGCAGGATTCTTATGCTAATGCGAGAACCCTGCTCGGGTTCTGAAAATAATGCTGAAACCACAACAGAATAATACTTAAAAGAACACTTTCTTGGTAGTCTCTAGGACCAACTATTGGAAATGCCAAGATTAATGGGCCTCAGCCTGTTTCGTCTGTGAAAACTCTGGTATGCTTAAGGATGCAGAGACCAACCTTAGGACAATTACGGTGAAAAGTGCTTACGAAAAATACCAAATAGTTCTCCACTTAGCGGTTCTTACAAAAGTTGGGCCACACACCTCTTGGAAAGATCGAGTTACTTTGGCCTAGCCTTCGATTGGTCTGGAGAAGCAATCGCCATTCCTAGCTGATGAATCAAATGATTCTGAAAGGAACGGTGAAAAGTGTGGATCCTGTTTCAGTCTTTAGACTGAAACAGTATCCGCACTATTCACCTGTCCCACAAAGGCGCACTTCTCATGTCTGGCGCTAGTCCAACAAACCCAGGACTGACAGAGGCCCTGCACTTGCCACCCCAGAAAAATATCTCATCTCCAAAGAAGGATTCTTCCGCTAACGGTTGAAAAGGGCTCCCGTTCTTGAAACAGTGGTGAAAAAATGGTGAAATAATACTGAAAACAATCCTATCTTCCAAGGCTCCTGTGCCAGCTATGGGAAATAGCAAGTTACCTGGGCCTCAGCAGAGGTTTCTCTGCAAAAAGCATCATAGGCTTCAGGATGCAGAGACCGAACTCATGACTATTACGGTGCCAAACGCCATGGAAATGGCAAATAATTACCAACACACTGGTCATTTCAAAGTGTCAGGGTGAAATCTGAAGCACGATCCACACTTTTCCCATATCACGCAACTATGCACTTTCCAACTATGGAGGTAAACAAATCAAAGGCAGGGCTGACAGAAGCCCCGCACTTACACCCCACCCAGAAATCTCAACTACCAGGCAGGATTCTTATGCTAATGCGAGAACCCTGCTCGGGTTCTGAAAATAATGCTGAAACCACAACGGAATAATACTTAATAAAAATACATTCTTGGTAGTCCCTAGGACCAACTATTGGAAATGCCAAGATTAATGGGCCTCAGCCTGTTTCGTCTGTGAAAACTCTCGTATGCTTCAGGATGCAGAGACCAACCTTAGGACAATTACGGTGAAAAGTGCTTAGGAAAAATACCAAATAGTTCTCCACTTAGGGGTTCTTTCAAAAGTTGGGCCACACACCTCTTGGAAAGATCGAGTTACTTTGGCCTAGCCTTCGATTGGTCTGGAGAAGCAATCGGCATTCCTAACTGATGAATCAAATGATTCTGAAAGGAACGGTGAAAAGTGTGGATCCTATTTCAGTCTTTAGACTCAAACAGGATCCGCACTATTCACCTGTCCCACAAAGGCGCACTTCTCATGTCTGGCGCTAGTCCAACAAACCCAGGACTGACAGAGGCCCTGCACTTGCCACGCCAGAAAAATATCTCATCTCCAAAGAAGGATTCTTCCGCTAACGGTTGAAAAGGGCTCCCGTTCTTGAAACAGTGGTGAAAAAATGGTGAAATAATACTGAAAACAATCCTATCTTCCAAGGCTCCTGTGCCAGCTATGGGAAATAGCAAGTTACCTGGGCCTCAGCAGAGGTTTCTCTGCAAAAAGCATCATAGGCTTCAGGATGCAGAGACCGACCTCATGACTATTACGGTGCCAAACGCCATGGAAATGGCAAATAATTACCAACACACTGGTCATTTCAAAGTGTCAGGATGAAATTTGAAGCATTATCCACACTTTTCCCATCTCACGCAACTATGCACTTTCCAACTCTGGAGGTAAACAAATCAAAGGCAGGGCTGACAGAAGCCCCGCACTTACACCCCACCATAAAATCTCAACTACCAGGCAGGATTCTTATGCTAATGCGAGAACCCTGCTCGGGTTCTGAAAATAATGCTGAAACCACAACAGAATAATACTTAAAAGAACACTTTCTTGGTAGTCTCTAGGACCAACTATTGGAAATGCCAAGATTAATGGGCCTCAGCCTGTTTCGTCTGTGAAAACTCTGGTATGCTTAAGGATGCAGAGACCAACCTTAGGACAATTACGGTGAAAAGTGCTTACGAAAAATACCAAATAGTTCTCCACTTAGCGGTTCTTACAAAAGTTGGGCCACACACCTCTTGGAAAGATCGAGTTACTTTGGCCTAGCCTTCGATTGGTTTGGAGAAGCAATCGCCATTCCTAGCTGATGAATCAAATGATTCTGAAAGGAACGGTGAAAAGTGTGGATCCTGTTTCAGTCTTTAGACTGAAACAGGATCCGCACTATTCACCTGTCCCACAAAGGCGCACTTCTCATGTCTGGCGCTAGTCCAACAAACCCAGGACTGACAGAGGCCCTGCACTTGCCACCCCAGAAAAATATCTCATCTCCAAAGAAGGATTCTTCCGCTAACGGTTGAAAAGGGCTCCCGTTCTTGAAACAGTGGTGAAAAAATGGTGAAATAATACTGAAAACAATCCTATCTTCCAAGGCTCCTGTGCCAGCTATGGGAAATAGCAAGTTACCTGGGCCTCAGCAGAGGTTTCTCTGCAAAAAGCATCATAGGCTTCAGGATGCAGAGACCGAACTCATGACTATTACGGTGCCAAACGCCATGGAAATGGCAAATAATTACCAACACACTGGTCATTTCAAAGTGTCAGGATGAAATCTGAAGCACGATCCACACTTTTCCCATATCACGCAACTATGCACTTTCCAACTCTGGAGGTAAACAAATCAAAGGCAGGGCTGACAGAAGCCCCGCACTTACACCCCACCCAGAAATCTCAACTACCAGGCAGGATTCTTATGGTAATGCGAGAACCCTGCTCGGGTTCTGAAAATAATGCCGAAACCACAACGGAATAATACTTAAAAAAACAAATTCTTGGTAGTCCCTAGGACCAACTATTGGAAATGCCAAGATTAATGGGCCTCAGCCTGTTTCGTCTGTGAAACCTCTCGTATGCTTAAGGATGCAGAGACCAACCTTAGGACAATCACGGTGAAAAGTGCTTAGGAAAAATACCAAATAGTTCTCCACTTAGGGGTTCTTTCAAAAGTTGGGCCACACACCTCTTGGAAAGATCGAGGTACTTTGGCCTAGCCTTCGATTGGTCTGGAGAAGCAATCGGCATTCCGAACTGATGAATCAAATGATTCTGAAAGGAACGGTGAAAAGTGTGGATCCTGTTTCAGTCTTTAGACTGAAACAGGATCCGCACTATTCACCTGTCCCACAAAGGCGCACTTCTCATGTCTGGCGCTAGTCCAACAAACCCAGTACTGACAGAGGCCCTGCACTTGCCACCCCAGAAAAATATCTCATCTCCAAAGAAGGATTCTTCCGCTAACGGTTGAAAAGGGCTCCCGTTCTTGAAACAGTGGTGAAAAAATGGTGAAATAATACTGAAAACAATCCTATCTTCCAAGGCTCCTGTGCCAGCTATGGGAAATAGCAAGTTACCTGGGCCTCAGCAGAGGTTTCTCTGCAAAAAGCATCATAGGCTTCAGGATGCAGAGACCGACCTCATGACTATTACAGTGCCAAACGCCATGGAAATGGCAAATAATTACCAACACACTGGTCATTTCAAAGTGTCAGGATGAAATTTGAAGTATTATCCACACTTTTCCCATCTCACGCAACTATGCACTTTCCAACTCTGGAGGTAAACAAATCAAAGGCAGGGCTGACAGAAGCCCCGCACTTACACCCCACCATAAAATCTCAACTACCAGGCAGGATTCTTATGCTAATGCGAGAACCCTGCTCGGGTTCTGAAAACAATGCTGAAACCACAACAGAATAATACTTAAAAGAACACTTTCTTGGTAGTCTCTAGGACCAACTATTGGAAATGCCAAGATTAATGGGCCTCAGCCTGTTTCGTCTGTGAAAACTCTGGTATGCTTAAGGATGCAGAGACCAACCTTAGGACAATTACGGTGAAAAGTGCTTAGGAAAAATACCAAGTAGTTCTCCACGTAGCGGTTCTTTCAAAAGTTGGGCCACACACCTCTTGGAAAGATCGAGTTACTTTGGCTTAGCCTTCGATTGGTCTGGAGAAGCAATCGCCATTCCTAGCTGATGAATCAAATGATTCTGAAAGGAACGGTGCAAAGTGCGGATCCTGTTTCAGTCTTTAGACTGAAACAGGATCCGCACTATTCACCTGTCCCACAAAGGCGTACTTCTCATGTCTGGCGCTAGTCCAACAAACCCAGGACTGACAGAGGCCCTGCACTTGCCACCCCAGAAAAATATCTCATCTCCAAAGAATGATTCTTCCGCTAACGGTTGAAAAGGGCTCCCGTTCTTGAAACAGTGTTGAACAAATGGTGAAATAATACTGAAAACAATCCTATCTTCCAAGGCTCCTGTGCCAGCTATGGGAAATAGCAAGTTACCTGGGCCTCAGCAGAGGTTTCTCTGCAAAAAGCATCATAGGCTTCAGGATGCAGAGACCGAACTCATGACTATTACGGTGCCAAACGCCATGGAAATGGCAAATAATTACCAACACACTGGTCATTTCAAAGTGTCAGGATGAAATCTGAAGCACGATCCACACTTTTCCCATATCACGCAACTATGCACTTTCCAACTCTGGAGGTAAACAAATCAAAGGCAGGGCTGACAGAAGCCCCGCACTTACACCCCACCCAGAAATCTCAACTACCAGGCAGGATTCTTATGGTAATGCGAGAACCCTGCTCGGGTTCTGAAAATAATGCTGAAACCACAACAGAATAATACTTAATAAAAACACATTCTTGGTAGTCCCTAGGACCAACTATTGGAAATGCCAAGATTAATGGGCCTCAGCCTGTTTCGTCTGTGAAAACTCTGGTATGCTTAAGGATGCAGAGACCAACCTTAGGACAATTACGGTGAAAAGTGCTTAGGAAAAATACCAAATAGTTCTCCACTTAGGGGTTCTTTCAAAAGTTGGGCCACACACCTCTTGGAAAGATCGAGTTACTTTGGCCTAGCCTTCGATTGGTCTGGAGAAGCAATCGGCATTCCTAACTGATGAATCAAATGATTCTGAAAGGAACGGTGAAAAGTGTGGATCCTGTTTCAGTCTTTAGACTGAAACAGGATCCGCACTATTCACCTGTCCCACAAAGGCGCACTTCTCATGTCTGGCGCTAGTCCAACAAACCCAGGACTGACAGAGGCCCTGCACTTGCCACCCCAGAAAAATATCTCATCTCCAAAGAAGGATTCTTCCGCTAACGGTTGAAAAGGGCTCCCGTTCTTGAAACAGTGGTGAAAAAATGGTGAAATAATACTGAAAACAATCCTATCTTCCAAGGCTCCTGTGCCAGCTATGGGAAATAGCAAGTTACCTGGGCCTCAGCAGAGGTTTCTCTGCAAAAAGCATCATAGGCTTCAGGATGCAGAGACCGACCTCATGACTATTACGGTGCCAAACTCCATGGAAATGGCAAATAATTACCAACACACTGGTCATTTCAAAGTGTCAGGATGAAATTTGAAGCATTATCCACACTTTTCCCATCTCACGCAACTATGCACTTTTCAACTCTGGAGGTAAACAAATCAAAGGCAGGGCTGACAGAAGCCCCGCACTTACACCCCACCATAAAATCTCAACTACCAGGCAGGATTCTTATGCTAATGCGAGAACCCTGCTCGGGTTCTGAAAATAATGCTGAAACCACAACAGAATAATACTTAAAAGAACACTTTCTTGGTAGTCTCTAGGACCAACTATTGGAAATGCCAAGATTAATGGGCCTCAGCCTGTTTCGTCTGTGAAAACTCTGGTATGCTTAAGGATGCAGAGACCAACCTTAGGACAATTACGGTGAAAAGTGCTTACGAAAAATACCAAATAGTTCTCCACTTAGCGGTTCTTACAAAAGTTGGGCCACACACCTCTTGGAAAGATCGAGTTACTTTGGCCTAGCCTTCGATTGGTCTGGAGAAGCAATCGCCATTCCTAGCTGATGAATCAAATGATTCTGAAAGGAACGGTGAAAAGTGTGGATCCTGTTTCAGTCTTTAGACTGAAACAGTATCCGCACTATTCACCTGTCCCACAAAGGCGCACTTCTCATGTCTGGCGCTAGTCCAACAAACCCAGGACTGACAGAGGCCCTGCACTTGCCACCCCAGAAAAATATCTCATCTCCAAAGAAGGATTCTTCCGCTAACGGTTGAAAAGGGCTCCCGTTCTTGAAACAGTGGTGAAAAAATGGTGAAATAATACTGAAAACAATCCTATCTTCCAAGGCTCCTGTGCCAGCTATGGGAAATAGCAAGTTACCTGGGCCTCAGCAGAGGTTTCTCTGCAAAAAGCATCATAGGCTTCAGGATGCAGAGACCGAACTCATGACTATTACGGTGCCAAACGCCATGGAAATGGCAAATAATTACCAACACACTGGTCATTTCAAAGTGTCAGGATGAAATCTGAAGCACGATCCACACTTTTCCCATATCACGCAACTATGCACTTTCCAACTCTGGAGGTAAACAAATTAAAGGCAGGGCTGACAGAAGCCCCGCACTTACACCCCACCCAGAAATCTCAACTACCAGGCAGGATTCTTATGGTAATGCGAGAACCCTGCTCGGGTTCTGAAAATAATGCTGAAACCACAACGGAATAATACTTAAAAAAACAAATTCTTGGTAGTCCCTAGGACCAACTATTGGAAATGCCAAGATTAATGGGCCTCAGCCTGTTTCGTCTGTGAAAACTCTCCTATGCTTAAGGATGCAGAGACCAACCTTACGGTGAAAAGTGCTTAGGAAAAATACCAAATAGTTCTCCACTTAGCGGTTCTTTCAAAAGTTGGGCCACACACCTCTTGGAAAGATCGAATTACTTTGGCCTAGCCTTCGATTGGTCTGGAGAAGCAATCGGCATTCCTAACTGATGAATCAAATGATTCTGAAAGGAACGGTGAAAAGTGTGGATCCTGTTTCAGTCTTTAGACTGAAACAGGATCCGCACTATTCACCTGTCCCACAAAGGCGCACTTCTCATGTCTGGCGCTAGTCCAACAAACCCAGGACTGACAGAGGCCCTGCACTTGCCACCCCAGAAAAATATCTCATCTCCAAAGAAGGATTCTTCCGCTAACGGTTGAAAAGGGCTCCCGTTCTTGAAACAGTGGTGAAAAAATGGTGAAATAATACTGAAAACAATCCTATCTTCCAAGGCTCCTGTGCCAGCTATGGGAAATAGCAAGTTACCTGGGCCTCAGCAGAGGTTTCTCTGCAAAAAGCATCATAGGCTTCAGGATGCAGAGACCGACCTCATGACTATTACGGTGCCAAACGCCATGGAAATGGCAAATAATTACCAACACACTGGTCATTTCAAAGTGTCAGGATGAAATTTGAAGCATTATCCACACTTTTCCCATCTCACGCAACTATGCACTTTCCAACTCTGGAGGTAAACAAATCAAAGGCAGGGCTGACAGAAGCCCCGCACTTACACCCCACCATGAAATCTCAAGTACCTGGCAGGATTCTTATGCTAATGCGAGAACCCTGCTCGGGTTCTGAAAATAATGCTGAAACCACAACAGAATAATACTTAAAAGAACACTTTCTTGGTAGTCTCTAGGACCAACTATTGGAAATGCCAAGATTAATGGGCCTCAGCCTGTTTCGTCTGTGAAAACTCTGGTATGCTTAAGGATGCAGAGACCAACCTTAGGACAATTACGGTGAAAAGTGCTTAGGAAAAATACCAAATAGTTCTCCACTTAGCGGTTCTTACAAAAGTTGGGCCACACACCTCTTGGAAAGATCGAGTTACTTTGGCCCAGCCTTCGATTGGTCTGGAGAAGCAATCGCCATTCCTAGCTGATGAATCAAATGATTCTGAAAGGAACGGTGAAAAGTGTGGATCCTGTTTCAGTCTTTAGACTGAAACAGGATCCGCACTATTCACCTGTCCCACAAAGGCGCACTTCTCATGTCTGGCGCTAGTCCAACAAACCCAGGACTGACAGAGGCCCTGCACTTGCCACCCCAGAAAAATATCTCATCTCCAAAGAAGGATTCTTCCGCTAACGGTTGAAAAGGGCTCCCGTTCTTGAAACAGTGGTGAAAAAATGCTGAAATAATACTGAAAACAATCCTATCTTCCAAGGCTCCTGTGCCAGCTATGGGAAATAGCAAGTTACCTGGGCCTCAGCAGAGGTTTCTCTGCAAAAAGCATCATAGGCTTCAGGATGCAGAGACCGAACTCATGACTATTACGGTGCCAAACGCCATGGAAATGGCAAATAATTACCAACACACTGGTCATTTCAAAGTGTCAGGATGAAATCTGAAGCACGATCCACACTTTTCCCATATCACGCAACTATGCACTTTCCAACTCTGGAGGTAAACAAATCAAAGGTAGGGCTGACAGAAGCCCCGCACTTACACCCCACCCAGAAATCTCAACTACCAGGCAGGATTCTTATGCTAATGCGAGAACCCTGCTCGGGTTCTGAAAATAATGCTGAAACCACAACGGAATAATACTTAATAAAAACACATTCTTGGTAGTCCCTAGGACCAACTATTGGAAATGCCAAGATTAATGGGCCTCAGCCTGTTTCGTCTGTGAAAACTCTCGTATGCTTAAGGATGCAGAGACCAACCTTAGGACAATTACGGTGAAAAGTGCTTAGGAAAAATACCAAATAGTTCTCCACTTAGGGGTTCTTTCAAAAGTTGGGCCACACACCTCTTGGAAAGATCGAGTTACTTTGGCCTAGCCTTCGATTGGTCTGGAGAAGCAATCGGCATTCCTAACTGATGAATCAAATGATTCTGAAAGGAACGGTGAAAAGTGTGGATCCTGTTTCAGTCTTTAGACTGAAACAGGATCCGCACTATTCACCTGTCCCACAAAGGCGCACTTCTCATGTCTGGCGCTAGTCCAACAAACCCAGGACTGACAGAGGCCCTGCACTTGCCACGCCAGAAAAATATCTCATCTCCAAAGAAGGATTCTTCCGCTAACGGTTGAAAAGGGCTCCCGTTCTTGAAACAGTGGTGAAAAAATGCTGAAATAATACTGAAAACAATCCTATCTTCCAAGGCTCCTGTGCCAGCTATGGGAAATAGCAAGTTACCTGGGCCTCAGCAGAGGTTTCTCTGCAAAAAGCATCATAGGCTTCAGGATGCAGAGACCGACCTCATGACTATTACGGTGCCAAACGCCATGGAAATGGCAAATAATTACCAACACACTGGTCATTTCAAAGTGTCAGGATGAAATTTGAAGCATTATCCACACTTTTCCCATCTCACGCAACTATGCACTTTCCAACTCTGGAGGTAAACAAATCAAAGGCAGGGCTGACAGAAGCCCCGCACTTATACCCCAGCATAAAATCTCAACTACCAGGCAGGATTCTTATGCTAATGCGAGAACCCTGCTCGGGTTCTGAAAATAATGCTGAAACCACAACAGAATAATACTTAAAAGAACACTTTCTTGGTAGTCTCTAGGACCAACTATTGGAAATGCCAAGATTAATGGGCCTCAGCCTGTTTCGTCTGTGAAAACTCTGGTATGCTTAAGGATGCAGAGACCAACCTTAGGACAATTACGGTGAAAAGTGCTTACGAAAAATACCAAATAGTTCTCCACTTAGCGGTTCTTACAAAAGTTGGGCCACACACCTCTTGGAAAGATCGAGTTACTTTGGCCTAGCCTTCGATTGGTCTGGAGAAGCAATCGCCATTCCTAGCTCATGAATCAAATGATTCTGAAAGGAACGGTGAAAAGTGTGGATCCTGTTTCAGTCTTTAGACTGAAACAGGATCCGCACTATTCACCTGTCCCACAAAGGCGCACTTCTCATGTCTGGCGCTAGTCCAACAAACCCAGGACTGACAGAGGCCCTGCACTTGCCACCCCAGAAAAATATCTCATCTCCAAAGAAGGATTCTTCCGCTAACGGTTGAAAAGGGCTCCCGTTCTTGAAACAGTGGTGAAAAAATGGTGAAATAATACTGAAAACAATCCTATCTTCCAAGGCTCCTGTGCCAGCTATGGCAAATAGCAAGTTACCTGGGCCTCAGCAGAGGTTTCTCTGCAAAAAGCATCATAGGCTTCAGGATGCAGAGACCGAACTCATGACTATTACGGTGCCAAACGCCATGGAAATGGCAAATAATTACCAACACACTGGTCATTTCAAAGTGTCAGGATGAAATCTGAAGCACGATCCACACTTTTCCCATATCACGCAACTATGCACTTTCCAACTCAGGAGGTAAACAAATCAAAGGCAGGGCTGACAGAAGCCCCGCACTTACACCCCACCCAGAAATCTCAACTACCAGGCAGGATTCTTATGGTAATGCGAGAACCCTGCTCGGGTTCTGAAAATAATGCTGAAACCACAACGGAATAATACTTAAAAAAACAAATTCTTGGTAGTCCCTAGGACCAACTATTGGAAATGCCAAGATTAATGGGCCTCAGCCTGTTTCGTCTGTGAAAACTCTCGTATGCTTAAGGATGCAGAGACCAACCTTAGGACAATCACGGTGAAAAGTGCTTAGGAAAAATACCAAATAGTTCTCCACTTAGCGGTTCTTTCAAAAGTTGGGCCACACACCTCTTGGAAAGATCGAGGTACTTTGGCCTAGCCTTCGATTGGTCTGGAGAAGCAATCGGCATTCCTAACTGATGAATCAAATGATTCTGAAAGGAACGGTGAAAAGTGTGGATCCTGTTTCAGTCTTTAGACTGAAACAGGATCCGCACTATTCACCTGTCCCACAAAGGCGCACTTCTCATATCTGGCGCTAGTCCAACAAACCCAGTACTGACAGAGGCCCTGCACTTGCCACCCCAGAAAAATATCTCATCTCCAAAGAAGGATTCTTCCGCTAACGGTTGAAAAGGGCTCCCGTTCTTGAAACAGTGGTGAAAAAATGGTGAAATAATACTGAAAACAATCCTATCTTCCAAGGCTCCTGTGCCAGCTATGGGAAATAGCAAGTTACCTGGGCCTCAGCAGAGGTTTCTCTGCAAAAAGCATCATAGGCTTCAGGATGCAGAGACCGACCTCATGACTATTACAGTGCCAAACGCCATGGAAATGGCAAATAATTACCAACACACTGGTCATTTCAAAGTGTCAGGATGAAATTTGAAGTATTATCCACACTTTTCCCATCTCACGCAACTATGCACTTTCCAACTCTGGAGGTAAACAAATCAAAGGCAGGGCTGACAGAAGCCCCGCACTTACACCCCACCATGAAATCTCAAGTACCTGGCAGGATTCTTATGCTAATGCGAGAACCCTGCTCGGGTTCTGAAAATAATGCTGAAACCACAACAGAATAATACTTAAAAGAACACTTTCTTGGTAGTCTCTAGGACCAACTATTGGAAATGCCAAGATTACTGGGCCTCAGCCTGTTTCGTCTGTGAAAACTCTGGTATGCTTAAGGATGCAGAGACCAACCTTAGGACAATTACGGTGAAAAGTGCTTAGGAAAAATACCAAATAGTTCTCCACTTAGCGGTTCTTTAAAAAGTTGGGCCACACACCTCTTGGAAAGATCGAGTTACTTTGGCCTAGCCTTCGATTGGTCTGGAGAAGCAATCGCCATTCCTAGCTGATGAATCAAATGATTCTGAAAGGAACGGTGAAAAGTGCGGATCCTCTTTCAGTCTTTAGACTGAAACAGGATCCGCACTACTCACCTGTCCCACAAAGGCGCACTTCTCATGTCTGGCGCTAGTCCAACAAACCCAGGACTGACAGAGGCCCTGCACTTGCCACCCCAGAAAAATATCTCATCTCCAAAGAAGGATTCTTCCGCCAACGGTTGAAAACGGCTCCGGTTCTTGAAACAGTGGTGAAAAAATGGTGAAATAATAATCGAAAACAATCCTATCTTCCAAGGCTCCTGTGCCAGCTATGGGAAATAGCAAGCTACCTGGGCCTCAGCAGAGGTTTCTCTGCAAAAAGCATCATAGGCTTCAGGATGCAGAGACCGACCCCATGACTATTACGGTGCCAAACGCCATGGAAATGGCAAATAATTACCAACACACTGGTCATTTCAAAGTGTCTGAATGAAATCTGAAGCACGATTCACACTTTTCCCATCTCACGCAAATATGCACTATCCAACTCTGGAGGTAAAGAAATCAAAGGCAGGGCTGACAGAAGCCCCGCACTTACACCCCACCATGAAATCTCAACTACCTTGCAGGATTCTTATACTAATGCGAGAACCCTGCTCGGGTTCTGAAAATAATGCTGAAACCACAACAGAGTAATACTTAAAAGAACACTTTCTTGGTAGTCTCTAGGACCAACTATTGGAAATGCCAAGATTAGTGGGCCTCAGCCTGTTTCGTCTGTGAAAACTCTGGTATGCTTAAGGATGCAGAGACCAACCTTAGGACAATTACGGTGAAAAGTGCTTAGGAAAAATACCAAACATTTCTCCACTTAGCGGTTCTTTCAAAAGTTGGGCCACACACGTCTGGGAAAGATCGAGGTACTTTGGCCTAGCCTTCGATTGGTCTGGAGAAGCAATCGCCATTCCTAGCTGATGAATCAAATGATTCTGAAAGGAACGGTGAAAAGAGCGGATCCAGTTTCAATCTTTAGACTGAAACAGGATCCGCACTATTCACCTGTCCCACAAAGGCGCACTTCTCATGTCTGGCGCTAGTCCAACAAACCCAGGACTGACAGAGGCCCTGCACTTGCCACCCCAGAAAAATATCTCATCTCCAAAGAAGGATTCTTCCGCTAACGGTTGAAAAGGGCTCCCGTTCTTGAAACAGTGGTGAAAAAATGATGAAATAATTCTGAAAACAATCCTATCTTCCAAGGCTCCTGTGCCAGCTATGGGAAATAGCAAGTTACCTGGGCCTCATCAGAGGTTTCTCTGCAAAAAGCATCATAGGCTTCAGGATGCAGAGACCGACCTCATGACTATTACGGTGCCAAACGCCATGGAAATGGCAAATAATTACCAACACACTGGTCATTTCAAAGTGTCAGGATGAAATCTGAAGCACGATCCACACTTTTCCCATCTCACGCAACTATGCACTTTCCAACTCTGGAGGTAAACAAATCAAAGGCAGGGCTGACAGAAGCCCCGCACTTACACCCCACCCAGAAATCTCAGCTACCAGGCAGGATTCTTATGCTAATGCGAGAACCCTGCTCGGGTTCTGAAAATAATGCTGAAACCACAACAGAATAATACTTAAAAGAACACTTTCTTGGTAGTCTCTAGGACCAACTATTGGAAATGCCAAGATTAATGGGCCTCAGCCTGTTTCGTCTGTGAAAACTCTGGTATGCTTAAGGATGCAGAGACCAACCTTAGGACAATTACGGTGAAAAGTGCTTAGGAAAAATACCAAATACTTCTCCACTTAGCGGTTCTTTCAAAAGTTGGGCCACACACCTCTTGGAAAGATCGAGTTACTTTGGCTTAGCCTTCGATTGGTCTGGAGAAGCAATCGCCATTCCTAGCTGATGAATCAAATGATTCTGAAAGGAACGGTGAAAAGTGCGGATCCTGTTTCAGTCTTTAGACTGAAAAGGATCCGCACTATTCACCTGTCCCACAAAGGCGCACTTCTCATGTCTGGCGCTAGTCCAACAAACCCAGGACTGACAGAGGCCCTGCACTTGCCACCCCAGAAAAATATCTCATCTCCAAAGAAGGATTCTTCCGCTAACGGTTGAAAAGGGCTCCCGTTCTTGAAACAGTGGTGAAAAAATGTTGAAATAATACTGAAAACAATCCTATCTTCCAAGGCTCCTGTGCCAGCTATGGGAAATAGCAAGTTTCCTGGGCCTCAGCAGAGGTTTCTCTGCAAAAAGCATCATAGGCTTCAGGATGCAGAGACCGACCTCATGACTGTTACGGTGCCAAACGCCATGGAAATGGCAAATAATTACCAACACACTGGTCATTTCAAAGTGTCAGGATGAAATCTGAAGCACGATCCACACTTTTCCCATCTCACGCAACTATGCACTTTCCAACTCTGGAGGTAAACAAATCAAAGGCAGGGCTGACAGAAGCCCCGCACTTACACCGCACCCAGAAATCTCAACTACCAGGCAGGATTCTTAGGCTAATGCGAGAACCCTGCTCGGGTTCTGAAAATAATGCTGAAACCACAACAGAATAATACTTAAAAGAACACTTTCTTGGTAGTCTCTAGGACCAACTATTGGAAATGCCAAGATTAATGGGCCTCAGCCTGTTTCGTCTGTGAAAACTCTGGTATGCTTAAGGATGCAGAGACCAACCTTAGGACAATTACGGTGAAAAGTGCTTAGGAAAAATACCAAATAGTTCTCCACTTAGCGGTTCTTTAAAAAGTTGGGCCACACACCTCTTGGAAAGATCGAGTTACTTTGGCCTAGCCTTCGATTGGTCTGGAGAAGCAATCGCCATTCCTAGCTGATGAATCAAATGATTCTGAAAGGAACGGTGAAAAGTGCGGATCCTGTTTCAGTCTTTAGACTGAAACAGGATCCGCACTATTCACCTGTCCCACAAAGGCGCACTTCTCATGTCTGGCGCTAGTCCAACAAACCCAGGACTGACAGAGGCCCTGCACTTGCCACCCCAGAAAAATATCTCATCTCCAAAGAAGGATTCTTCCGCTAACGGTTGAAAACGGCTCCGGTTCTTGAAACAGTGGTGAAAAAATGGTGAAATAATAATCGAAAACAATCCTATCTTCCAAGGCTCCTGTGCCAGCTATGGGAAATAGCAAGCTACCTGGGCCTCAGCAGAGGTTTCTCTGCAAAAAGCATCATAGGCTTCAGGATGCAGAGACCGACCCCATGAGTATTACGGTGCCAAACGCCATGGAAATGGCAAATAATTACCAACACACTGGTCATTTCAAAGTGTCTGAATGAAATCTGAAGCACTATTCACACTTTTCCCATCTCACGCAAATATGCACTATCCAACTCTGGAGGTAAAGAAATCAAAGGCAGGGCTGACAGAAGCCCCGCACTTACACCCCACCATGAAATCTCAACTACCTTGCAGGATTCTTATGCTAATGCGAGAACCCTGCTCGGGTTCTGAAAATAATGCTGAAACCACAACAGAGTAATACTTAAAAGAACACTTTCTTGGTAGTCTCTAGGACCAACTATTGGAAATGCCAAGATTACTGGGCCTCAGCCTGTTTCGTCTGTGAAAACTCTGGTATGCTTAAGGATGCAGAGACCAACCTTAGGACAATTACGGTGAAAAGTGCTTAGGAAAAATACCAAATAGTTCTCCACTTAGCGGTTCTTTCAAAAGTTGGGCCACACACGTCTGAGAAAGATCGAGGTACTTTGGCCTAGCCTTCGATTGGTCTGGAGAAGCAATCGCCATTCCTAGCTGATGAATCAAATGATTCTGAAAGGAACGGTGAAAAGAGCGGATCCAGTTTCAGTCTTTAGACTGAAACAGGATCCGCACTATTCACCTGTCCCACAAAGGCGCACTTCTCATGTCTGGCGCTAGTCCAACAAACCCAGGACTGACAGAGGCCCTGCACTTGCCACCCCAGAAAAATATCTCATCTCCAAAGAAGGATTCTTCCGCTAACGGTTGAAAAGGGCTCCCGTTCTTGAAACAGTGGGGAAAAAATGGTGAAATAATTCTGAAAACCATCCTATCTTCCAAGGCTCCTGTGCCAGCTATGGGAAATAGCAAGTTACCTGGGCCTCAGCAGAGGTTTCTCTGCAAAAAGCATCATAGGCTTCAGGATGCAGAGACCGACCTCATGACTATTACGGTGCCAAACGCCATGGAAATGGCAAATAATTACCAACACACTGGTCATTTCAAAGTGTCAGGATGAAATCTGAAGCACGATCCACACTTTTCCCATCTCACTCAAATATGCACTTTCCAACTCTGGAGGTAAACAAATCAAAGGCAGGGCTGACAGAAGCCCCGCACTTACACCCCACCCAGAAATCTCAACTACCAGGCAGGATTCTTATGCTAATGCGAGAACCCTGCTCGGGTTCTGAAATTAATGCTGAAACCACAAAGGAATAATACTTAAAAGAACAATTCTTGGTAGTCTCTAAGACCAACTATTGGAAATGCCAAGATTACTGGGCCTCAGCCTGTTTCGTCTGTGAAAACACTGGTATGCTTAAGGATGCAGAGACCAACCTTAGGACAATTACGGTGAAAAGTGCTTTGGAAAAATACCAAATAGTTCTCCACTTAGCGGTTATTTCAAAAGATGGGCCACACACCTCTGGGAAAGATCGAGGTACTTTGGCCTAGCCTTCGATTGGTATGGAGAAGCAATCGCCATTCCTAGCTGATGAATCAAATGATTCTGAAAGGAACGGTGAAAAGTGAGGATCCTGTTTCAGTGTTTAGACTGAAACAGGATCCGCACTATTCACCTGTCCCACAAAGGCGCACTTCTCATGTCTGGCGCTAGTCCAACAAACCCAGGACTGACAGAGGCCCTGCACTTGCCACCCCAGAAAAATATCTCATCTCCAAAGAAGGATTCTTCCGCTAACGGTTGAAAAGGGCTCCGGTTCTTGAAACAGTGGTGAAAAAATGGTGAAATAATACTGAAAACAATCCTATCTTCCAAGGCTCCTGTGCCAGCTATGGGAAATAGCAAGTTACCTGGGCCTCAGCAGAGGTTTCTCTGCAAAAAGCATCATAGGCTTCAGGATGCAGAGACCGACCTCATGACTATTACGGTGCCAAACGCCATGGAAATGGCAAATAATTACCAACACACTGGTCATTTCAAAGTGTCAGGATGAAATCTGAAGCACAATCCACACTTTTCCCATCTCACGCAAATATGCACTTTCCAACTCTGGAGGTAAACAAATCAAAGGCAGGGCTGACAGAAGCCCCGCACTTACACCCCACCCAGAAATCTCAACTACCAGGCAGGATTCTTATGCTAATGCGAGAACCCTGCTCGGGTTCTGAAAATAATGCTGAAACCACAACAGAATAATACTTAAAAGAACACTTTCTTGGTAGTCTCTAGGACCAACTATTGGAAATGCCAAGATTACTGGGCCTCAGCCTGTTTCGTCTGTGAAAACACTGGTATGCTTACGGATGCAGAGACCAACCTTAGGACAATTACGGTGAAAAGTGCTTTGGAAAAATACCAAATAGTTCTCCACTTAGCGGTTCTTTCAAAAGTTGGGCCACACACCTCTGGGAAAGATCGAGGTACTTTGGCCTAGCCTTCGATTGGTCTGGAGAAGCAATCGCCATTCCTAGCTGATGAATCAAATGATTCTGAAAGGAACGGTGAAAAGTGCGGATCCTGTTTCAGTCTTTAGACTGAAACAGGATCCGCACTATTCACCTGTCCCACAAAGGCGCACTTCTCATGTCTGGCGCTAGTCCAACAAACCCAGGACTGACAGAGGCCCTGCACTTGCCACCCCAGAAAAATATCTCATCTCCAAAGAAGGATTCTTCCGCTAACGGTTGAAAAGGGCTCCCGTTCTTGAAACAGTGGTGAAAAAATGGTGAAATAATACTGAAAACAATCCTATCTTCCAAGGTTCCTGTGCCAGCTATGGGAAATAGCAAGTTACCTGGGCCTCAGCAGAGGTTTCTCTGCAAAAAGCATCATAGGCTTCAGGATGCAGAGACCGACCTCATGACTATTACGGTGCCAAACGCCATGGAAATGGCAAATAATTACCAACACACTGGTCATTTCAAAGTGTCAGGATGAAATCTGAAGCACGATCCACACTTTTCCCATCTCACGCAACTATGCACTTTCCAACTCTGGAGGTCACAAATCAAAGGCAGGGCTGACAGAAGCCCCGCACTTACACCGCACCCAGAAATCTCAACTACCAGGCAGGATTCTTATGCTAATGCGAGAACCCTGCTCGGGTTCTGAAAATAATGCTGAAACCACAACAGAATATACTTAAAAGAACACTTTCTTGGTAGTCTCTAGGACCAACTATTGGAAATGCCAAGATTAATGGGCCTCAGCCTGTTTCGTCTGTGAAAACTCTGGTATGCTTAAGGATGAAGAGACCAACCTTAGGACAATTACGGTGAAAAGTGCTTAGGAAAAATACCAAATAGTTCTCCACTTAGCGGTTCTTTCAAAAGTTGGGCCACACACCTCTTGGAAAGATCGAGGTACTTTGGCCTAGCCTTCGATTGGTCTGGAGAAGCAATCGCCATTCCTAGCTGATGAATCAAATGATTCTGAAAGGAACGGTGAAAAGTGCGGATCCTGTTTCAGTCTTTAGACTGAAACAGGATCCGCACTACTCACCTGTCCCACAAAGGCGCACTTCTCATGTCTGGCGCTAGTCCAACAAACCCAGGACTGACAGAGGCCCTGCACTTGCCACCCCAGAAAAATATCTCATCTCCAAAGAAGGATTCTTCCGCTAACGGTTGAAAACGGCTCCGGTTCTTGAAACAGTGGTGAAAAAATGGTGAAATAATAATCGAAAACAATCCTATCTTCCAAGGCTCCTGTGCCAGCTATGGGAAATAGCAAGCTACCTGGGCCTCAGCAGAGGTTTCTCTGCAAAAAGCATCATAGGCTTCAGGATGCAGAGACCGACCCCATGACTATTACGGTGCCAAACGCCATGGAAATGGCAAATAATTACCAACACACTGGTCATTTCAAAGTGTCTGAATGAAATCTGAAGCACGATTCACACTTTTCCCATCTCACGCAAATATGCACTATCCAACTCTGGAGGTAAAGAAATCAAAGGCAGGGCTGACAGAAGCCCCGCACTTACACCCCACCATGAAATCTCAACTACCTTGCAGGATTCTTATGCGAATGCGAGAACCCTGCTCGGGTTCTGAAAATAATGCTGAAACCACAACAGAGTAATACTTAAAAGAACACTTTCTTGGTAGTCTCTAGGACCAACTATTGGAAATGCCAAGATTACTGGGCCTCAGCCTGTTTCGTCTGTGAAAACTCTGGTATGCTTAAGGATGCAGAGACCAACCTTAGGACAATTACGGTGAAAAGTGCTTAGGAAAAATACCAAATAGTTCTCCACTTAGCGGTTCTTTCAAAAGTTGGGCCACACACGTCTGGGAAAGATCGAGGTACTTTGGCCTAGCCTTCGATTGGTCTGGAGAAGCAATCGCCATTCCTAGCTGATGAATCAAATGATTCTGAAAGGAACGGTGAAAAGAGCGGATCCAGTTTCAGTCTTTAGACTGAAACAGGATCCGCACTATTCACCTGTCCCAAAAAGGCGCACTTCTCATGTCTGGCGCTAGTCCAACAAACCCAGGACTGACAGAGGCCCTGCACTTGCCACCCCAGAAAAATATCTCATCTCCAAAGAAGGATTCTTCTGCTAACGGTTGAAAAGGGCTCCCGTTCTTGAAACAGTGGGGAAAAAATGGTGAAATAATTCTGAAAACCATCCTATCTTCCAAGGCTCCTGTGCCAGCTATGGGAAATAGCAAGTTACCTGGGCCTCAGCAGAGGTTTCTCTGCAAAAACATCATAGGCTTCAGGATGCAGAGACCGACCTCATGACTATTACGGTGCCAAACGCCATGGAAATGGCAAATAATTACCAACACACTGGTCATTTCAAAGTGTCAGGATGAAATCTGAAGCACGATCCACACTTTTCCCATCTCACGCAACTATGCACTTTCCAACTCTGGAGGTAAACAAATCAAAGGCAGGGCTGACAGAAGCCCCGCACTTACACCCCACCCAGAAATCTCAACTACCAGGCAGGATTCTTATGCTAATGCGAGAACCCTACTCGGGTTCTGAAAATAATGCTGAAACCACAACAGAATAATACTTAAAAGAACACTTTCTTGGTAGTCTCTAGGACCAACTATTGGAAATGCCAAGATTAATGGGCCTCAGCCTGTTTCGTCTGTGAAAACTCTGGTATGCTTAAGGATGCAGAGACCAACCTTAGGACAATTACGGTGAAAAGTGCTTAGGAAAAATACCAAATAGTTCTCCACTTAGCGGTTCTTTCAAAGGTTGGGCCACACACCTCTTGGAAAGATCGAGTTACTTTGGCCTAGCCTTCGATTGGTCTGGAGAAGCAATCGCCATTCTTAGCTGATGAATCAAATGATTCTGAAAGGAACGGTGAAAAGTGCGGATCCTGTTTCAGTCTTTAGACTGAAACAGGATCCGCACTATTCACCTGTCCCACAAAGGCGCACTTCTCATGTCTGGCGCTAGTCCAACAAACCCAGGACTGACAGAGGCCCTGCACTTGCCACCCCAGAAAAATATCTCATCTCCAAAGAAGGATTCTTCCGCTAACGGTTGAAAAGGGCTCCCGTTCTTGAAACAGTGGTGAAAAAATGGTGAAATAATAATCGAAAACAATCCTATCTTCCAAGGCTGCTGTGCCAGCTATGGGAAATAGCAAGCTACCTGGGCCTCAGCAGAGGTTTCTCTGCAAAAAGCATCATAGGCTTCAGGATGCAGAGACCGACCCCATGACTATTACGGTGCCAAACGCCATGGAAATGGCAAATAATTACCAACACACTGGTCATTTCAAAGTGTCTGAATGAAATCTGAAGCACGATTCACACTTTTCCCATCTCACGCAAATATGCACTATCCAACTCTGGAGGTAAAGAAATCAAAGGCAGGGCTGACAGAAGCCCCGCACTTACACCCCACCATGAAATCTCAACTACCTTGCAGGATTCTTATGCGAATGCGAGAACCCTGCTCGGGTTCTGAAAATAATGCTGAAACCACAACAGAGTAATACTTAAAAGAACACTTTCTTGGTAGTCTCTAGGACCAACTATTGGAAATGCCAAGATTACTGGGCCTCAGCCTGTTTCGTCTGTGAAAACACTGGTATGCTTACGGATGCAGAGACCAACCTTAGGACAATTACGGTGAAAAGTGCTTAGGAAAAATACCAAATAGTTCTCCACTTAGCGGTTCTTTCAAAAGTTGGGCCACACACGTCTGGGAAAGATCGAGGTACTTTGGCCTAGCCTTCGATTGGTCTTCGGAAGCAATCGCCATTCCTAGCTGATGAATCAAATGATTCTGAAAGGAACGGTGAAAAGAGCGGATCCAGTTTCAGTCTTTAGACTGAAACAGGATCCGCACTATTCACCTGTCCCACAAAGGCGCACTTCTCATGTCTGGCGCTAGTCCAACAAACCCAGGACTGACAGAGGCCCTGCACTTGCCACCCCAGAAAAATATCTCATCTCCAAAGAAGGATTCTTCCGCTAACGGTTGAAAAGGGCTCCCGTTCTTGAAACAGTGGTGAAAAAATGGTGAAATAATTCTGAAAACCATCCTATCTTCCAAGGCTCCTGTGCCAGCTATGGGAAATAGCAAGTTACCTGGGCCTCAGCAGAGGTTTCTCTGCAAAAAGCATCATAGGCTTCAGGATGCAGAGACCGACCTCATGACTATTACGGTGCCAAACGCCATGGAAATGGCAAATAATTACCAACACACTGGTCATTTCAAAGTGTCAGGATGAAATCTGAAGCACAATCCACACTTTTCCCATCTCACGCAAATATGCACTTTCCAACTCTGGAGGTAAACAAATCAAAGGCAGGGCTGACAGAAGCCCCGCACTTACACCCCACCCAGAAATCTCAACTACCAGGCAGGATTCTTATGCTAATGCGAGAACCCTGCTCGGGTTCTGAAAATAATGCTGAAACCACAACAGAATAATACTTAAAAGAACACTTTCTTGGTAGTCTCTAGGACCAACTATTGGAAATGCCAAGATTACTGGGCCTCAGCCTGTTTCGTCTGTGAAAACACTGGTATGCTTACGGATGCAGAGACCAACCTTAGGACAATTACGGTGAAAAGTGCTTTGGAAAAATACCAAATAGTTCTCCACTTAGCGGTTCTTTCAAAAGTTGGGCCACACACCTCTGGGAAAGATCGAGGTACTTTGGCCTAGCCTTCGATTGGTCTGGAGAAGCAATCGCCATTCCTAGCTGATGAATCAAATGATTCTGAAAGGAACGGTGAAAAGTGCGGATCCTGTTTCAGTCTTTAGACTGAAACAGGATCCGCACTATTCACCTGTCCCACAAAGGCGCACTTCTCATGTCTGGCGCTAGTCCAACAAACCCAGGACTGACAGAGGCCCTGCACTTGCCACCCCAGAAAAATATCTCATCTCCAAAGAAGGATTCTTCCGCTAACGGTTGAAAAGGGCTCCCGTTCTTGAAACAGTGGTGAAAAAATGGTGAAATAATACTGAAAACAATCCTATCTTCCAAGGTTCCTGTGCCAGCTATGGGAAATAGCAAGTTACCTGGGCCTCAGCAGAGGTTTCTCTGCAAAAAGCATCATAGGCTTCAGGATGCAGAGACCGACCTCATGACTATTACGGTGCCAAACGCCATGGAAATGGCAAATAATTACCAACACACTGGTCATTTCAAAGTGTCAGGATGAAATCTGAAGCACGATCCACACTTTTCCCATCTCACGCAACTATGCACTTTCCAACTCTGGAGGTCACAAATCAAAGGCAGGGCTGACAGAAGCCCCGCACTTACACCGCACCCAGAAATCTCAACTACCAGGCAGGATTCTTATGCTAATGCGAGAACCCTGCTCGGGTTCTGAAAATAATGCTGAAACCACAACAGAATATACTTAAAAGAACACTTTCTTGGTAGTCTCTAGGACCAACTATTGGAAATGCCAAGATTAATGGGCCTCAGCCTGTTTCGTCTGTGAAAACTCTGGTATGCTTAAGGATGAAGAGACCAACCTTAGGACAATTACGGTGAAAAGTGCTTAGGAAAAATACCAAATAGTTCTCCACTTAGCGGTTCTTTCAAAAGTTGGGCCACACACCTCTTGGAAAGATCGAGGTACTTTGGCCTAGCCTTCGATTGGTCTGGAGAAGCAATCGCCATTCCTAGCTGATGAATCAAATGATTCTGAAAGGAACGGTGAAAAGTGCGGATCCTGTTTCAGTCTTTAGACTGAAACAGGATCCGCACTACTCACCTGTCCCACAAAGGCGCACTTCTCATGTCTGGCGCTAGTCCAACAAACCCAGGACTGACAGAGGCCCTGCACTTGCCACCCCAGAAAAATATCTCATCTCCAAAGAAGGATTCTTCCGCTAACGGTTGAAAACGGCTCCGGTTCTTGAAACAGTGGTGAAAAAATGGTGAAATAATAATCGAAAACAATCCTATCTTCCAAGGCTCCTGTGCCAGCTATGGGAAATAGCAAGCTACCTGGGCCTCAGCAGAGGTTTCTCTGCAAAAAGCATCATAGGCTTCAGGATGCAGAGACCGACCCCATGACTATTACGGTGCCAAACGCCATGGAAATGGCAAATAATTACCAACACACTGGTCATTTCAAAGTGTCTGAATGAAATCTGAAGCACGATTCACACTTTTCCCATCTCACGCAAATATGCACTATCCAACTCTGGAGGTAAAGAAATCAAAGGCAGGGCTGACAGAAGCCCCGCACTTACACCCCACCATGAAATCTCAACTACCTTGCAGGATTCTTATGCGAATGCGAGAACCCTGCTCGGGTTCTGAAAATAATGCTGAAACCACAACAGAGTAATACTTAAAAGAACACTTTCTTGGTAGTCTCTAGGACCAACTATTGGAAATGCCAAGATTACTGGGCCTCAGCCTGTTTCGTCTGTGAAAACTCTGGTATGCTTAAGGATGCAGAGACCAACCTTAGGACAATTACGGTGAAAAGTGCTTAGGAAAAATACCAAATAGTTCTCCACTTAGCGGTTCTTTCAAAAGTTGGGCCACACACGTCTGGGAAAGATCGAGGTACTTTGGCCTAGCCTTCGATTGGTCTGGAGAAGCAATCGCCATTCCTAGCTGATGAATCAAATGATTCTGAAAGGAACGGTGAAAAGAGCGGATCCAGTTTCAGTCTTTAGACTGAAACAGGATCCGCACTATTCACCTGTCCCAAAAAGGCGCACTTCTCATGTCTGGCGCTAGTCCAACAAACCCAGGACTGACAGAGGCCCTGCACTTGCCACCCCAGAAAAATATCTCATCTCCAAAGAAGGATTCTTCCGCTAACGGTTGAAAAGGGCTCCCGTTCTTGAAACAGTGGGGAAAAAATGGTGAAATAATTCTGAAAACCATCCTATCTTCCAAGGCTCCTGTGCCAGCTATGGGAAATAGCAAGTTACCTGGGCCTCAGCAGAGGTTTCTCTGCAAAAACATCATAGGCTTCAGGATGCAGAGACCGACCTCATGACTATTACGGTGCCAAACGCCATGGAAATGGCAAATAATTACCAACACACTGGTCATTTCAAAGTGTCAGGATGAAATCTGAAGCACGATCCACACTTTTCCCATCTCACGCAACTATGCACTTTCCAACTCTGGAGGTAAACAAATCAAAGGCAGGGCTGACAGAAGCCCCGCACTTACACCCCACCCAGAAATCTCAACTACCAGGCAGGATTCTTATGCTAATGCGAGAACCCTACTCGGGTTCTGAAAATAATGCTGAAACCACAACAGAATAATACTTAAAAGAACACTTTCTTGGTAGTCTCTAGGACCAACTATTGGAAATGCCAAGATTAATGGGCCTCAGCCTGTTTCGTCTGTGAAAACTCTGGTATGCTTAAGGATGCAGAGACCAACCTTAGGACAATTACGGTGAAAAGTGCTTAGGAAAAATACCAAATAGTTCTCCACTTAGCGGTTCTTTCAAAGGTTGGGCCACACACCTCTTGGAAAGATCGAGTTACTTTGGCCTAGCCTTCGATTGGTCTGGAGAAGCAATCGCCATTCTTAGCTGATGAATCAAATGATTCTGAAAGGAACGGTGAAAAGTGCGGATCCTGTTTCAGTCTTTAGACTGAAACAGGATCCGCACTATTCACCTGTCCCACAAAGGCGCATTTCTCATGTCTGGCGCTAGTCCAACAAACCCAGGACTGACAGAGGCCCTGCACTTGCCACCCCAGAAAAATATCTCATCTCCAAAGAAGGATTCTTCCGCTAACGGTTGAAAAGGGCTCCCGTTCTTGAAACAGTGGTGAAAAAATGGTGAAATAATAATCGAAAACAATCCTATCTTCCAAGGCTCCTGTGCCAGCTATGGGAAATAGCAAGCTACCTGGGCCTCAGCAGAGGTTTCTCTGCAAAAAGCATCATAGGCTTCAGGATGCAGAGACCGACCCCATGACTATTACGGTGCCAAACGCCATGGAAATGGCAAATAATTACCAACACACTGGTCATTTCAAAGTGTCTGAATGAAATCTGAAGCACGATTCACACTTTTCCCATCTCACGCAAATATGCACTATCCAACTCTGGAGGTAAAGAAATCAAAGGCAGGGCTGACAGAAGCCCCGCACTTACACCCCACCATGAAATCTCAACTACCTTGCAGGATTCTTATGCGAATGCGAGAACCCTGCTCGGGTTCTGAAAATAATGCTGAAACCACAACAGAGTAATACTTAAAAGAACACTTTCTTGGTAGTCTCTAGGACCAACTATTGGAAATGCCAAGATTACTGGGCCTCAGCCTGTTTCGTCTGTGAAAACTCTGGTATGCTTAAGGATGCAGAGACCAACCTTAGGACAATTACGGTGAAAAGTGCTTAGGAAAAATACCAAATAGTTCTCCACTTAGCGGTTCTTTCAAAAGTTGGGCCACACACGTCTGGGAAAGATCGAGGTACTTTGGCCTAGCCTTCGATTGGTCTGGAGAAGCAATCGCCATTCCTAGCTGATGAATCAAATGATTCTGAAAGGAACGGTGAAAAGAGCGGATCCAGTTTCAGTCTTTAGACTGAAACAGGATCCGCACTATTCACCTGTCCCACAAAGGCGCACTTCTCATGTCTGGCGCTAGTCCAACAAACCCAGGACTGACAGAGGCCCTGCACTTGCCACCCCAGAAAAATATCTCATCTCCAAAGAAGGATTCTTCCGCTAACGGTTGAAAAGGGCTCCCGTTCTTGAAACAGTGGTGAAAAAATGGTGAAATAATTCTGAAAACCATCCTATCTTCCAAGGCTCCTGTGCCAGCTATGGGAAATAGCAAGTTACCTGGGCCTCAGCAGAGGTTTCTCTGCAAAAAGCATCATAGGCTTCAGGATGCAGAGACCGACCTCATGACTATTACGGTGCCAAACGCCATGGAAATGGCAAATAATTACCAACACACTGGTCATTTCAAAGTGTCAGGATGAAATCTGAAGCACGATCCACACTTTTCCCATCTCACTCAAATATGCACTTTCCAACTCTGGAGGTAAACAAATCAAAGGCAGGGCTGACAGAAGCCCCGCACTTACACCCCACCCAGAAATCTCAACTACCAGGCAGGATTCTTATGCTAATGCGAGAACCCTGCTCGGGTTCTGAAATTAATGCTGAAACCACAAAGGAATAATACTTAAAAGAACAATTCTTGGTAGTCTCTAAGACCAACTATTGGAAATGCCAAGATTACTGGGCCTCAGCCTGTTTCGTCTGTGAAAACACTGGTATGCTTAAGGATGCAGAGACCAACCTTAGGACAATTACGGTGAAAAGTGCTTTGGAAAAATACCAAATAGTTCTCCACTTAGCGGTTATTTCAAAAGATGGGCCACACACCTCTGGGAAAGATCGAGGTACTTTGGCCTAGCCTTCGATTGGTATGGAGAAGCAATCGCCATTCCTAGCTGATGAATCAAATGATTCTGAAAGGAACGGTGAAAAGTGAGGATCCTGTTTCAGTGTTTAGACTGAAACAGGATCCGCACTATTCACCTGTCCCACAAAGGCGCACTTCTCATGTCTGGCGCTAGTCCAACAAACCCAGGACTGACAGAGGCCCTGCACTTGCCACCCCAGAAAAATATCTCATCTCCAAAGAAGGATTCTTCCGCTAACGGTTGAAAAGGGCTCCGGTTCTTGAAACAGTGGTGAAAAAATGGTGAAATAATACTGAAAACAATCCTATCTTCCAAGGCTCCTGTGCCAGCTATGGGAAATAGCAAGTTACCTGGGCCTCAGCAGAGGTTTCTCTGCAAAAAGCATCATAGGCTTCAGGATGCAGAGACCGACCTCATGACTATTACGGTGCCAAACGCCATGGAAATGGCAAATAATTACCAACACACTGGTCATTTCAAAGTGTCAGGATGAAATCTGAAGCACAATCCACACTTTTCCCATCTCACGCAAATATGCACTTTCCAACTCTGGAGGTAAACAAATCAAAGGCAGGGCTGACAGAAGCCCCGCACTTACACCCCACCCAGAAATCTCAACTACCAGGCAGGATTCTTATGCTAATGCGAGAACCCTGCTCGGGTTCTGAAAATAATGCTGAAACCACAACAGAATAATACTTAAAAGAACACTTTCTTGGTAGTCTCTAGGACCAACTATTGGAAATGCCAAGATTACTGGGCCTCAGCCTGTTTCGTCTGTGAAAACACTGGTATGCTTACGGATGCAGAGACCAACCTTAGGACAATTACGGTGAAAAGTGCTTTGGAAAAATACCAAATAGTTCTCCACTTAGCGGTTCTTTCAAAAGTTGGGCCACACACCTCTGGGAAAGATCGAGGTACTTTGGCCTAGCCTTCGATTGGTCTGGAGAAGCAATCGCCATTCCTAGCTGATGAATCAAATGATTCTGAAAGGAACGGTGAAAAGTGCGGATCCTGTTTCAGTCTTTAGACTGAAACAGGATCCGCACTATTCACCTGTCCCACAAAGGCGCACTTCTCATGTCTGGCGCTAGTCCAACAAACCCAGGACTGACAGAGGCCCTGCACTTGCCACCCCAGAAAAATATCTCATCTCCAAAGAAGGATTCTTCCGCTAACGGTTGAAAAGGGCTCCCGTTCTTGAAACAGTGGGGAAAAAATGGTGAAATAATTCTGAAAACCATCCTATCTTCCAAGGCTCCTGTGCCAGCTATGGGAAATAGCAAGTTACCTGGGCCTCAGCAGAGGTTTCTCTGCAAAAACATCATAGGCTTCAGGATGCAGAGACCGACCCCATGACTATTACGGTGCCAAACGCCATGGAAATGGCAAATAATTACCAACACACTGGTCATTTCAAAGTGTCAGGATGAAATCTGAAGCACGATCCACACTTTTCCCATCTCACGCAACTATGCACTTTCCAACTCTGGAGGTAAACAAATCAAAGGCAGGGCTGACAGAAGCCCCGCACTTACACCCCACCCAGAAATCTCAACTACCAGGCAGGATTCTTATGCTAATGCGAGAACCCTACTCGGGTTCTGAAAATAATGCTGAAACCACAACAGAATAATACTTAAAAGAACACTTTCTTGGTAGTCTCTAGGACCAACTATTGGAAATGCCAAGATTAATGGGCCTCAGCCTGTTTCGTCTGTGAAAACTCTGGTATGCTTAAGGATGCAGAGACCAACCTTAGGACAATTACGGTGAAAAGTGCTTAGGAAAAATACCAAATAGTTCTCCACTTAGCGGTTCTTTCAAAGGTTGGGCCACACACCTCTTGGAAAGATCGAGTTACTTTGGCCTAGCCTTCGATTGGTCTGGAGAAGCAATCGCCATTCTTAGCTGATGAATCAAATGATTCTGAAAGGAACGGTGAAAAGTGCGGATCCTGTTTCAGTCTTTAGACTGAAACAGGATCCGCACTATTCACCTGTCCCACAAAGGCGCACTTCTCATGTCTGGCGCTAGTCCAACAAACCCAGGACTGACAGAGGCCCTGCACTTGCCACCCCAGAAAAATATCTCATCTCCAAAGAAGGATTCTTCCGCTAACGGTTGAAAACGGCTCCGGTTCTTGAAACAGTGGTGAAAAAATGGTGAAATAATAATCGAAAACAATCCTATCTTCCAAGGCTCCTGTGCCAGCTATGGGAAATAGCAAGCTACCTGGGCCTCAGCAGAGGTTTCTCTGCAAAAAGCATCATAGGCTTCAGGATGCAGAGACCGACCCCATGACTATTACGGTGCCAAACGCCATGGAAATGGCAAATAATTACCAACACACTGGTCATTTCAAAGTGTCTGAATGAAATCTGAAGCACGATTCACACTTTTCCCATCTCACGCAAATATGCACTATCCAACTCTGGAGGTAAAGAAATCAAAGGCAGGGCTGACAGAAGCCCCGCACTTACACCCCACCATGAAATCTCAACTACCTTGCAGGATTCTTATGCGAATGCGAGAACCCTGCTCGGGTTCTGAAAATAATGCTGAAACCACAACAGAGTAATACTTAAAAGAACACTTTCTTGGTAGTCTCTAGGACCAACTATTGGAAATGCCAAGATTACTGGGCCTCAGCCTGTTTCGTCTGTGAAAACTCTGGTATGCTTAAGGATGCAGAGACCAACCTTAGGACAATTACGGTGAAAAGTGCTTAGGAAAAATACCAAATAGTTCTCCACTTAGCGGTTCTTTCAAAAGTTGGGCCACACACGTCTGGGAAAGATCGAGGTACTTTGGCCTAGCCTTCGATTGGTCTGGAGAAGCAATCGCCATTCCTAGCTGATGAATCAAATGATTCTGAAAGGAACGGTGAAAAGAGCGGATCCAGTTTCAGTCTTTAGACTGAAACAGGATCCGCACTATTCACCTGTCCCACAAAGGCGCACTTCTCATGTCTGGCGCTAGTCCAACAAACCCAGGACTGACAGAGGCCCTGCACTTGCCACCCCAGAAAAATATCTCATCTCCAAAGAAGGATTCTTCCGCTAACGGTTGAAAAGGGCTCCCGTTCTTGAAACAGTGGTGAAAAAATGGTGAAATAATTCTGAAAACCATCCTATCTTCCAAGGCTCCTGTGCCAGCTATGGGAAATAGCAAGTTACCTGGGCCTCAGCAGAGGTTTCTCTGCAAAAAGCATCATAGGCTTCAGGATGCAGAGACCGACCTCATGACTATTACGGTGCCAAACGCCATGGAAATGGCAAATAATTACCAACACACTGGTCATTTCAAAGTGTCAGGATGAAATCTGAAGCACGATCCACACTTTTCCCATCTCACGCAACTATGCACTTTCCAACTCTGGAGGTAAACAAATCAAAGGCAGGGCTGACAGAAGCCCCGCACTTACACCCCACCCAGAAATCTCAACTACCAGGCAGGATTCTTATGCTAATGGGAGAACCCTGCTCGGGTTCTGAAAATAATGCTGAAACCACAACAGAATAATACTTAAAAGAACACTTTCTTGGTAGTCTCTAGGACCAACTATTGGAAATGCCAAGATTAATGGGCCTCAGCCTGTTTCGTCTGTGAAAACTCTGGTATGCTTAAGGATGCAGAGACCAACCTTAGGACAATTACGGTGAAAAGTGCTTAGGAAAAATACCAAATACTTCTCCACTTAGCGGTTCTTTCAAAAGTTGGGCCACACACCTCTTGGAAAGATCGAGTTACTTTGGCTTAGCCTTCGATTGGTCTGGAGAAGCAATCTCCATTCCTAGCTGATGAATCAAATGATTCTGAAAGGAACGGTGAAAAGTGCGGATCCTGTTTCAGTGTTTAGACTGAAACAGGATCCGCACTATTCACCTGTCCCACAAAGGCGCACTTCTCATGTCTGGCGCTAGTCCAACAAACCCAGGACTGACACAGGCCCTGCACTTGCCACCCCAGAAAAATATCTCATCTCCAAAGAAGGATTCTTCCGCTAACGGTTGAAAAGGGCTCCCGTTCTTGAAACAGTGGTGAAAAAATGGTGAAATAATACTGAAAACAATCCTATCTTCCAAGGCTCCTGTGCCAGCTATGGGCAATAGCAAGTTACCTGGGCCTCAGCAGAGGTTTCTCTGCAAAAAGCATCATAGGCTTCAGGATGCAGAGACCGACCTCATGACTATTACGGTGCCAAACGCCATGGAAATGGCAAATAATTACCAACACACTGGTCATTTCAAAGTGTCAGGATGAAATCTGAAGCACGATCCACACTTTTCCCATCTCACGCAACTATGCACTTTCCAACTCTGGAGGTAAACAAATCAAAGGCAGGGCTGACAGAAGCCCCGCACTTACACCCCACCCAGAAATCTCAACTACCAGGCAGGATTCTTATGCTAATGCGAGAACCCTACTCGGGTTCTGAAAATAATGCTGAAACCACAACAGAATAATACTTAAAAGAACACTTTCTTGGTAGTCTCTAGGACCAACTATTGGAAATGCCAAGATTAATGGGCCTCAGCCTATTTCGTCTGTGAAAACTCTGGTATGCTTAAGGATGCAGAGACCAACCTTAGGACAATTACGGTGAAAAGTGCTTAGGAAAAATACCAAATAGTTCTCCACTTAGCGGTTCTTTCAAAAGTTGGGCCACACACCTCTTGGAAAGATCGAGTTACTTTGGCCTAGCCTTCGATTGGTCTGGAGAAGCAATCGCCATTCCTAGCTGATGAATCAAATGATTCTGAAAGGAACGGTGAAAAGTGCGGATCCTGTTTCAGTCTTTAGACTGAAACAGGATCCGCACTATTCACCTGTCCCACAAAGGCACACTTCTCATGTCTGGCGCTAGTCCAACAAACCCAGGACTGACAGAGGCCCTGCACTTGCCACCCCAGAAAAATATCTCATCTCCAAAGAAGGATTCTTCCGCTAACGGTTGAAAACGGCTCCGGTTCTTGAAACAGTGGTGAAAAAATGGTGAAATAATAATCGAAAACAATCCTATCTTCCAAGGCTCCTGTGCCAGCTATGGGAAATAGCAAGCTACCTGGGCCTCAGCAGAGGTTTCTCTGCAAAAAGCATCATAGGCTTCAGGATGCAGAGACCGACCCCATGACTATTACGGTGCCAAACGCCATGGAAATGGCAAATAATTACCAACACACTGGTCATTTCAAAGTGTCTGAATGAAATCTGAAGCACGATACACACTTTTCCCATCTCACGCAAATATGCACTATCCAACTCTGGAGGTAAAGAAATCAAAGGCAGGGCTGACAGAAGCCCCGCACTTACACCCCACCATGAAATCTCAACTACCTTGCAGGATTCTTATGCGAATGCGAGAACCCTGCTCGGGTTCTGAAAATAATGCTGAAACCACAACAGAGTAATACTTAAAAGAACACTTTCTTGGTAGTCTCTAGGACCAACTATTGGAAATGCCAAGATTTCTGGGCCTCAGCCTGTTTCGTCTGTGAAAACTCTGGTATGCTTAAGGATGAAGAGACCAACCTTAGGACAATTACGGTGAAAAGTGCTTAGGAAAAATACCAAATAGTTCTCCACTTAGCGGTTCTTTCAAAAGTTGGGCCACACACCTCTTGGTAAGATCGAGGTACTTTGGCCTAGCCTTCGATTGGTCTGGAGAAGCAATCGCCATTCCTAGCTGATGAATCAAATGATTCTGAAAGGAACGGTGAAAAGTGCGGATCCTCTTTCAGTCTTTAGACTGAAACAGGATCCGCACTACTCACCTGTCCCACAAAGGCGCACTTCTCATGTCTGGCGCTAGTCCAACAAACCCAGGACTGACAGAGGCCCTGCACTTGCCACCCCAGAAAAATATCTCATCTCCAAAGAAGGATTCTTCCGCTAACGGTTGAAAACGGCTCCGGTTCTTGAAACAGGGGTGAAAAAATGGTGAAATAATAATCGAAAACAATCCTATCTTCCAAGGCTCCTCTGCCAGCTATGGGAAATAGCAAGCTACCTGGGCCTCAGCAGAGGTTTCTCTGCAAAAAGCATCATAGGCTTCAGGATGCAGAGACCGACCCCATGACTATTACGGTGCCAAACGCCATGGAAATGGCAAATAATTACCAACACACTGGTCATTTCAAAGTGTCTGAATGAAATCTGAAGCACGATTCACACTTTTCCCATCTCACGCAAATATGCACTATCCAACTCTGGAGGTAAAGAAATCAAAGGCAGGGCTGACAGAAGCCCCGCACTTACACCCCACCCAGAAATCTCAACTACCAGGCAGGATTCTTATGCTAATGCGAGAACCCTACTCGGGTTCTGAAAATAATGCTGAAACCACAACAGAATAATACTTAAAAGAACACTTTCTTGGTAGTCTCTAGGACCAACTATTGGAAATGCCAAGATTAATGGGCCTCAGCCTGTTTCGTCTGTGAAAACTCTGGTATGCTTAAGGATGCAGAGACCAACCTTAGGACAATTACGGTGAAAAGTGCTTAGGAAAAATACCAAATAGTTCTCCACTTAGCGGTTCTTTCAAAGGTTGGGCCACACACCTCTTGGAAAGATCGAGTTACTTTGGCCTAGCCTTCGATTGGTCTGGAGAAGCAATCGCCATTCTTAGCTGATGAATCAAATGATTCTGAAAGGAACGGTGAAAAGTGCGGATCCTGTTTCAGTCTTTAGACTGAAACAGGATCCGCACTATTCACCTGTCCCACAAAGGCGCACTTCTCATGTCTGGCGCTAGTCCAACAAACCCAGGACTGACAGAGGCCCTGCACTTGCCACCCCAGAAAAATATCTCATCTCCAAAGAAGGATTCTTCCGCTAACGGTTGAAAACGGCTCCGGTTCTTGAAACAGTGGTGAAAAAATGGTGAAATAATAATCGAAAACAATCCTATCTTCCAAGGCTCCTGTGCCAGCTATGGGAAATAGCAAGCTACCTGGGCCTCAGCAGAGGTTTCTCTGCAAAAAGCATCATAGGCTTCAGGATGCAGAGACCGACCCCATGACTATTACGGTGCCAAACGCCATGGAAATGGCAAATAATTACCAACACACTGGTCATTTCAAAGTGTCTGAATGAAATCTGAAGCACGATTCACACTTTTCCCATCTCACGCAAATATGCACTATCCAACTCTGGAGGTAAAGAAATCAAAGGCAGGGCTGACAGAAGCCCCGCACTTACACCCCACCATGAAATCTCAACTACCTTGCAGGATTCTTATGCGAATGCGAGAACCCTGCTCGGGTTCTGAAAATAATGCTGAAACCACAACAGAGTAATACTTAAAAGAACACTTTCTTGGTAGTCTCTAGGACCAACTATTGGAAATGCCAAGATTAATGGGCCTCAGCCTGTTTCGTCTGTGAAAACTCTGGTATGCTTAAGGATGCAGAGACCAACCTTAGGACAATTACGGTGAAAAGTGCTTAGGAAAAATACCAAATAGTTCTCCACTTAGCGGTTCTTTCAAAAGTTGGGCCACACACGTCTGGGAAAGATCGAGGTACTTTGGCCTAGCCTTCGATTGGTCTGGAGAAGCAATCGCCATTCCTAGCTGATGAATCAAATGATTCTGAAAGGAACGGTGAAAAGAGCGGATCCAGTTTCAGTCTTTAGACTGAAACAGGATCCGCACTATTCACCTGTCCCACAAAGGCGCACTTCTCATGTCTGGCGCTAGTCCAACAAACCCAGGACTGACAGAGGCCCTGCACTTGCCACCCCAGAAAAATATCTCATCTCCAAAGAAGGATTCTTCCGCTAACGGTTGAAAAGGGCTCCCGTTCTTGAAACAGTGGTGAAAAAATGGTGAAATAATTCTGAAAACCATCCTATCTTCCAGGCTCCTGTGCCAGCTATGGGAAATAGCAAGTTACCTGGGCCTCAGCAGAGGTTTCTCTGCAAAAAGCATCATAGGCTTCAGGATGCAGAGACCGACCTCATGACTATTACGGTGCCAAACGCCATGGAAATGGCAAATAATTACCAACACACTGGTCATTTCAAAGTGTCAGGATGAAATCTGAAGCACGATCCACACTTTTCCCATCTCACGCAACTATGCACTTTCCAACTCTGGAGGTAAACAAATCAAAGGCAGGGCTGACAGAAGCCCCGCACTTACACCCCACCCAGAAATCTCAACTACCAGGCAGGATTCTTATGCTAATGGGAGAACCCTGCTCGGGTTCTGAAAATAATGCTGAAACCACAACAGAATAATACTTAAAAGAACACTTTCTTGGTAGTCTCTAGGACCAACTATTGGAAATGCCAAGATTAATGGGCCTCAGCCTGTTTCGTCTGTGAAAACTCTGGTATGCTTAAGGATGCAGAGACCAACCTTAGGACAATTACGGTGAAAAGTGCTTAGGAAAAATACCAAATACTTCTCCACTTAGCGGTTCTTTCAAAAGTTGGGCCACACACCTCTTGGAAAGATCGAGTTACTTTGGCTTAGCCTTCGATTGGTCTGGGGAAGCAATCTCCATTCCTAGCTGATGAATCAAATGATTCTGAAAGGAACGGTGAAAAGTGCGGATCCTGTTTCAGTGTTTAGACTGAAACAGGATCCGCACTATTCACCTGTCCCACAAAGGCGCACTTCTCATGTCTGGCGCTAGTCCAACAAACCCAGGACTGACACAGGCCCTGCACTTGCCACCCCAGAAAAATATCTCATCTCCAAAGAAGGATTCTTCCGCTAACGGTTGAAAAGGGCTCCCGTTCTTGAAACAGTGGTGAAAAAATGGTGAAATAATACTGAAAACAATCCTATCTTCCAAGGCTCCTGTGCCAGCTATGGGCAATAGCAAGTTACCTGGGCCTCAGCAGAGGTTTCTCTGCAAAAAGCATCATAGGCTTCAGGATGCAGAGACCGACCTCATGACTATTACGGTGCCAAACGCCATGGAAATGGCAAATAATTACCAACACACTGGTCATTTCAAAGTGTCAGGATGAAATCTGAAGCACGATCCACACTTTTCCCATCTCACGCAACTATGCACTTTCCAACTCTGGAGGTAAACAAATCAAAGGCAGGGCTGACAGAAGCCCCGCACTTACACCGCACCCAGAAATCTCAACTACCAGGCAGGATTCTTATGCTAATGCGAGAACCCTGCTCGGGTTCTGAAAATAATGCTGAAACCACAACAGAATAATACTTAAAAGAACACTTTCTTGGTAGTCTCTAGGACCAACTATTGGAAATGCCAAGATTAATGGGCCTCCGCCTGTTTCGTCTGTGAAAACTCAGGTATGCTTAAGGATGCAGAGACCAACCTTAGGACAATTACGGTGAAAAGTGCTTAGGAAAAATACCAAATAGTTCTCCACTTAGCGGTTCTTTCAAAAGTTGGGCCACACACCTCTTGGAAAGATCGAGTTACTTTGGCCTAGCCTTCGATTGGTCTGGAGAAGCAATCGCCATTCCTAGCTGATGAATCAAATGATTCTGAAAGGAACGGTGAAAAGTGCGGATCCTGTTTCAGTCTTTAGACTGAAACAGGATCCGCACTATTCACCTGTCCCACAAAGGAGCACTTCTCATGTCTGGCGCTAGTCCAACAAACCCAGGACTGACAGAGGCCCTGCACTTGCCACCCCAGAAAAATATCTCATCTCCAAAGAAGGATTCTTCCGCTAACGGTTGAAAAGGGTCCCGTTCTTGAAACAGTGGTGAAAAAATGGTGAAATAATACTGCAAACAATCTTATCTTCCAAGGCTCCTGTGCCAGCTATGGGAAATAGCAAGCTACCTGGGCCTCAGCAGAGGTTTCTCTGCAAAAAGCATCATAGGCTTCAGGATGCAGAGACCGACCTCATGACTATTACGGTGCCAAACGCCATGGAAATGGCAAATAATTACCAACACACTGGTCATTTCAAAGTGTCTGGATCAAATCTGAAGCACGATCCACACTTTTCCCATCTCACGCAAATATGCACTTTCCAACTCTGGAGGTAAACAAATCAAAGGCAGGGCTGACAGAAGCCCCGCACTTACACCCCACCATGAAATCTCAACTACCAGGCAGGATTCTTATGCTAATGCGAGAACCCTGCTCGGGTTCTGAAAATAATGCTGAAACCACAACAGAATAATACTTAAAAGAACACTTTCTTGGTAGTCTCTAGGACCAACTATTGGAAATGCCAAGATTAATGGGCCTCAGCCTGTTTCGTCTGTGAAAACTCTGGTATGCTTAAGGATGCAGAGACCAACCTTAGGACAATTACGGTGAAAAGTGCTTAGGAAAAATACCAAATAGTTCTCCACTTAGCGGTTCTTTCAAAAGTTGGGCCACACACCTCTTGGAAAGATCGAGTTACTTTGGCCTAGCCTTCGATTGGTCTGGAGAAGCAATCGCCATTCCTAGCTGATGAATCAAATGATTCTGAAAGGAACGGTGAAAAGTGCGGATCCTCTTTCAGTCTTTAGACTGAAACAGGATCCGCACTATTCACCTGTCCCACAAAGGCGCACTTCTCATGTCTGGCGCTAGTCCAACAAACCCAGGACTGACAGAGGCCCTGCACTTGCCACCCCAGAAAAATATCTCATCTCCAAAGAAGGATTCTTCCGCTAACGTTTGAAAAGGGCTCCCGTTCTTGAAACAGTGGTGAAAAAATGGTGAAATAATTCTGAAAACCATCCTATCTTCCAAGGCTCCTGTGCCAGCTATGGGAAATAGCAAGTTACCTGGGCCTCAGCAGAGGTTTCTCTGCAAAAAGCATCATAGGCTTCAGGATGCAGAGACCGACCTCATGACTATTACGGTGCCAAACGCCATGGAAATGGCAAATAATTACCAACACACTGGTCATTTCAAAGTGTCAGGATGAAATCTGAAGCACGATCCACACTTTTCCCATCTCACGCAACTATGCACTTTCCAACTCTGGAGGTAAACAAATCAAAGGCAGGGCTGACAGAAGCCCCGCACTTACACCCCACCCAGAAATCTCAACTACCAGGCAGGATTCTTATGCTAATGCGAGAACCCTGCTCGGGTTCTGAAAATAATGCTGAAACCACAACAGAATAATACTTAAAGGAACACTTTCTTGGTAGTCTCTAGGACCAACTATTGGAAATGCCAAGATTAATGGGCCTCAGCCTGTTTCGTCTGTGAAAACACTGGTATGCTTAAGGATGAAGAGACCAACCTTAGGACAATTACGGTGAAAAGTGCTTAGGAAAAATACCAAATAGTTCTCCACTTAGCGGTTCTTTCAAAAGTTGGGCCACACACCTCTTGGAAAGATCGAGGTACTTTGGCCTAGCCTTCGATTGGTCTGGAGAAGCAATCGCCATTCCTAGCTGATGAATCAAATGATTCTGAAAGGAACGGTGAAAAGTGCGGATCCTCTTTCAGTCTTTAGACTGAAACAGGATCCGCACTACTCACCTGTCCCACAAAGGCGCACTTCTCATGTCTGGCGCTAGTCCAACAAACCCAGGACTGACAGAGGCCCTGCACTTGCCACCCCAGAAAAATATCTCATCTCCAAAGAAGGATTCTTCCGCTAACGGTTGAAAACGGCTCCGGTTCTTGAAACAGTGGTGAAAAAATGGTGAAATAATAATCGAAAACAATCCTATCTTCCAAGGCTCCTGTGCCAGCTATGGGAAATAGCAAGCTACCTGGGCCTCAGCAGAGGTTTCTCTGCAAAAAGCATCATAGGCTTCAGGATGCAGAGACCGACCCCATGACTATTACGGTGCCAAACGCCATGGAAATGGCAAATAATTACCAACACACTGGTCATTTCAAAGTGTCTGAATGAAATCTGAAGCACGATTCACACTTTTCCCATCTCACGCAAATATGCACTATCCAACTCTGGAGGTAAAGAAATCAAAGGCAGGGCTGACAGAAGCCCCGCACTTACACCCCACCATGAAATCTCAACTACCTTGCAGGATTCTTATGCGAATGCGAGAACCCTGCTCGGGTTCTGAAAATAATGCTGAAACCACAACAGAGTAATACTTAAAAGAACACTTTCTTGGTAGTCTCTAGGACCAACTATTGGAAATGCCAAGATTACTGGGCCTCAGCCTGTTTCGTCTGTGAAAACTCTGGTATGCTTAAGGATGCAGAGACCAACCTTAGGACAATTACGGTGAAAAGTGCTTAGGAAAAATACCAAATAGTTCTCCACTTAGCGGTTCTTTCAAAAGTTGGGCCACACACGTCTGGGAAAGATCGAGGTACTTTGGCCTAGCCTTCGATTGGTCTGGAGAAGCAATCGCCATTCCTAGCTGATGAATCAAATGATTCTGAAAGGAACGGTGAAAAGAGCGGATCTAAAGACTGAAACAGGATCCGCACTATTCACCTGTCCCAAAAAGGCGCATTTCTCATGTCTGGCGCTAGTCCAACAAACCCAGGACTGACAGAGGCCCTGCACTTGCCACCCCAGAAAAATATCTCATCTCCAAAGAAGGATTCTTCCGCTAACGGTTGAAAAGGGCTCCCGTTCTTGAAACAGTGGGGAAAAAATGGTGAAATAATTCTGAAAACCATCCTATCTTCCAAGGCTCCTGTGCCAGCTATGGGAAATAGCAAGTTACCTGGGCCTCAGCAGAGGTTTCTCTGCAAAAAGCATCATAGGCTTCAGGATGCAGAGACCGACCTCATGACTATTACGGTGCCAAACGCCATGGAAATGGCAAATAATTACCAACACACTGGTCATTTCAAAGTGTCAGGATGAAATCTGAAGCACGATCCACACTTTTCCCATCTCACTCAAATATGCACTTTCCAACTCTGGAGGTAAACAAATCAAAGGCAGGGCTGACAGAAGCCCCGCACTTACACCCCACCATGAAATCTCAACTACCAGGCAGGATTCTTATGCTAATGCGAGAACCCTGCTCGGGTTCTGAAATTAATGCTGAAACCACAAAGGAATAATACTTAAAAGAACAATTCTTGGTAGTCTCTAAGACCAACTATTGGAAATGCCAAGATTACTGGGCCTCAGCCTGTTTCGTCTGTGAAAACACTGGTATGCTTAAGGATGCAGAGACCAACCTTAGGACAATTACGGTGAAAAGTGCTTTGGAAAAATACCAAATAGTTCTCCACTTAGCGGTTATTTCAAAAGATGGGCCACACACCTCTGGGAAAGATCGAGGTACTTTGGCCTAGCCTTCGATTGGTATGGAGAAGCAATCGCCATTCCTAGCTGATGAATCAAATGATTCTGAAAGGAACGGTGAAAAGTGAGGATCCTGTTTCAGTGTTTAGACTGAAACAGGATCCGCACTATTCACCTGTCCCACAAAGGCGCACTTCTCATGTCTGGCGCTAGTCCAACAAACCCAGGACTGACAGAGGCCCTGCACTTGCCACCCCAGAAAAATATCTCATCTCCAAAGAAGGATTCTTCCGCTAACGGTTGAAAAGGTCTCCCGTTCTTGAAACAGTGGTGAAAAAATGGTGAAATAATACTGAAAACAATCCTATCTTCCAAGGCTCCTGTGCCAGCTATGGGAAATAGCAAGTTACCTGGGCCTCAGCAGAGGTTTCTCTGCAAAAAGCATCATAGGCTTCAGGATGCAGAGACCGACCTCATGACTATTACGGTGCCAAACGCCATGGAAATGGCAAATAATTACCAACACACTGGTCATTTCAAAGTGTCAGGATGAAATCTGAAGCACAATCCACACTTTTCCCATCTCACGCAAATATGCACTTTCCAACTCTGGAGGTAAACAAATCAAAGGCAGGGCTGACAGAAGCCCCGCACTTACACCCCACCCAGAAATCTCAACTACCAGGCAGGATTCTTATGCTAATGCGAGAACCCTGCTCGGGTTCTGAAAATAATGCTGAAACCACAACAGAATAATACTTAAAAGAACACTTTCTTGGTAGTCTCTAGGACCAACTATTGGAAATGCCAATATTACTGGGCCTCAGCCTGTTTCGTCTGTGAAAACACTGGTATGCTTACGGATGCAGAGACCAACCTTAGGACAATTACGGTGAAAAGTGCTTTGGAAAAATACCAAATAGTTCTCCACTTAGCGGTTCTTTCAAAAGTTGGGCCACACACCTCTGGGAAAGATCGAGGTACTTTGGCCTAGCCTTCGATTGGTCTGGAGAAGCAATCGCCATTCCTAGCTGATGAATCAAATGATTCTGAAAGGAACGGTGAAAAGTGCGGATCCTGTTTCAGTCTTTAGACTGAAACAGGATCCGCACTATTCACCTGTCCCACAAAGGCGCACTTCTCATGTCTGGCGCTAGTCCAACAAACCCAGGACTGACAGAGGCCCTGCACTTGCCACCCCAGAAAAATATCTCATCTCCAAAGAAGGATTCTTCCGCTAACGGTTGAAAAGGGCTCCCGTTCTTGAAACAGTGGTGAAAAAATGGTGAAATAATACTGAAAACAATCCTATCTTCCAAGGTTCCTGTGCCAGCTATGGGAAATAGCAAGTTACCTGGGCCTCAGCAGAGGTTTCTCTGCAAAAAGCATCATAGGCTTCAGGATGCAGAGACCGACCTCATGACTATTACGGTGCCAAACGCCATGGAAATGGCAAATAATTACCAACACACTGGTCATTTCAAAGTGTCAGGATGAAATCTGAAGCACGATCCACACTTTTCCCATCTCACGCAACTATGCACTTTCCAACTCTGGAGGTCACAAATCAAAGGCAGGGCTGACAGAAGCCCCGCACTTACACCGCACCCAGAAATCTCAACTACCAGGCAGGATTCTTATGCTAATGCGAGAACCCTGCTCGGGTTCTGAAAATAATGCTGAAACCACAACAGAATATACTTAAAAGAACACTTTCTTGGTAGTCTCTAGGACCAACTATTGGAAATGCCAAGATTAATGGGCCTCAGCCTGTTTCGTCTGTGAAAACTCTGGTATGCTTAAGGATGAAGAGACCAACCTTAGGACAATTACGGTGAAAAGTGCTTAGGAAAAATACCAAATAGTTCTCCACTTAGCGGTTCTTTCAAAAGTTGGGCCACACACCTCTTGGAAAGATCGAGGTACTTTGGCCTAGCCTTCGATTGGTCTGGAGAAGCAATCGCCATTCCTAGCTGATGAATCAAATGATTCTGAAAGGAACGGTGAAAAGTGCGGATCCTCTTTCAGTCTTTAGACTGAAACAGGATCCGCACTACTCACCTGTCCCACAAAGGCGCACTTCTCATGTCTGGCGCTAGTCCAACAAACCCAGGACTGACAGAGGCCCTGCACTTGCCACCCCAGAAAAATATCTCATCTCCAAAGAAGGATTCTTCCGCTAACGGTTGAAAACGGCTCCGGTTCTTGAAACAGTGGTGAAAAAATGGTGAAATAATAATCGAAAACAATCCTATCTTCCAAGGCTCCTGTGCCAGCTATGGGAAATAGCAAGCTACCTGGGCCTCAGCAGAGGTTTCTCTGCAAAAAGCATCATAGGCTTCAGGATGCAGAGACCGACCCCATGACTATTACGGTGCCAAACGCCATGGAAATGGCAAATAATTACCAACACACTGGTCATTTCAAAGTGTCTGAATGAAATCTGAAGCACGATTCACACTTTTCCCATCTCACGCAAATATGCACTATCCAACTCTGGAGGTAAAGAAATCAAAGGCAGGGCTGACAGAAGCCCCGCACTTACACCCCACCCAGAAATCTCAACTACCTTGCAGGATTCTTATGCGAATGCGAGAACCCTGCTCGGGTTCTGAAAATAATGCTGAAACCACAACAGAGTAATACTTAAAAGAACACTTTCTTGGTAGTCTCTAGGACCAACTATTGGAAATGCCAAGATTACTGGGCCTCAGCCTGTTTCGTCTGTGAAAACTCTGGTATGCTTAAGGATGCAGAGACCAACCTTAGGACAATTACGGTGAAAAGTGCTTAGGAAAAATACCAAATAGTTCTCCACTTAGCGGTTCTTTCAAAAGTTGGGCCACACACGTCTGGGAAAGATCGAGGTACTTTGGCCTAGCCTTCGATTGGTCTGGAGAAGCAATCGCCATTCCTAGCTGATGAATCAAATGATTCTGAAAGGAACGGTCAAAAGAGCGGATCCAGTTTCAGTCTTTAGACTGAAACAGGATCCGCACTATTCACCTGTCCCACAAAGGCGCACTTCTCATGTCTGGCGCTAGTCCAACAAACCCAGGACTGACAGAGGCCCTGCACTTGCCACCCCAGAAAAATATCTCATCTCCAAAGAAGGATTCTTCCGCTAACGGTTGAAAAGGGCTCCCGTTCTTGAAACAGTGGGGAAAAAATGGTGAAATAATTCTGAAAACCATCCTATCTTCCAAGGCTCCTGTGCCAGCTATGGGAAATAGCAAGTTACCTGGGCCTCAGCAGAGGTTTCTCTGCAAAAAGCATCATAGGCTTCAGGATGCAGAGACCGACCTCATGACTATTACGGTGCCAAACGCCATGGAAATGGCAAATAATTACCAACACACTGGTCATTTCAAAGTGTCAGGATGAAATCTGAAGCACGATCCACACTTTTCCCATCTCACGCAACTATGCACTTTCCAACTCTGGAGGTAAACAAATCAAAGGCAGGGCTGACAGAAGCCCCGCACTTACACCCCACCCAGAAATCTCAACTACCAGGCAGGATTCTTATGCTAATGCGAGAACCCTACTCGGGTTCTGAAAATAATGCTGAAACCACTACAGAATAATACTTAAAAGAACACTTTCTTGGTAGTCTCTAGGACCAACTATTGGAAATGCCAAGATTAATGGGCCTCAGCCTGTTTCGTCTGTGAAAACTCTGGTATGCTTAAGGATGCAGAGACCAACCTTAGGACAATTACGGTGAAAAGTGCTTAGGGAAAATACCAAATAGTTCTCCACTTAGCGGTTCTTTCAAAAGTTGGGCCACACACCTCTTGGAAAGATCGAGTTACTTTGGCCTAGCCTTCGATTGGTCTGGAGAAGCAATCGCCATTCCTAGCTGATGAATCAAATGATTCTGAAAGGAACGGTGAAAAGTGCGGATCCTGTTTCAGTCTTTAGACTGAAACAGGATCCGCACTATTCACCTGTCCCACAAAGGCGCACTTCTCATGTCTGGCGCTAGTCCAACAAACCCAGGACTGACAGAGGCCCTGCACTTGCCACCCCAGAAAAATATCTCATCTCCAAAGAAGGATTCTTCCGCTAACGGTTGAAAACGGCTCCGGTTCTTGAAACAGTGGTGAAAAAATGGTGAAATAATAATCGAAAACAATCCTATCTTCCAAGGCTCCTGTGCCAGCTATGGGAAATAGCAAGCTACCTGGGCCTCAGCAGAGGTTTCTCTGCAAAAAGCATCATAGGCTTCAGGATGCAGAGACCGACCCCATGACTATTACGGTGCCAAACGCCATGGAAATGGCAAATAATTACCAACACACTGGTCATTTCAAAGTGTCTGAATGAAATCTGAAGCACGATTCACACTTTTCCCATCTCACGCAAATATGCACTATCCAACTCTGGAGGTAAAGAAATCAAAGGCAGGGCTGACAGAAGCCCCGCACTTACACCCCACCATGAAATCTCAACTACCTTGCAGGATTCTTATGCGAATGCGAGAACCCTGCTCGGGTTCTGAAAATAATGCTGAAACCACAACAGAGTAATACTTAAAAGAACACTTTCTTGGTAGTCTCTAGGACCAACTATTGGAAATGCCAAGATTACTGGGCCTCAGCCTGTTTCGTCTGTGAAAACTCTGGTATGCTTAAGGATGCAGAGACCAACCTTAGGACAATTACGGTGAAAAGTGCTTAGGAAAAATACCAAATAGTTCTCCACTTAGCGGTTCTTTCAAAAGTTGGGCCACACACGTCTGGGAAAGATCGAGGTACTTTGGCCTAGCCTTCGATTGGTCTGGAGAAGCAATCGCCATTCCTAGCTGATGAATCAAATGATTCTGAAAGGAACGGTGAAAAGAGCGGATCCAGTTTCAGTCTTTAGACTGAAACAGGATCCGCACTATTCACCTGTCCCACAAAGGCGCACTTCTCATGTCTGGCGCTAGTCCAACAAACCCAGGACTGACAGAGGCCCTGCACTTGCCACCCCAGAAAAATATCTCATCTCCAAAGAAGGATTCTTCCGCTAACGGTTGAAAAGGGCTCCCGTTCTTGAAACAGTGGTGAAAAAATGGTGAAATAATTCTGAAAACCATCCTATCTTCCAAGGCTCCTGTGCCAGCTATGGGAAATAGCAAGTTACCTGGGCCTCAGCAGAGGTTTCTCTGCAAAAAGCATCATAGGCTTCAGGATGCAGAGACCGACCTCATGACTATTACGGTGCCAAACGCCATGGAAATGGCAAATAATTACCAACACACTGGTCATTTCAAAGTGTCAGGATGAAATCTGAAGCACGATCCACACTTTTCCCATCTCACGCAACTATGCACTTTCCAACTCTGGAGGTAAACAAATCAAAGGCAGGGCTGACAGAAGCCCCGCACTTACACCCCACCCAGAAATCTCAACTACCAGGCAGGATTCTTATTTTAATGCGAGAACCCTGCTCGGGTTCTGAAAATAATGCTAAAACCACAACAGAATAATACTTAAAAGAACACTTTCTTGGTAGTCTCTAGGACCAACTATTGGAAATGCCAAGATTAATGGGCCTCAGCCTGTTTCGTCTGTGAAAACTCTGGTATGCTTAAGGATGCAGAGACCAACCTTAGGACAATTACGGTGAAAAGTGCTTAGGAAAAATACCAAATACTTCTCCACTTAGCGGTTCTTTCAAAAGTTGGGCCACACACCTCTTGGAGAGATCGAGTTACTTTGGCTTAGCCTTCGATTGGTCTGGAGAAGCAATCTCCATTCCTAGCTGATGAATCAAATTATTCTGAAAGGAACGGTGAAAAGTGCGGATCCTGTTTCAGTCTTTAGACTGAAACAGGATCCGCACTATTCACCTGTCCCACAAAGGCGCACTTCTCATGTCTGGCGCTAGTCCAACAAACCCAGGACTGACACAGGCCCTGCACTTGCCACCCCAGAAAAATATCTCATCTCCAAAGAAGGATTCTTCCGATAACGGTTGAAAAGGGCTCCCGTTTTTGAAACAGTGGTGAAAAAATGGTGAAATAATACTGAAAACAATCCTATCTTCCAAGGCTCCTGTGCCAGCTATGGGAAATAGCAAGTTACCTGGGCCTCAGCAGAGGTTTCTCTGCAAAAAGCATCATAGCCTTCAGGATGCAGAGACCGACCTCATGACTATTACGGTGCCAAACGCCATGGAAATGGCAAATAATTACCAACACACTGGTCATTTCAAAGTGTCAGGATGAAATCTGAAGCACGATCCACACTTTTCCCATCTCACGCAACTATGCACTTTCCAACTCTGGAGGTAACAAATCAAAGGCAGGGCTGACAGAAGCCCCGCACTTACACCGCACCCAGAAATCTCAACTACCAGGCAGGATTCTTATGCTAATGCGAGAACCCTGCTCTTGTTCTGAAAATAATGCTGAAACCACAACAGAATAATACTTAAAAGAACACTTTCTTGGTAGTCTCTAGGACCAACTATTGGAAATGCCAAGATTAATGGGCCTCAGCCTGTTTCGTCTGTGAAAACTCTGGTATGCTTAAGGATGAAGAGACCAACCTTAGGACAATTACGGTGAAAAGTGCTTAGGAAAAATACCAAATAGTTCTCCACTTAGCGGTTCTTTCAAAAGTTGGGCCACACACCTCTTGGAAAGATCGAGGTACTTTGGCCTAGCCTTCGATTGGTCTGGAGAAGCAATCGCCATTCCTAGCTGATGAATCAAATGATTCTGAAAGGAACGGTGAAAAGTGCGGATCCTCTTTCAGTCTTTAGACTGAAACAGGATCCGCACTACTCACCTGTCCCACAAAGGCGCACTTCTCATGTCTGGCGCTAGTCCAACAAACCCAGGACTGACAGAGGCCCTGCACTTGCCACCCCAGAAAAATATCTCATCTCCAAAGAAGGATTCTTCCGCTAACGGTTGAAAACGGCTCCGGTTCTTGAAACAGTGGTGAAAAAATGGTGAAATAATAATCGAAAACAATCCTATCTTCCAAGGCTCCTGTGCCAGCTATGGGAAATAGCAAGCTACCTGGGCCTCAGCAGAGGTTTCTCTGCAAAAAGCATCATAGGCTTCAGGATGCAGAGACCGACCCCATGACTATTACGGTGCCAAACGCCATGGAAATGGCAAATAATTACCAACACACTGGTCATTTCAAAGTGTCTGAATGAAATCTGAAGCACGATTCACACTTTTCCCATCTCACGCAAATATGCACTATCCAACTCTGGAGGTAAAGAAATCAAAGGCAGGGCTGACAGAAGCCCCGCACTTACACCCCACCATGAAATCTCAACTACCTTGCAGGATTCTTATGCTAATGCGAGAACCCTGCTCGGGTTCTGAAAATAATGCTGAAACCACAACAGAGTAATACTTAAAAGAACACTTTCTTGGTAGTCTCTAGGACCAACTATTGGAAATGCCAAGATTACTGGGCCTCAGCCTGTTTCGTCTGTGAAAACTCTGGTATGCTTAAGGATGCAGAGACCAACCTTAGGACAATTACGGTGAAAAGTGCTTAGGAAAAATACCAAATAGTTCTCCACTTAGCGGTTCTTTCAAAAGTTGGGCCACACACGTCTGGGAAAGATCGAGGTACTTTGGCCTAGCCTTCGATTGGTCTGGAGAAGCAATCGCCATTCCTAGCTGATGAATCAAATGATTCTGAAAGGAACGGTGAAAAGAGCGGATCCAGTTTCAGTCTTTAGACTGAAACAGGATCCGCACTATTCACCTGTCCCACAAAGGCGCACTTCTCATGTCTGGCGCTAGTCCAACAAACCCAGGACTGACAGAGGCCCTGCACTTGCCACCCCAGAAAAATATCTCATCTCCAAAGAAGGATTCTTCCGCTAACGGTTGAAAAGGGCTCCCGTTCTTGAAACAGTGGTGAAAAAATGGTGAAATAATTCTGAAAACCATCGTATCTTCCAAGGCTCCTGTGCCAGCCTTGGGAAATAGCAAGTTACCTGGGCCTCAGCAGAGGTTTCTCTGCAAAAAGCATCATAGGCTTCAGGATGCAGAGACCGACCTCATGACTATTACGGTGCCAAACGCCATGGAAATGGCAAATAATTACCAACACACTGGTCATTTCAAAGTGTCAGGATGAAATCTGAAGCACGATCCACACTTTTCCCATCTCACTCAAATATGCACTTTCCAACTCTGGAGGTAAACAAATCAAAGGCAGGGCTGACAGAAGCCCCGCACTTACACCCCACCCAGAAATCTCAACTACCAGGCAGGATTCTTATGCTAATGCGAGAACCCTGCTTGGGTTCTGAAATTAATGCTGAAACCACAAAGGAATAATACTTAAAAGAACAATTCTTGGTAGTCTCTAAGACCGACTATTGGAAATGCCAAGATTACTGGGCCTCAGCCTGTTTCGTCTGTGAAAACACTGGTATGCTTAAGGATGCAGAGACCAACCTTAGGACAATTACGGTGAAAAGTGCTTTGGAAAAATACCAAATAGTTCTCCACTTAGCGGTTATTTCAAAAGATGGGCCACACACCTCTGGGAAAGATCGAGGTACTTTGGCCTAGCCTTCGATTGGTATGGAGAAGCAATCGCCATTCCTAGCTGATGAATCAAATGATTCTGAAAGGAACGGTGAAAAGTGAGGATCCTGTTTCAGTGTTTAGACTGAAACAGGATCCGCACTATTCACCTGTCCCACAAAGGCGCACTTCTCATGTCTGGCGCTAGTCCAACAAACCCAGGACTGACAGAGGCCCTGCACTTGCCACCCCAGAAAAATATCTCATCTCCAAAGAAGGATTCTTCCGCTAACGGTTGAAAAGGGCTCCCGTTCTTGAAACAGTGGTGAAAAAATGGTGAAATAATACTGAAAACAATCCTATCTTCCAAGGTTCCTGTGCCAGCTATGGGAAATAGCAAGTTACCTGGGCCTCAGCAGAGGTTTCTCTGCAAAAAGCATCATAGGCTTCAGGATGCAGAGACCGACCTCATGACTATTACGGTGCCAAACGCCATGGAAATGGCAAGTAATTACCAACACACTGGTCATTTCAAAGTGTCAGGATGAAATCTGAAGCACGATCCACACTTTTCCCATCTCACGCAACTATGCACTTTCCAACTCTGGAGGTAAACAAATCAAAGGCAGGGCTGACAGAAGCCCCGCACTTACACCGCACCCAGAAATCTCAACTACCAGGCAGGATTCTTATGCTAATGCGAGAACCCTGCTCGGGTTCTGAAAATAATGCTGAAACCACAACAGAATAATACTTAAAAGAACACTTTCTTGGTAGTCTCTAGGACCAACTATTGGAAATGCCAAGATTAATGGGCCTCCGCCTGTTTCGTCTGTGAAAACTCTGGCATGCTTAAGGATGCAGAGACCAACCTTAGGACAATTACGGTGAAAAGTGCTTAGGAAAAATACCAAATAGTTCTCCACTTAGCGGTCCTTTCAAAAGTTGGGCCACACACCTCTTGGAAAGATCGAGTTACTTTGGCCTAGCCTTCGATTGGTCTGGAGAAGCAATCGCCATTCCTAGCTGATGAATCAAATGATTCTGAAAGGAACGGTGAAAAGTGCGGATCCTGTTTCAGTCTTTAGACTGAAACAGGATCCGCACTATTCACCTGTCCCACAAAGGCGCAATTCTCATGTCTGGCGCTAGTCCAACAAACCCAGGACTGACAGAGGCCCTGCACTTGCCACCCCAGAAAAATATCTCATCTCCAAAGAAGTATTCTTCCGCTAGCGGTTGAAAAGGGCTCCCGTTCTTGAAACAGTGGTGAAAAAATGGTGGAATAATACTGAAAAAAATCCTATCTTCCAAGGCTCCTGTGCCAGCTATGGGAAATAGCAAGTTACCTGGGCCTCAGCAGAGGTTTCTCTGCAAAAAGCATCATAGGCTTCAGGATGCAGAGACCGACCTCATGACTATTACGGTGCCAAACGAAATGGAAATGGCAAATAATTACCAACACACTGGTCATTTCAAAGTGTCAGGATGAAATCTGAAGCACGATCCACACTTTTCCCATCTCACGCAAATATGCACTTTCCAACTCTGGAGGTAAACAAATCAAAGGCAGGGCTGACAGAAGCCCCGCACTTACACCCCACCATGAAATCTCAACTACCAGGCACGATTCTTATGCTAATACGAGAACCCTGCTCGGGTTCTGAAAATAATGCTGAAACCACAACAGAATAATACTTAAAAGAACACTTTCTTGTTAGTCTCTAGGACCAACTATTGGAAATGCCAAGATTACTGGGCCTCAGCCTGTTTCCTCTGTGAAAACTCTCGTATGCTTAAGGATGCAGAGACCAACCTTATGACAATTACGGTGAAAAGTGCTTCGGAAAAATACCAAATAGTTCTCCACTTAGCGGTCCTTTCAAAAGTTGGGCCACACACCTCTTGGAAAGATCGAGTTACTTTGGCCTAGCCTTCGATTGGTCTGGAGAAGCAATCGCCATACCTAGCTGATGAATCAAATGATTCTGAACGGAACGGTGAAAAGTGCGGATCCTGTTTCAGTCTTTAGACTGAAACAGGATCCGCACTATTCACCTGTCCCACAAAGGCGCACTTCTCATGTCTGGCGCTAGTCCAACAAACCCAGGACTGACAGAGGCCCTGCACTTGCCACCCCAGAAAAATATCTCATCTCCAAAGAAGGATTCTTCCGCTAACGGTTGAAAAGGGCTCCCGTTCTTGAAACAGTGGTGAAAAAATGGTGAAATAATACTGAAAACAATCCTATCTTCCAAGGCTCCTGTGCCATCTATGGGAAATAGCAAGTTACCTGGGCCTCAGCAGAGGTTTCTCTGCAAAAAGCATTATAGGATTCAGGATGCAGAGACCGACCTCATGACTATTACGGGGCCAAACGCCATGAAAATGGCAAATAATTACCAACACACTGGTCATTTCAAAGTGTCAGGATGAAATCTGAAGCACGATCCACACTTTTCCCATCTCACGCAAATATGCACTTTCCAACTCTGGAGGTAAACAAATCAAAGGCAGGGCTGACAGAAGCCCCGCACTTACACCCCACCATGAAATCTCAACTACCAGGCAGGATTCTTATGCTAATGCGAGAACCCTGCTCGGGTTCTGAAAATAATGCTGAAACCACAACAGAATAATACTTAAAAGAACACTTTCTTGGTAGTCTCTAGGACCAACTATTGGAAATGCCACGATTAATGGGCCTCAGCCTGTTTCGTCTGTGAAAACTCTGGTATGCTTCATGATGCAGAGACCAACCTTAGGATAATTACGGTGAAAAGTGCTTAGGAAAAATACCAAATAGTTCTCCACTTAGCGGTTCTTTCAAAAGTTGGGCCACACACCTCTTGGAAAGATCGAGGTACTTTGGCCTAGCCTTCGATTGGTCTGGAGAAGCAAGCGCCATTCCTAGCTGATGAATCAAATGATTCTGAAAGGAACGGTGAAAAGTGCGGATCCTGTTTGAGTCTTTAGACTGAAACAGGATCCGCACTATTCACCTGTCCCACAAAGGCGCAATTCTCATGTCTGGCGCTAGTCCAACAAACCCAGGACTGACAGAGGCCCTGCACTTGCCACCCCAGAAAAATATCTCATCTCCTAAGAAGTATTCTTCCGCTAGCGGTTGAAAAGGGCTCCCGTTCTTGAAACAGTGGTGAAAAAATGGTGGAATAATACTGAAAACAATCCTATCTTCCAAGGCTCCTGTGCCAGCTATGGGAAATAGCAAGTTACCTGGGCCTCAGCAGAGGTTTCTCTGCAAAAAGCATCATAGGCTTCAGGATGCAGAGACCGACCTCATGACTATTACGGTGCCAAACGCCATGGAAATGGCAAATAATTACCAACACACTGGTCATTTCAAAGTGTCAGGATGAAATCTGAAGCACAATCCACACTTTTCCCATCTCACGCAAATATGCACTTTCCAACTCTGGAGGTAAACAAATCAAAGGCAGGGCTGACAGAAGCCCCGCACTTACACCCCACCCAGAAATCTCAACTACCAGGCAGGATTCTTATGCTAATGCGAGAACCCTGCTCGGGTTCTGAAAATAATGCTGAAACCACAACAGAATAATACTTAAAAGAACACTTTCTTGGTAGTCTCTAGGACCAACTATTGGAAATGCCAAGATTACTGGGCCTCAGCCTGTTTCCTCTGTGAAAACTCTGGTAAGCTTAAGGATGCAGAGACCAACCTTAGGACAATTACGGTGAAAAGTGCTTAGGAAAAATACCAAATAGTTCTCCACTTAGCGGTTCTTTCAAAAGTTGGGCCAGACACCTCTTGGAAAGATCGAGTTACTTTGGCCTAGCCTACGATTGGTCTGGAGAAGCAATCGCCATTCCTAGCTGATGAATCAAATGATTCTGAAAGGAACGGTGAAAAGTGTGGATCCTTTTTCAGTCTTTAGACTGAAACAGGATCCGCACTATTCACCTGTCCCACAAAGGCGCACTTCTCATGTCTGGCGCTAGTCCAACAAACCCAGGACTGACAGAGGCCCTGCACTTGCCACCCCAGAAAAATATCTCATCTCCAAAGAAGGATTCTTCCGCTAACGGTTGAAAAGGGTCCCGTTCTTGAAACAGTGGTGAAAAAATGGTGAAATAATACTGCAAACAATCTTATCTTCCAAGGCTCCTGTGCCAGCTATGGGAAATAGCAAGTTACCTGGGCCTCAGCAGAGGTTTCTCTGCAAAAAGCATCATAGGCTTCAGGATGCAGAGACCGACCTCATGACTATTACGGTGCCAAACGCCATGGAAATGGCAAATAATTACCAACACACTGGTCATTTCAAAGTGTCTGGATCAAATCTGAAGCACGATCCACACTTTTCCCATCTCACGCAAATATGCACTTTCCAACTCTGGAGGTAAACAAATCAAAGGCAGGGCTGACAGAAGCCCCGCACTTACACCCCACCATGAAATCTCAACTACCAGGCAGGATTCTTATGCTAATGCGAGAACCCTGCTCGGGTTCTGAAAATAATGCTGAAACCACAACAGAATAATACTTAAAAGAACACTTTCTTGGTAGTCTCTAGGACCAACTATTGGAAATGCCACGATTAATGGGCCTCAGCCTGTTTCGTCTGTGAAAACTCTGGTATGCTTCATGATGCAGAGACCAACCTTAGGATAATTACGGTGAAAAGTGCTTAGGAAAAATACCAAATAGTTCTCCACTTAGCGGTTCTTTCAAAAGTTGGGCCACACACCTCTTGGAAAGATCGAGGTACTTTGGCCTAGCCTTCGATTGGTCTGGAGAAGCAAGCGCCATTCCTAGCTGATGAATCAAATGATTCTGAAAGGAACGGTGAAAAGTGCGGATCCTGTTTGAGTCTTTAGACTGAAACAGGATCCGCACTATTCACCTGTCCCACAAAGGCGCAATTCTCATGTCTGGCGCTAGTCCAACAAACCCAGGACTGACAGAGGCCCTGCACTTGCCACCCCAGAAAAATATCTCATCTCCTAAGAAGTATTCTTCCGCTAGCGGTTGAAAAGGGCTCCCGTTCTTGAAACAGTGGTGAAAAAATGGTGGAATAATACTGAAAACAATCCTATCTTCCAAGGCTCCTGTGCCAGCTATGGGAAATAGCAAGTTACCTGGGCCTCAGCAGAGGTTTCTCTGCAAAAAGCATCATAGGCTTCAGGATGCAGAGACCGACCTCATGACTATTACGGTGCCAAACGCCATGGAAATGGCAAATAATTACCAACACACTGGTCATTTCAAAGTGTCAGGATGAAATCTGAAGCACGATCCACACTTTTCCCATCTCACTCAAATATGCACTTTCCAACTCTGGAGGTAAACAAATCAAAGGCAGGGCTGACAGAAGCCCCGCACTTACACCCCACCCAGAAATCTCAACTACCAGGCAGGATTCTTATGCTAATGCGAGAACCCTGCTTGGGTTCTGAAATTAATGCTGAAACCACAAAGGAATAATACTTAAAAGAACAATTCTTGGTAGTCTCTAAGACCAACTATTGGAAATGCCAAGATTACTGGGCCTCAGCCTGTTTCGTCTGTGAAAACACTGGTATGCTTAAGGATGCAGAGACCAACCTTAGGACAATTACGGTGAAAAGTGCTTTGGAAAAATACCAAATAGTTCTCCACTTAGCGGTTATTTCAAAAGATGGGCCACACACCTCTGGGAAAGATCGAGGTACTTTGGCCTAGCCTTCGATTGGTATGGAGAAGCAATCGCCATTCCTAGCTGATGAATCAAATGATTCTGAAAGGAACGGTGAAAAGTGAGGATCCTGTTTCAGTGTTTAGACTGAAACAGGATCCGCACTATTCACCTGTCCCACAAAGGCGCACTTCTCATGTCTGGCGCTAGTCCAACAAACCCAGGACTGACAGAGGCCCTGCACTTGCCACCCCAGAAAAATATCTCATCTCCAAAGAAGGATTCTTCCGCTAACGGTTGAAAAGGGCTCCCGTTCTTGAAACAGTGGTGAAAAAATGGTGAAATAATACTGAAAACAATCCTATCTTCCAAGGTTCCTGTGCCAGCTATGGGAAATAGCAAGTTACCTGGGCCTCAGCAGAGGTTTCTCTGCAAAAAGCATCATAGGCTTCAGGATGCAGAGACCGACCTCATGACTATTACGGTGCCAAACGCCATGGAAATGGCAAGTAATTACCAACACACTGGTCATTTCAAAGTGTCAGGATGAAATCTGAAGCACGATCCACACTTTTCCCATCTCACGCAACTATGCACTTTCCAACTCTGGAGGTAAACAAATCAAAGGCAGGGCTGACAGAAGCCCCGCACTTACACCGCACCCAGAAATCTCAACTACCAGGCAGGATTCTTATGCTAATGCGAGAACCCTGCTCGGGTTCTGAAAATAATGCTGAAACCACAACAGAATAATACTTAAAAGAACACTTTCTTGGTAGTCTCTAGGACCAACTATTGGAAATGCCAAGATTAATGGGCCTCCGCCTGTTTCGTCTGTGAAAACTCTGGCATGCTTAAGGATGCAGAGACCAACCTTAGGACAATTACGGTGAAAAGTGCTTAGGAAAAATACCAAATAGTTCTCCACTTAGCGGTCCTTTCAAAAGTTGGGCCACACACCTCTTGGAAAGATCGAGTTACTTTGGCCTAGCCTTCGATTGGTCTGGAGAAGCAATCGCCATTCCTAGCTGATGAATCAAATGATTCTGAAAGGAACGGTGAAAAGTGCGGATCCTGTTTCAGTCTTTAGACTGAAACAGGATCCGCACTATTCACCTGTCCCACAAAGGCGCAATTCTCATGTCTGGCGCTAGTCCAACAAACCCAGGACTGACAGAGGCCCTGCACTTGCCACCCCAGAAAAATATCTCATCTCCAAAGAAGTATTCTTCCGCTAGCGGTTGAAAAGGGCTCCCGTTCTTGAAACAGTGGTGAAAAAATGGTGGAATAATACTGAAAAAAATCCTATCTTCCAAGGCTCCTGTGCCAGCTATGGGAAATAGCAAGTTACCTGGGCCTCAGCAGAGGTTTCTCTGCAAAAAGCATCATAGGCTTCAGGATGCAGAGACCGACCTCATGACTATTACGGTGCCAAACGAAATGGAAATGGCAAATAATTACCAACACACTGGTCATTTCAAAGTGTCAGGATGAAATCTGAAGCACGATCCACACTTTTCCCATCTCACGCAAATATGCACTTTCCAACTCTGGAGGTAAACAAATCAAAGGCAGGGCTGACAGAAGCCCCGCACTTACACCCCACCATGAAATCTCAACTACCAGGCACGATTCTTATGCTAATACGAGAACCCTGCTCGGGTTCTGAAAATAATGCTGAAACCACAACAGAATAATACTTAAAAGAACACTTTCTTGTTAGTCTCTAGGACCAACTATTGGAAATGCCAAGATTACTGGGCCTCAGCCTGTTTCCTCTGTGAAAACTCTCGTATGCTTAAGGATGCAGAGACCAACCTTATGACAATTACGGTGAAAAGTGCTTCGGAAAAATACCAAATAGTTCTCCACTTAGCGGTCCTTTCAAAAGTTGGGCCACACACCTCTTGGAAAGATCGAGTTACTTTGGCCTAGCCTTCGATTGGTCTGGAGAAGCAATCGCCATACCTAGCTGATGAATCAAATGATTCTGAACGGAACGGTGAAAAGTGCGGATCCTGTTTCAGTCTTTAGACTGAAACAGGATCCGCACTATTCACCTGTCCCACAAAGGCGCACTTCTCATGTCTGGCGCTAGTCCAACAAACCCAGGACTGACAGAGGCCCTGCACTTGCCACCCCAGAAAAATATCTCATCTCCAAAGAAGGATTCTTCCGCTAACGGTTGAAAAGGGCTCCCGTTCTTGAAACAGTGGTGAAAAAATGGTGAAATAATACTGAAAACAATCCTATCTTCCAAGGCTCCTGTGCCATCTATGGGAAATAGCAAGTTACCTGGGCCTCAGCAGAGGTTTCTCTGCAAAAAGCATTATAGGATTCAGGATGCAGAGACCGACCTCATGACTATTACGGGGCCAAACGCCATGAAAATGGCAAATAATTACCAACACACTGGTCATTTCAAAGTGTCAGGATGAAATCTGAAGCACGATCCACACTTTTCCCATCTCACGCAAATATGCACTTTCCAACTCTGGAGGTAAACAAATCAAAGGCAGGGCTGACAGAAGCCCCGCACTTACACCCCACCATGAAATCTCAACTACCAGGCAGGATTCTTATGCTAATGCGAGAACCCTGCTCGGGTTCTGAAAATAATGCTGAAACCACAACAGAATAATACTTAAAAGAACACTTTCTTGGTAGTCTCTAGGACCAACTATTGGAAATGCCACGATTAATGGGCCTCAGCCTGTTTCGTCTGTGAAAACTCTGGTATGCTTCATGATGCAGAGACCAACCTTAGGATAATTACGGTGAAAAGTGCTTAGGAAAAATACCAAATAGTTCTCCACTTAGCGGTTCTTTCAAAAGTTGGGCCACACACCTCTTGGAAAGATCGAGGTACTTTGGCCTAGCCTTCGATTGGTCTGGAGAAGCAAGCGCCATTCCTAGCTGATGAATCAAATGATTCTGAAAGGAACGGTGAAAAGTGCGGATCCTGTTTGAGTCTTTAGACTGAAACAGGATCCGCACTATTCACCTGTCCCACAAAGGCGCAATTCTCATGTCTGGCGCTAGTCCAACAAACCCAGGACTGACAGAGGCCCTGCACTTGCCACCCCAGAAAAATATCTCATCTCCTAAGAAGTATTCTTCCGCTAGCGGTTGAAAAGGGCTCCCGTTCTTGAAACAGTGGTGAAAAAATGGTGGAATAATACTGAAAACAATCCTATCTTCCAAGGCTCCTGTGCCAGCTATGGGAAATAGCAAGTTACCTGGGCCTCAGCAGAGGTTTCTCTGCAAAAAGCATCATAGGCTTCAGGATGCAGAGACCGACCTCATGACTATTACGGTGCCAAACGCCATGGAAATGGCAAATAATTACCAACACACTGGTCATTTCAAAGTGTCAGGATGAAATCTGAAGCACAATCCACACTTTTCCCATCTCACGCAAATATGCACTTTCCAACTCTGGAGGTAAACAAATCAAAGGCAGGGCTGACAGAAGCCCCGCACTTACACCCCACCCAGAAATCTCAACTACCAGGCAGGATTCTTATGCTAATGCGAGAACCCTGCTCGGGTTCTGAAAATAATGCTGAAACCACAACAGAATAATACTTAAAAGAACACTTTCTTGGTAGTCTCTAGGACCAACTATTGGAAATGCCAAGATTACTGGGCCTCAGCCTGTTTCCTCTGTGAAAACTCTGGTAAGCTTAAGGATGCAGAGACCAACCTTAGGACAATTACGGTGAAAAGTGCTTAGGAAAAATACCAAATAGTTCTCCACTTAGCGGTTCTTTCAAAAGTTGGGCCAGACACCTCTTGGAAAGATCGAGTTACTTTGGCCTAGCCTACGATTGGTCTGGAGAAGCAATCGCCATTCCTAGCTGATGAATCAAATGATTCTGAAAGGAACGGTGAAAAGTGTGGATCCTTTTTCAGTCTTTAGACTGAAACAGGATCCGCACTATTCACCTGTCCCACAAAGGCGCACTTCTCATGTCTGGCGCTAGTCCAACAAACCCAGGACTGACAGAGGCCCTGCACTTGCCACCCCAGAAAAATATCTCATCTCCAAAGAAGGATTCTTCCGCTAACGGTTGAAAAGGGTCCCGTTCTTGAAACAGTGGTGAAAAAATGGTGAAATAATACTGCAAACAATCTTATCTTCCAAGGCTCCTGTGCCAGCTATGGGAAATAGCAAGTTACCTGGGCCTCAGCAGAGGTTTCTCTGCAAAAAGCATCATAGGCTTCAGGATGCAGAGACCGACCTCATGACTATTACGGTGCCAAACGCCATGGAAATGGCAAATAATTACCAACACACTGGTCATTTCAAAGTGTCTGGATCAAATCTGAAGCACGATCCACACTTTTCCCATCTCACGCAAATATGCACTTTCCAACTCTGGAGGTAAACAAATCAAAGGCAGGGCTGACAGAAGCCCCGCACTTACACCCCACCATGAAATCTCAACTACCAGGCAGGATTCTTATGCTAATGCGAGAACCCTGCTCGGGTTCTGAAAATAATGCTGAAACCACAACAGAATAATACTTAAAAGAACACTTTCTTGGTAGTCTCTAGGACCAACTATTGGAAATGCCACGATTAATGGGCCTCAGCCTGTTTCGTCTGTGAAAACTCTGGTATGCTTCATGATGCAGAGACCAACCTTAGGATAATTACGGTGAAAAGTGCTTAGGAAAAATACCAAATAGTTCTCCACTTAGCGGTTCTTTCAAAAGTTGGGCCACACACCTCTTGGAAAGATCGAGGTACTTTGGCCTAGCCTTCGATTGGTCTGGAGAAGCAAGCGCCATTCCTAGCTGATGAATCAAATGATTCTGAAAGGAACGGTGAAAAGTGCGGATCCTGTTTGAGTCTTTAGACTGAAACAGGATCCGCACTCTTCACCTGTCCCACAAAGGCGCACTTCTCATGTCTGGCGCTAGTCCAACAAACCCAGGACTGACAGAGGCCCTGCACTTGCCACCCCAGAAAAATATCTCATCTCCTAAGAAGTATTCTTCCGCTAGCGGTTGAAAAGGGCTCCCGTTCTTGAAACAGTGGTGAAAAAATGGTGGAATAATACTGAAAACAATCCTATCTTCCAAGGCTCCTGTGCCAGCTATGGGAAATAGCAAGTTACCTGGGCCTCAGCAGAGGTTTCTCTGCAAAAAGCATCATAGGCTTCAGGATGCAGAGACCGACCTCATGACTATTACGGTGCCAAACGCCATGGAAATGGCAAATAATTACCAACACACTGGTCATTTCAAAGTGTCAGGATGAAATCTGAAGCACAATCCACACTTTTCCCATCTCACGCAAATATGCACTTTCCAACTCTGGAGGTAAACAAATCAAAGGCAGGGCTGACAGAAGCCCCGCACTTACACCCCACCCAGAAATCTCAACTACCAGGCAGGATTCTTATGCTAATGCGAGAACCCTGCTCGGGTTCTGAAAATAATGCTGAAACCACAACAGAATAATACTTAAAAGAACACTTTCTTGGTAGTCTCTAGGACCAACTATTGGAAATGCCAAGATTACTGGGCCTCAGCCTGTTTCCTCTGTGAAAACTCTGGTAAGCTTAAGGATGCAGAGACCAACCTTAGGACAATTACGGTGAAAAGTGCTTAGGAAAAATACCAAATAGTTCTCCACTTAGCGGTTCTTTCAAAAGTTGGGCCAGACACCTCTTGGAAAGATCGAGTTACTTTGGCCTAGCCTACGATTGGTCTGGAGAAGCAATCGCCATTCCTAGCTGATGAATCAAATGATTCTGAAAGGAACGGTGAAAAGTGCGGATCCTTTTTCAGTCTTTAGACTGAAACAGGATCCGCACTATTCACCTGTCCCACAAAGGCGCACTTCTCATGTCTGGCGCTAGTCCAACAAACCCAGGACTGACAGAGGCCCTGCACTTGCCACCCCAGAAAAATATCTCATCTCCAAAGAAGGATTCTTCCGCTAACGGTTGAAAAGGGTCCCGTTCTTGAAACAGTGGTGAAAAAATGGTGAAATAATACTGCAAACAATCTTATCTTCCAAGGCTCCTGTGCCAGCTATGGGAAATAGCAAGTTACCTGGGCCTCAGCAGAGGTTTCTCTGCAAAAAGCATCATAGGCTTCAGGATGCAGAGACCGACCTCATGACTATTACGGTGCCAAACGCCATGGAAATGGCAAATAATTACCAACACACTGGTCATTTCAAAGTGTCTGGATCAAATCTGAAGCACGATCCACACTTTTCCCATCTCACGCAAATATGCACTTTCCAACTCTGGAGGTAAACAAATCAAAGGCAGGGCTGACAGAAGCCCCGCACTTACACCCCACCATGAAATCTCAACTACCAGGCAGGATTCTTATGCTAATGCGAGAACCCTGCTCGGGTTCTGAAAATAATGCTGAAACCACAACAGAATAATACTTAAAAGAACACTTTCTTGGTAGTCTCTAGGACCAACTATTGGAAATGCCAAGATTAATGGGCCTCAGCCTGTTTCGTCTGTGAAAACTCTGGTATGCTTAAGGATGAAGAGACCAACCTTAGGACAATTACGGTGAAAAGTGCTTAGGAAAAATACCAAATAGTTCTCCACTTAGCGGTTCTTTCAAAAGTTGGGCCACACACCTCTTGGAAAGATCGAGTTACTTTGGCCTAGCCTTCGATTGGTCTGGAGAAGCAATCGGCATTCCTAGCTGATGAATCAAATGATTCTGAAAGGAACGGTGAAAAGTGCGGATCCTCTTTCAGTCTTTAGACTGAAACAGGATCCGCACTACTCACCTGTCCCACAAAGGCGCACTTCTCATGTCTGGCGCTAGTCCAACAAACCCAGGACTGACAGAGGCCCTGCACTTGCCACCCCAGAAAAATATCTCATCTCCAAAGAAGGATTCTTCCGCTAATGGTTGAAAACGGCTCCGGTTCTTGAAACAGTGGTGAAAAAATGGTGAAATAATAATCGAAAACAATCCTATCTTCCAAGGCTCCTGTGCCAGCTATGGGAAATAGCAAGCTACCTGGGCCTCAGCAGAGGTTTCTCTGCAAAAAGCATCATAGGCTTCAGGATGCAGAGACCGACCCCATGACTATTACGGTGCCAAACGCCATGGAAATGGCAAATAATTACCAACACACTGGTCATTTCAAAGTGTCTGAATGAAATCTGAAGCACGATTCACAGTTTTCCCATCTCACGCAAATATGCACTATCCAACTCTGGAGGTAAAGAAATCAAAGGCAGGGCTGACAGAAGCCCCGCACTTACACCCCACCATGAAATCTCAACTACCTTGCAGGATTCTTATGCTAATGCGAGAACCCTGCTCGGGTTCTGAAAATAATGCTGAAACCACAACAGATTAATACTTAAAAGAACACTTTCTTGGTAGTCTCTAGGACCAACTATTGGAAATGCCAAGATTACTGGGCCTCAGCCTGTTTCGTCTGTGAAAACTCTGGTATGCTTAAGGATGCAGAGACCAACCTTAGGACAATTACGGTGAAAAGTGCTTAGGAAAAATACCAAATAGTTCTCCACTTAGCGGTTCTTTCAAAAGTTGGGCCACACACGTCTGGGAAAGATCGAGGTACTTTGGCCTAGCCTTCGATTGGTCTGGAGAAGCAATCGCCATTCCTAGCTGATGAATCAAATGATTCTGAAAGGAACGGTGAAAAGAGCGGATCCAGTTTCAGTCTTTAGACTGAAACAGGATCCGCACTATTCACCTGTCCCACAAAGGCGCACTTCTCATGTCTGGCGCTAGTCCAACAAACCCAGGACTGACAGAGGCCCTGCACTTGCCACCCCAGAAAAATATCTCATCTCCAAAGAAGGATTCTTCCGCTAACGGTTGAAAAGGGCTCCCGTTCTTGAAACAGTGGTGAAAAAATGGTGAAATAATTCTGAAAACCATCCTATCTTCCAAGGCTCCTGTGCCAGCTATGGGAAATAGCAAGTTACCTGGGCCTCAGCAGAGGTTTCTCTGCAAAAAGCATCATAGGCTTCAGGATGCAGAGACCGACCTCATGACTATTACGGTGCCCAACGCCATGGAAATGGCAAATAATTACCAACACACTGGTCATTTCAAAGTGTCAGGATGAAATCTGAAGCACGATCCACACTTTTCCCATCTCACGCAAATATGCACTTTCCAAGTCTGGAGGTAAACAAATCAAAGGCAGGGCTGACAGACGCCCCGCACTTACACCCCACCCAGAAATCTCAACTACCAGGCAGGATTCTTATGCTAATGCGAGAACCCTGTTCGGGTTCTGAAAATAATTCTGAAACCACAAAGGAATAATACTTAAAAGAACAATTCTTCGTAGTCTCTAAGACCAACTATTGGAAATGCCAAGATTACTGGGCCTCAGCCTGTTTCGTCTGTGAAAACACTGGTATGCTTAAGGATGCAGAGACCAACCTTAGGACAATTACGGTGAAAAGTGCTTTGGAAAAATACCAAATAGTTCTCCACTTAGCGGTTCTTTCAAAAGATGGGCCACACACCTCTGGGAAAGATCGAGGTACTTTGGCCTAGCCTTCGATTGGTATGGAGAAGCAATCGCCATTCCTAGCTGATGAATCAAATTATTCTGAAAGGAACGGTGAAAAGTGAGGATCCTGTTTCAGTGTTTAGACTGAAACAGGATCCGCACTCTTCACCTGTCCCACAAAGGCGCACTTCTCATGTCTGGCGCTAGTCCAACAAACCCAGGACTGACAGAGGCCCTGCACTTGCCACCCCAGAAAAATATCTCATCTCCAAAGAAGGATTCTTCCGCTAACGGTTGAAAAGGGCTCCCGTTCTTGAAACAGTGGTGAAAAAATGGTGAAATAATACTGAAAACAATCCTATCTTCCAAGGCTCCTGTGCCAGCTATGGGAAATAGCAAGTTACCTGGGCCTCAGCAGAGGTTTCTCTGCAAAAAGCATCATAGGCTTCAGGATGCAGAGACCGACCTCATGACTATTACGGTGCCAAACGCCATGGAAATGGCAAATAATTACCAACACACTGGTCATTTCAAAGTGTCAGGATGAAATCTGAAGCACAATCCACACTTTTCCCATCTCACGCAAATATGCACTTTCCAACTCTGGAGGTAAACAAATCAAAGGCAGGGCTGACAGAAGCCCCGCACTTACACCCCACCCAGAAATCTCAACTACCAGGCAGGATTCTTATGCTAATGCGAGAACCCTGCTCGGGTTCTGAAAATAATGCTGAAACCACAACAGAATAATACTTAAAAGAACACTTTCTTGGTAGTCTCTAGGACCAACTATTGGAAATGCCAAGATTACTGGGCCTCAGCCTGTTTCCTCTGTGAAAACTCTGGTAAGCTTAAGGATGCAGAGACCAACCTTAGGACAATTACGGTGAAAAGTGCTTAGGAAAAATACCAAATAGTTCTCCACTTAGCGGTTCTTTCAAAAGTTGGGCCACACACCTCTTGGAAAGATCGAGTTACTTTGGCCTAGCCTACGATTGGTCTGGAGAAGCAATCGCCATTCCTAGCTGATGAATCAAATGATTCTGAAAGGAACGGTGAAAAGTGCGGATCCTTTTTCAGTCTTTAGACTGAAACAGGATCCGCACTATTCACCTGTCCCACAAAGGCGCACTTCTCATGTCTGGCGCTAGTCCAACAAACCCAGGACTGACAGAGGCCCTGCACTTGCCACCCCAGAAAAATATCTCATCTCCAAAGAAGGATTCTTCCGCTAACGGTTGAAAAGGGTCCCGTTCTTGAAACAGTGGTGAAAAAATGGTGAAATAATACTGCAAACAATCTTATCTTCCAAGGCTCCTGTGCCAGCTATGGGAAATAGCAAGTTACCTGGGCCTCAGCAGAGGTTTCTCTGCAAAAAGCATCATAGGCTTCAGGATGCAGAGACCGACCTCATGACTATTACGGTGCCAAACGCCATGGAAATGGCAAATAATTACCAACACACTGGTCATTTCAAAGTGTCTGGATCAAATCTGAAGCACGATCCACACTTTTCCCATCTCACGCAAATATGCACTTTCCAACTCTGGAGGTAAACAAATCAAAGGCAGGGCTGACAGAAGCCCCGCACTTACACCCCACCATGAAATCTCAACTACCAGGCAGGATTCTTATGCTAATGCGAGAACCCTGCTCGGGTTCTGAAAATAATGCTGAAACCACAACAGAATAATACTTAAAAGAACACTTTCTTGGTAGTCTCTAGGACCAACTATTGGAAATGCCACGATTAATGGGCCTCAGCCTGTTTCGTCTGTGAAAACTCTGGTATGCTTAAGGATGAAGAGACCAACCTTAGGACAATTACGGTGAAAAGTGCTTAGGAAAAATACCAAATAGTTCTCCACTTAGCGGTTCTTTCAAAAGTTGGGCCACACACCTCTTGGAAAGATCGAGTTACTTTGGCCTAGCCTTCGATTGGTCTGGAGAAGCAATCGGCATTCCTAGCTGATGAATCAAATGATTCTGAAAGGAACGGTGAAAAGTGCGGATCCTGTTTCAGTCTTTAGACTGAAACAGGATCCGCACTATTCACCTGTCCCACAAAGGCGCACTTCTCATGTCTGGCGCTAGTCCAACAAACCCAAGACTGACAGAGGCCCTGCACTTGCCACCCCAGAAAAATATCTCATCTCCAAAGAAGGATTCTTCCGCTAACGGTTGAAAAGGGCTCCCGTTCTTGAAACAGTGGTGAAAGGATGGTGAAATAATACTGAAAACAATCCTATCTTCCAAGGCTCCTGTGCCAGCTATGGGAAATAGCAAGTTACCTGGGCCTCAGCAGAGGTTTCTCTGCAAAAAGCATCATAGCCTTCAGGATGCAGAGACCGACCTCATGACTATTACGGTGCCAAACGCCATGGAAATGGCAAGTAATTACCAACACACTGGTCATTTCAAAGTGTCAGGATGAAATCAGAAGTGCGATCCACACTTTTCTCATCTCACGCAAATATGCACTTTCCAACTCTGGAGGTAAACAAATCAAAGGCAGGGCTGACAGAAGCCCCGCACTTACACCCCACCATGAAATCTCAACTACCAGGCAGGATTCTTATGCTAATGCGAGAACCCTGCTCGGGTTCTGAAAATAATGCTGAAACCACAACAGAGTAATACTTAAAAGAACACTTTCTTGGTAGTCTGTAGGACCAACTATTGGAAATGCCAAGATTACTGGGCCTCAGCCTGTTTCGTCTGTGAAAACTCTGGTATGCTTAAGGATGCAGAGACCAACCTTAGGACAATTACGGTGAAAAGTGCTTAGGAAAAATACCAAATAGTTCTCCACTTAGCGGTTCTTTCAAAAGTTGGGCCACACACGTCTGGGAAAGATCGAGGTACTTTGGCCTAGCCTTCGATTGGTCTGGAGAAGCAATCGCCATTCCTAGCTGATGAATCAAATGATTCTGAAAGGAACGGTGAAAAGAGCGGATCCAGTTTCAGTCTTTAGACTGAAACAGGATCCGCACTATTCACCTGTCCCACAAGGGCGCACTTCTCATGTCTGGCGCTAGTCCAACAAACCCAGGACTGACAGAGGCCCTGCACTTGCCACCCCAGAAAAATATCTCATCTCCAAAGAAGGATTCTTCCGCTAACGGTTGAAAAGGGCTCCCGTTCTTGAAACAGTGGTGAAAAAATGGTGAAATAATACTGAAAGCAATCCTATCTTCCAAGGCTCCTGTGCCAGCTATGGGAAATAGCAAGTTACCTGGACCTCAGCAGAGGTTTCTCTGCAAAAAGCATCATAGTCTTCAGGATGCAGAGACCGACCTCATGACTATTACGGTGCCAAACGCCATGGAAATGATAAATAATTACCAACACACTGGTCATTTCAAAGTGTCAGGATGAAATCTGAAGCACGATCCACACTTTTCCCATCTCACGCAAATATGCACTTTCCAACTCTGGAGGTAAACAAATCAAAGGCAGGGCCTACAGAAGCCCTGCACTTCCACCTCACCCAGAAATCTCAACTACCAGGCACGATTCTTATGCTAATGCGAGAACCCTGCTCGGGTTCTGAAAATAATGCTGAAACCACAATGGAATAATACTTAAAAGAACACTTTCTTGGTAGTCTCTAGGACCAACTATTGGAAATGCCAAGATTAATGGGCCTCAGCCTGTTTCGTCTGTGAAAACTCTGGTATGCTTAAGGATGCAGAGACCAACCTTAGGACAATTACGGTGAAAAGTGCTTAGGAAAAATACCAAATAGTTCTCCACTTAGCGGTTCTTTCAAAAGTTGGGCCACACACCTCTTGCAAAGATCGAGTTAATTTGGCCTAGCCTTCGATTGGTCTGGAGAAGCAATCGCCATTCCTAGCTGATGAATCAAATGATTCTGAAAGGAACGGTGAAAAGTGCGGATCCTGTTTCAGTCTTTAGCCTGAAACAGGATCCGCACTATTCACCTGTCCCACAAAGGCGCACTTCTCATGTCTGGCGCTAGTCCAACAAACCCAGGACTGACAGAGGCCCTGCACTTGCCACCCCAGAAAAATATCTCATCTCCAAAGAAGGATTCTTCCGCTAACGGTTGAAAAGGGCTCCCGTTCTTGAAACAGTGGTGAAAAAATGGTGAAATAATACTTAAAACAATCCTATCTTCCAAAGCTCCTGTGCCAGCTATTGGAAATAGCAAGTTACCTGGGCCTCAGCAGAGGTTTCTCTGCAAAAAGCATCATAGGCTTCAGGATGCAGAGACCGACCTCATGACTATTACGGGGCCAAACGCCATGGAAATGGCAAATAATTACCAACACACTGGTCATTTCAAAGTGTCAGGATGAAATCTGAAGCACGATCCACACTTTTCCCATCTCACGCAACTATGCACTTTCCAACTCTGGAGGTAAACAAATCAAAGGCAGGGCTGACAGAAGCCCCGCACTTACACCCCACCATGAAATCTCAACTACCAGGCAGGATTCTTATGCTAATGCGAGAACCCTGCTCGGGTACTGAAAATAATGCTGAAACTACAGCGGAATAATACTTAAAAGAACACTTTCTTGGTAGTCTCTAGGACCAACTATTGGAAATGCCAAGATTACTGGGCCTCAGCCTGTTTCGTCTGTGAAAACTCTGGTATGCTTAAGGATGCGGAGACCAACCTTAGGACAATTACGGTGAAAAGTGCTTAGGAAAAATACCAAATAGTTCTCCACTTAGCGGTCCTTTCAAAAGCTGGGCCACACACCTCTTGGAAAGATCGAGTTACTTTGGCCTAGCCTTCGATTGGTCTGGAGAAGCAATCGCCATTCCTAGCTGATGAATCAAATGATTCTGAAAGGAACGGTGAAAAGTGCGGATCCTGTTTCAGTCTTTAGACTGAAACAGGATCCGCACTATTCACCTGTCCCACAAAGGCGCAATTCTCATGTCTGGCGCTAGTCCAACAAACCCAGGACTGACAGAGGCCCTGCACTTGCCACCCCAGAAAAATATCTCATCTCCAAAGAAGTATTCTTCCGCTAGCGGTTGAAAAGGGCTCCCGTTCTTGAAACAGTGGTGAAAAAATGGTGGAATAATACTGAAAACAATCCTATCTTCCAAGGCTCCTGTGCCAGCTATGGGAAATAGCAAGTTACCTGGGCCTCAGCAGAGGTTTCTCTGCAAAAAGCATCATAGGCTTCAGGATGCAGAGACCGACCTCATGACTATTACGGTGCCAAACGCCATGGAAATGGCAAATAATTACCAACACACTGGTCATTTCAAAGTGTCTGGATGAAATCTGAAGCACGATCCACACTTTTCCCATCTCACGCAAATATGCACTTTCCAACTCTGGAGGTAAACAAATCAAAGGCAGGGCTGACAGAAGCCCCGCACTTACACCCCACCATGAAATCTCAACTACCAGGCAGGATTCTTATGCTAATGCGAGAACCCTGCTCGGGTTCTGAAAATAATGCTGAAACCACAACAGAATAATACTTAAAAGAACACTTTCTTGGTAGTCTCTAGGACCAACTATTGGAAATGCCAAGATTACTGGGCCTCAGACTGTTTCCTCTGTGAAAACTCTCGTATGCTTAAGGATGCAGAGACCAACCTTATGACAATTACGGTGAAAAGTGCTTAGGAAAAATACCAAATAGTTCTCCACTTAGCAGTTCTTTCAAAAGTTGGGCCACACACCTCTTGGAAAGATCGAGTTACTTTGGCCTAGCCTTCGATTGGTCTGGAGAAGCAATCGCCATTCCTAGCTGATGAATCAAATGATTCTGAAAGGAACGGTGAAAAGTGCGGATCCTGTTTCAGTCTTTAGACTGAAACAGGATCCGCACTATTCACCTGTCCCACAAAGGCGCACTTCTCATGTCTGGCGCTAGTCCAACAAACCCAGGACTGACAGAGGCCCTGCACTTGCCACCCCAGAAAAATATCTCATCTCCAAAGAAGGATTCTTCCGCTAACGGTTGAAAAGGGCTCCCGTTCTTGAAACAGTGGTGAAAAAATGGTGAAATAATACTGAAAACAATCCTATCTTCCAAGGTTCCTGTGCCAGCTATGGGAAACAGCAAGTTACCTGGGCCTCAGCAGAGGTTTCTCTGCAAAAAGTATCATAGCCTTCAGGATGCAGAGACCGACCTCATGACTATTACGGTGCCAAACGCCATGGAAATGGCAAATAATTACCAACACACTGGTCATTTCAAAGTGTCAGGATGAAATCTGAAGCGCGATCCACACTTTTCCCAACTCACGCAAATATGCACTTTCCAACTCTGGAGGTAAACATATCAAAGGCAGGGCTGACAGAAGCCCCGCACTTACACCCCACCATGAAATCTCAACTACCAGGCAGGATTCTTATGGTAATGCGAGAACCCTGCTCGGGTTCTGAAAATAATGCTGAAACCACAACGGAATAATACTTAAAAGAACACTTTCTTGCTAGTCTCTAGGACAAACTATTGGAAATGCCAAGATTACTGGGCCTCAGCCTGTTTCGTCTGTGAAAACTCTCGTATGCTTAAGGATGCAGAGACCAACCTTATGACAATTACGGTGAAAAGTGCTTCGGAAAAATAACAAATAATTCTCCACTTAGCGGTTCTTTCAAAAGTTGGGCCACACACCTCTTGGAAAGATCGAGTTACTTTGGCCTAGCCTTCGATTTGTCTAGTGAAGCAATCGCCATTCCTAGCTGATGAATCAAATGATTCTGAAAGAAACGGTGAAAAGTGCGGATCCTGTTTCAGTCTTTAGACTGAAACAGGATCCGCACTATTCACCTGTCCCACAAAGGCGCAATTCTCATGTCTGGCGCTAGTCCAACAAACCCAGGACTGACAGAGGCCCTGCACTTGCCACCCAGAAAAATATCTCATCTCCAAAGAAGTATTCTTCCGCTAGCGGTTGAAAAGGGCTCCCGTTCTTGAAACAGTGGTGAAAAAATGGTGGAATAATACTGAAAAAAATCCTATCTTCCAAGGCTCCTGTGCCAGCTATGGGAAATAGCAAGTTACCTGGGCCTCAGCAGAGGTTTCTCTGCAAAAAGAATCATAGGCTTCAGGATGCAGAGACCGACCTCATGACTATTACGGTGCCAAACGCCATGGAAATGGCAAATAATTACCAACACACTGGTCATTTCAAAGTGTCAGGATGAAATCTGAAGCACGATCCACACTTTTCCCATCTCACGCAAATATGCACTTTCCAACTCTGGAGGTAAACAAATCAAAGGCAGGGCTGACAGAAGCCCCGCACTTACACCCCACCATGAAATCTCAACTACCAGGCACGATTCTTATGCTAATGCGAGAACCCTGCTCGGGTTCTGAAAATAATGCTGAAACCACAACAGAATAATACTTAAAAGAACACTTTCTTGGTAGTCTCTAGGACCAACTATTGGAAATGCCACGATTAATGGGCCTCAGCCTGTTTCGTCTGTGAAAACTCTGGTATGCTTCAGGATGCAGAGACCAACCTTAGGATAATTACGGTGAAAAGTGCTTAGGAAAAATACCAAATAGTTCTCCACTTAGCGGTTCTTTCAAAAGTTGGGCCACACACCTCTTGGAAAGATCGAGGTACTTTGGCCTAGCCTTCGATTGGTCTGGAGAAGCAAGCGCCATTCCTAGCTGATGAATCAAATGATTCTGAAAGGAACGGTGAAAAGTGCGGATCCTGTTTGAGTCTTTAGACTGAAACAGGATCCGCACTATTCAGCTGTCCCACAAAGGCGCAATTCTCATGTCTGGCGCTAGTCCAACAAACCCAGGACTGACAGAGGCCCTGCACTTGCCACCCCAGAAAAATATCTCATCTCCTAAGAAGTATTCTTCCGCTAGCGGTTGAAAAGGGCTCCCGTTCTTGAAACAGTGGTGAAAAAATGGTGGAATAATACTGAAAACAATCCTATCTTCCAAGGCTCCTGTGCCAGCTATGGGAAATAGCAAGTTACCTGGGCCTCAGCAGAGGTTTCTCTGCAAAAAGCATCATAGGCTTCAGGATGCAGAGACCGACCTCATGACTATTACGGTGCCAAACGCCATGGAAATAGCAAATAATTACCAACACACTGGTCATTTCAAAGTGTCTGGATGAAATCTGAAGCACGATCCACACTTTTCCCATCTCACGCAAATATGCACTTTCCAACTCTGGAGGTAAACAAATCAAAGGCAGGGCTGACAGAAGCCCCGCACTTACACCCCACCATGAAATCTCAACTACCAGGCAGGATTCTTATGCTAATGCGAGAACCCTGCTCGGGTTCTGAAAATAATGCTGAAACCACAACGGAATAATACTTAAAAGAACACTTTCTTGCTAGTCTCTAGGACAAACTATTGGAAATGCCAAGATTACTGGGCCTCAGCCTGTTTCGTCTGTGAAAACTCTCGTATGCTTAAGGATGCAGAGACCAACCTTATGACAATTACGGTGAAAAGTGCTTCGGAAAAATAACAAATAATTCTCCACTTAGCGGTTCTTTCAAAAGTTGGGCCACACACCTCTTGGAAAGATCGAGTTACTTTGGCCTAGCCTTCGATTTGTCTAGTGAAGCAATCGCCATTCCTAGCTGATGAATCAAATGATTCTGAAAGAAACGGTGAAAAGTGCGGATCCTGTTTCAGTCTTTAGACTGAAACAGGATCCGCACTATTCACCTGTCCCACAAAGGCGCAATTCTCATGTCTGGCGCTAGTCCAACAAACCCAGGACTGACAGAGGCCCTGCACTTGCCACCCAGAAAAATATCTCATCTCCAAAGAAGTATTCTTCCGCTAGCGGTTGAAAAGGGCTCCCGTTCTTGAAACAGTGGTGAAAAAATGGTGGAATAATACTGAAAAAAATCCTATCTTCCAAGGCTCCTGTGCCAGCTATGGGAAATAGCAAGTTACCTGGGCCTCAGCAGAGGTTTCTCTGCAAAAAGAATCATAGGCTTCAGGATGCAGAGACCGACCTCATGACTATTACGGTGCCAAACGCCATGGAAATGGCAAATAATTACCAACACACTGGTCATTTCAAAGTGTCAGGATGAAATCTGAAGCACGATCCACACTTTTCCCATCTCACGCAAATATGCACTTTCCAACTCTGGAGGTAAACAAATCAAAGGCAGGGCTGACAGAAGCCCCGCACTTACACCCCACCATGAAATCTCAACTACCAGGCACGATTCTTATGCTAATACGAGAACCCTGCTCGGGTTCTGAAAATAATGCTGAAACCACAACAGAATAATACTTAAAAGAACACTTTCTTGGTAGTCTCTAGGACCAACTATTGGAAATGCCAAGATTACTGGGCCTCAGCCTGTTTCCTCTGTGAAAACTCTCGTATGCTTAAGGATGCAGAGACCAACCTTATGACAATTACGGTGAAAAGTGCTTCGGAAAAATACCAAATAGTTCTCCACTTAGCGGTCCTTTCAAAAGTTGGGCCACACACCTCTTGGAAAGATCGAGTTACTTTGGCCTAGCCTTCGATTGGTCTGGAGAAGCAATCGCCATACCTAGCTGATGAATCAAATGATTCTGAACGGAACGGTGAAAAGTGCGGATCCTGTTTCAGTCTTTAGACTGAAACAGGATCCGCACTATTCACCTGTCCCACAAAGGCGCACTTCTCATGTCTGGCGCTAGTCCAACAAACCCAGGACTGACAGAGGCCCTGCACTTGCCACCCCAGAAAAATATCTCATCTCCAAAGAAGGATTCTTCCGCTAACGGTTGAAAAGGGCTCCCGTTCTTGAAACAGTGGTGAAAAAATGGTGAAATAATACTGAAAACAATCCTATCTTCCAAGGCTCCTGTGCCATCTATGGGAAATAGCAAGTTACCTGGGCCTCAGCAGAGGTTTCTCTGCAAAAAGCATTATAGGATTCAGGATGCAGAGACCGACGTCATGACTATTACGGGGCCAAACGCCATGAAAATGGCAAATAATTACCAACACACTGGTCATTTCAAAGTGTCAGGATGAAATCTGAAGCACGATCCACACTTTTCCCATCTCACGCAAATATGCACTTTCCAACTCTGGAGGTAAACAAATCAAAGGCAGGGCTGACAGAAGCCCCGCACTTACACCCCACCATGAAATCTCAACTACCAGGCAGGATTCTTATGCTAATGCGAGAACCCTGCTCGGGTTCTGAAAATAACGCTGAAACCACAACAGAATAATACTTAAAAGAACACTTTCTTGGTAGTCTCTAGGACCAACTATTGGAAATGCCAAGATTAATGGGCCTCAGCCTGTTTCGTCTGTGAAAACTCTGGTATGCTTAAGGATGCAGAGACCAACCTTAGGACAATTACGGTGAAAAGTGCTTAGAAAAAATACCAAATAGTTCTCCACTTAGCAGTTCTTTCAAAAGTTGGGCGACACACCTCTTGGAAAGATCGAGTTACTTTGGCCTAGCCTTCGATTGGTCTGGAGAAGCAATCGCCATTCCTAGCTGATGAATCAAATGATTCTGAAAGGAACGGTGAAAAGTGCGGATCCTGTTTCAGTCTTTAGACTGAAACAGGATCCGCACTATTCACCTGTCCCACAAAGGCGCACTTCTCATGTCTGGCGCTAGTCCAACAAACCCAGGACTGACAGAGGCCCTGCACTTGCCACCCCAGAAAAATATCTCATCTCCAAAGAAGGATTCTTCCGCTAACGGTTGAAAAGGGCTCCCGTTCTTGAAACAGTGGTGAAAAAATGGTGGAATAATACTGAAAACAATCCTATCTTCCAAGGCTCCTGTGCCAGCTATGGGAAATAGCAAGTTACCTGGGCCTCAGCAGAGGTTTCTCTGCAAAAAGCATCATAGGCTTCAGGATGCAGAGACCGACCCCATGACTATTACGGTGCCAAACGCCATGGAAATGGCAAATAATTACCAACACACTGGTCATTTCAAAGTGTCAGGATGAAATCTGAAGCACGATCCACACTTTTCCCATCTCACGCAAATATGCACTTTCCAACTCTGGAGGTAAACAAATCAAAGGCAGGGCTGACAGAAGCCCCGCACTTACACCCCACCATGAAATCTCAACTACCAGGCAGGATTCTTATGCTAATGCGAGAACCCTGCTCGGGTTCTGAAAATAATGCTGAAACCACAATGGAATAATACTTAAAAGAACACTTTCTTGGTAGTCTCTAGGACCAACTATTGGAAATGCCAAGATTAATGGGCCTCAGCCTGTTTCGTCTGTGAAAACTCTGGTACGCTTAAGGATGCAGAGACCAACCTTAGGACAATTACGGTGAAAAGTGCTTTGGAAAAATACCAAATACTTCTCCACTTAGCGGTTTTTTCAAAAGTTGGGCCACACACCTCTTGGAAAGATCGAGGTACTTTGGCCTAGCCTTCGATTGGTCTGGAGAAGCAATCGCCATTCCTAGCTGATGAATCAAATGATTCTGAAAGGAACGGTGAAAAGTGCGGATCCTGTTTCAGTCTTTAGACTGAAACAGGATCCGCACTATTCACCTGTCCCACAAAGGCGCACTTCTCATGTCTGGCGCTAGTCCAACAAACCCAGGACTGACAGAGGCCCTGCACTTGCCACCCCAGAAAAATATCTCATCTCCAAAGAAGGATTCTTCCGCTAACGGTTGAAAAGGGCTCCCGTTCTTGAAACAGTGGTGAAAAAATGGTGAAATAATACTGAAAACAATCCTATCTTCCAAGGCTCCTGTGCCAGCTATGGGAAATAGCAAGTTACCTGGGCCTCAGCAGAGGTTTCTCTGCAAAAAGCATCATAGGCTTCAGGATGCAGAGACCGACCTCATGACTATTACGCTGCCAGACGCCATGGAAATGGCAAATAATTACCAACACACTGGTCATTTCAAAGTGTCAGGATGAAATCTGAAGCACGATCCACACTTTTCCCATCTCACGCAAATATGCACTTTCCAACTCTGGAGGTAAACAAATCAAAGGCAGGGCTGACAGAAGCCCCGCACTTACACCCCACCATGAAATCTCAACTACCAGGCAGGAATCTTATGCTAATGCGAAAACCCTGCTCGGGTACTGAAAATAATGCTGAAACCACAACGGAATAATACTTAAAAGAACACCTTCTTGGTAGTCTCTAGGACCAACTATTGTAAATGCCAAGATTACTGGCCCTCAGTCTGTTTCGTCTGTGAAAACTCTCGTATGCTAAAGGATGCAGAGACCAACCTTAGGATAATTACGGTGAAAAGTGCTTAGGAAAAATACGAAATAGTTCTCCACTTAGCGGTTCTTTCAAAAGTTGGGCCACACACCTCTTGGAAAGATGGAGGTACTTTGGCCTAGCCTTCGATTGGTCTGGAGAAGCAATCGCCATTCCTAGCTGATGAATCAAATGATTCTGAAAGGAACGTTGAAAAGTGCGGATCCTGTTTCAGTCTTTAGACTGAAACAGGATCTGCACTATTCACCTGTCCCACAAAGGCGCAATTCTGATGTCTGGCGCTAGTCCAACAAACCCAGGACTGACAGAGGCCCTGCACTTGCCACCCCAGAAAAATATCTCATCTCCAAAGAAGGATTCTTCCACTAACGGTTGAAAAGGGCTCCCGTTCTTGAAACAGTGGTTAAAAAATTGTGAAATAATACTGAAAACAATCCTATCTTCCAAGGCTCCTGTGCCAGCTATGGGAAATAGCAAGTTACCTGGGCCTCAGCAGAGGTTTCTCTGCAAAAAGTATCATAGCCTTCAGGATGCAGAGACCGACCTCATGACTATTACGGTGCCAAACGCCATGGAAATGGCAAATAATTACCAACACACTGGTCATTTCAAAGTGTCAGGATGAAATCTGAAGCACGATCCACACTTTTCCCATCTCACTCAAATATGCACTTTCCAACTCTGGAGGTAAACAAATCAAAGGCAGGGCTAACAAAAGCCCGCATCTACACCCCACCCAGAAATCTCAACTACCAGGCAGGATTCTTATGCTAATGCGAGAACCCTGCTCGGGTTCTGAAAATAATGCTGAAACCACAACGGAATAATACTTAAAAAAACACTTTCTTGGTAGTCTGTAGGACCAACTATTGGAAATGCCAAGATTACTGGGCCTCAGCCTGTTTCGTCTGTGAAAACTCTCGTATGCTTCAGGATGCAGAGACCAACCTTAGGACAATTACGGTGAAAAGTGCTTAGGAAAAATACCAAATAGTTCTCCACTTAGCGGTTCTTTCAAAAGTTGGGCCACACACCTCTTGCAAAGATCGAGTTACTTTGGCGTAGCCTTCGATTGGTCTGGAGAAGCAATCGCCATTCCTAGCTGATGAATCAAATGATTCTGAAAGGAACGGTGAAAAGTGCGGATCCTGTTTCAGTCTTTAGACTGAAACAGGATCCGCACTATTCACCTGTACCACAAAGGCGCACTTCTCATGTCTGGGGCTCGTCCAACAAACCCAGGACTGACAGAGGCCCTGCACTTGCCACCCCAGAAAAATATCTCATCTCCAAAGAAGGATTCTTCCGCTAACGGTTGAAAAGGGCTCCCGTTCTTGAAACAGTGGTGAAAAAATGCTGAAATAATACTGAAAACAATCCTATCTTCCAAGGCTCCTGTGCCAGCTATGGGAAATAGCAAGTTACCTGGGCCTCAGCAGAGGTTTCTCTGCAAAAAGCATCATAGCCTTCAGGATGCAGAGACCGACCCCATGACTATTAGGGTGCCAAACGCCATGGAAATGGCAAATAATTACCAACACACTGGTCATTTCAAAGTGTCAGGATGAAATCTGAAGCACGATCCACACTTTTCCCATCTCACGCAAATATGCACTTTCCAACTCTGGAGGTAAACAAATCAAAGGCAGGGCTGACAGAAGCCCCGCACTTACACCCCACCATGAAATCTCAACTACCAGGCAGGATTCTTATGCTAATGCGAGAACCCTGCTCGGGTTCTGAAAATAACGCTGAAACCACAACAGAATAATACTTAAAAGAACACTTTCTTGGTAGTCTCTAGGACCAACTATTGGAAATGCCAAGATTAATGGGCCTCAGCCTGTTTCGTCTGTGAAAACTCTGGTATGCTTAAGGATGCAGAGACCAACCTTAGGACAATTACGGTGAAAAGTGCTTAGAAAAAATACCAAATAGTTCTCCACTTAGCAGTTCTTTCAAAAGTTGGGCCACACACCTCTTGGAAAGATCGAGTTACTTTGGCCTAGCCTTCGATTGGTCTGGAGAAGCAATCGCCATTCCTAGCTGATGAATCAAATGATTCTGAAAGGAACGGTGAAAAGTGCGGATCCTGTTTCAGTCTTTAGACTGAAACAGGATCCGCACTATTCACCTGTCCCACAAAGGCGCACTTCTCATGTCTGGCGCTAGTCCAACAAACCCAGGACTGACAGAGGCCCTGCACTTGCCACCCCAGAAAAATATCTCATCTCCAAAGAAGGATTCTTCCGCTAACGGTTGAAAAGTGCTCCCGTTCTTGAAACAGTGGTGAAAAAATGGTGGAATAATACTGAAAACAATCCTATCTTCCAAGGCTCCTGTGCCAGCTATGGGAAATAGCAAGTTACCTGGGCCTCAGCAGAGGTTTCTCTGCAAAAAGCATCATAGGCTTCAGGATGCAGAGACCGACCCCATGACTATTACGGTGCCAAACGCCATGGAAATGGCAAATAATTACCAACACACTGGTCATTTCAAAGTGTCAGGATGAAATCTGAAGCACGATCCACACTTTTCCCATCTCACGCAAATATGCACTATCCAACTCTGGAGGTAAAGAAATCAAAGGCAGGGCTGACAGAAGCCCCGCACTTACACCCCACCATGAAATCTCAACTACCTTGCAGGATTCTTATGCTAATGCGAGAACCCTGCTCGGGTTCTGAAAATAATGCTGAAACCACAACAGAGTAATACTTAAAAGAACACTTTCTTGGTAGTCTCTAGGACCAACTATTGGAAATGCCAAGATTACTGGCCCTCAGTCTGTTTCGTCTGTGAAAACTCTCGTATGCTAAAGGATGCAGAGACCAACCTTAGGACAATTACGGTGAAAAGTGCTTCGGAAAAATACCAAAGAGTTCTCCACTTAGCGGTTCTTTCAAAAGTTGGGCCACACACCTCTTGGAAAGATCGAGTTACTTTGGCCTAGCCTTCGATTGGTCTGGAGAAGCAATCGCCATTCCTAGCTGATGAATCAAATGATTTTGAAAGGAACGGTGAAAAGTGCGGATCCTGTTTCAGTCTTTAGACTGAAACAGGATCCGCACTATTCACCTGTCCCACAAAGGCGCACTTCTCATGTCTGGCGCTAGTCCAACAAACCCAGGACTGACAGAGGCCCTGCACTTGCCACCCCAGAAAAATATCTCATCTCCAAAGAAGGATTCTTTCGCTAACGGTTGAAAAGGGCTCCCGTTCTTGAAACAGTGGTGAAAAAATGGTGAAATAATACTGAAAACCATCCTATCTTCCAAGGCTCCTGTGCCAGCTATGGGAAATAGCAAGTTACCTGGGCCTCAGCAGAGGTTTCTCTGCAAAAAGCATCATAGGCTTCAGGATGCAGAGACCGACCTCATGACTATTACGGTGCCAAACGCCATGGAAATGGCAAATAATTACCAACACACTGGTCATTTCAAAGTGTCTGGATGAAATCTGAAACACGATCCACACTTTTCCCATCTCACGCAAATATGCCCTTTCCAACTCTGGAGGTAAACAAATCAAAGGCACGGCTGACAGAAGCCCCGCAATTACACCCCACCATGAAATCTCAACTGCCAGGCAGAATTCTTATGCTAATGCGAGAACCCTGCTCGGGTTCTGAAAATAATGCTGAAACCACAACAGAATAATACTTAAAAGAACACTTTCTTGGTAGTCTCTAGGACCAACTATTGGAAATGCCAAGATTACTGGGCCTCAGCCTGTTTCGTCTGTGAAAACTCTGGTATGCTTAAGGATGCAGAGACCAACCTTAGGACAATTACGGTGAAAAGTGCTTAGGAAAAATACCAAATAGTTCTCCACTTAGCGGTTCTTTCAAAAGTTGGGCCACACACCTCTTAGAAAGATCGAGTTACTTTGGCCTAGCATTCGATTGGTCTGGAGAAGAAATCGCCATTCCTAGCTGATGAATCAAATGATTCTGAAAGGAACGGTGAAAAGTGTGGATCCTGTTTCAGTCTTTAGACTGAAACAGGATCCGCACTATTCACCTGTCCCACAAAGGCGCACTTCTCATGTCTGGCGCTAGTCCAACAAACCCAGGACTGACAGAGGCCCTGCACTTGCCACCCCAGAAACATATCTCCTCTCCAAAGAAGGATTCTTCTGCTAACGGTTGAAAAGGGCTCCCGTTCTTGATACAGTGGTGAAAAAATGGTGAAATAATACTGCAAACAATCCTATCTTCCAAGGCTCCTGTGCCACCTATGGGAAATAGCAAGTTACCTGGGCCTCAGCAGAGGTTTCTCTGCAAAAAGCATCATAGGCTTCAGGATGCAGAGACCGACCTCATGACTATTACGGGGCCGAACGCCATGGAAATGGCAAATAATTGCCAACACACTGGTCATTTCAAACTGTCAGGATGAAATCTGAAGCATGATCCACGCTTTTCCCATCTCACGCAACTATGCACTTTCCAACTCTGGAGGTAAACAAATCAAAGGCAGGGCTGACAGAAGCCCCGCACTTACACCCCACCATGAAATCTCAACTACCAGGCAGGATTCTTATGCTAATGCGAGAACCCAGCTCGGGTTCTGAAAATAATGCTGAAACCACAACAGAATAATACTTAAAAGAACACTTTCTTGGTAGTCTCTAGGACAAACTATTGGAAATGCCAAGATTACTGGGCCTCAGCCTGTTTCGTCTGTGAAAACTCTGGTATGCTTAAGGATGCTGAGACCAACCTTAGGACAATTACGGTGAAAAGTGCTTAGGAAAAATACCAAATAGTTCTCCACTTAGCGGTTCTTTCAAAAGTTGGGCCACACACCTCTTGGAAAGATCGAGTTACTTTGGCCTAGCCTTCGATTGGTCTGGAGAAGCAATCGCCATTCCTAGCTGATGAATCAAATGATTCTGAAAGGAACGGTGAAAAGTGCGGGTCCTGTTTCAGTCTTTAGACTGAAACAGGATCCGCACTATTCACCTGTCCCACAAAGGCGCACTTCTCATGTCTGGCGCTAGTCCAACAAACCCAGGACTGACAGAGGCCCTGCACTTGCCAACCCAGAAAAATATCTCATCTCCAAAGAAGGATTCTTCCGCTAACGGTTGAAAAGGGCTCCCGTTCTTGAAACAGTGGTGAAAAAATGGTGAAATAATACTGAAAACAATCCTATCTTCCAAGGCTCCTGTGCCAGCTATGGGAAATAGCAAGTTACCTGGGCCTAAGCAGAGGTTTCTATGCAACAAGCATCATAGGCTTCAGGATGCAGAGACCGACCTCATGACTATTACGGTGCCAAACGCCATGGAAATGGCAAATAACTACCAACACACTGGTCGTTTCAAAGTGTCTGGATGAAATCTGAAGCACGATCCACACTTTTCCCATCTCACGCAAATATGCACTTTCCAACTCTGGAGGTAAACAAATCAAAGGCAGGGCTGACAGAAGCCCCGCACTTACACCCCACCCAGAAATCTCAACTACCAGGCAGGATTCTTATGCTAATGCGAGAACCCTGCTCGGGTCTGAAAATAATGCTGAAACCTCAACAGAATAATACTTAAAAGAACACTTTCTTGGCAGTCTCTAGGACCAACTATTGGAAATGCCAAGATTAATGGGCCTCAGCCTGTTTCGTCTGTGAAAACTCTGGTATGCTTAAGGATGCAGAGACCAACCTTAGGACAATTACGGTGAAAAGTGCTTAGGAAAAATACCAAATAGTTCTCCACTTAGCAATTCTTTCAAAAGTTGGGCCACACACCTCTTGGAAAGATCGAGTTACTTTGATCTAGCCTTCGATTGTTCTGGAGAAGCAATCGCCATTCCTAGCTGATGAATCAAATGATTCTGAAAGGAACGGTGAAAAGTGCGGATCCTGTTTCAGTCTTTAGACTGAAACAGGATCCGCACTATTCACCTGTCCCACAAAGGCGCACTTCTCATGTCTGGCGCTAGTCCAACAAACCCAGGACTGACAGAGGCCCTGCACTTGCCACCCCAGAAAAATATCTCATCTCCAAAGAAGGATTCTTCCGCTAACGGTGGAAAAGGGCTCCCGTTCTTGAAACAGTGGTGAAAAAATGGTGAAATAATACTGAAAACAATCCTATCTTCCAAGGCTCCTGTGCCAGCTATGGGAAATAGCAAGTTACCTGGGCCTCAGCAGAGGTTTCTCTGCAAAAAGCATCATAGGCTTCAGGATGCAGAGACCGACCTGATGACTATTACGGTGCCAAACGCCATCGAAATGGCAAATAATTACGAACACACTGGTCATTTCAAAGTGTCAGGATGAAATCTGAAGCACGATCCACACTTTTCCCATCTCATGCAACTATGCACTTTCCAACTCTGGAGGTAAACAAATCAAAGGCAGGGCTGACAGGGGCCCTGCACTTACACCCCACCATGAAATCTCAACTACCAGGCAGGATTCTTATGCTAATGCGAGCACCCTGCTCGGGTTCTGAAAATAATGCTGAAACTACAAAGGAATAATACTTAAAAGAACACTTTCTTGGTAGTCTCTAAGACCAACTATTGGAAATGCCAAGATTACTGGGCCTCAGCCTGTTTCGTCTGTGAAGACACTGGTATGCTTAAGGATGCAGAGACCAACCTTATGACAATTACGGTGAAAAGTGCTTAGGAAAAATACCAAATAGTTCTCCACTTAGCGGTTCTTTCAAAAGTTGGGCCACACACCCCTTGGAAAGATCGAGGTACTTTGGCCTAGCCTTCGATTGGGTTGGAGAAGCAATCGCCATTCCTAGCTGATGAATCAAATGATTCTGAAAGGAACGGTGAAAAGTGCGGATCCTGTTTCAGTCTTTAGACTGAAACAGGATCCGCACTATTCACCTGTCCCACAAAGGCGCACTTCTCATGTCTGGCGCTAGTCCAACAAACCCAGGACTGACAGAGGCCCTGCACTTGCCACCCCAGAAAAATATCTCATCTCCAAAGAAGGATTCTTCCGCTAACGGTTGAAAAGGGCTCCCGTTCTTGAAACAGTGGTGAAAAAATGGTGAAATAATACTGAAAACAATCCTATCTTCCAAGGCTGCTGTGCCACCTATGGGAAATAGCAAGTTACCTGGGCCTCACCAGAGGTTTCTCTGCAAAAAGCATCATAGGCTTCAGGATGCAGAGACCGACCTCATGAATATTACGGGGCCAAACGCCATGGAAATGGCTAATAATTACCAACAAACTGGTCATTTCAAAGTGTCTGCATGAAATCTGAAGCACGATCCACACTTTTCCCATCTCACGCAAATATGCACTTTCCAGCTCTGGAGGTAAACAAATCAAAGGCAGGGCTGACAGAAGCCCCGCACTTACACCCCACCATTAAATCTCAACTACCAGGCAGAATTCTAATGCTAATGCGAGAACCCTGCTCGGGTTCTGAAAATAATGCTGAAACCACAACGGAATAATACTTAAAAGAACACTTTCTTGGTAGTCTCTAGGACCAACTATTGGAAATGCCAAGAATATTGGGCCTCAGCCTGTTTCGTCTGTGAAAACTCTGGTATGCTTAAGGATGCAGAGACCAACCTTAGGACAATTACGGTGAAAAGTGCTTCGGAAAAATACCAAAGAGTTCTCCACTTAGCGGTTCTTTCAAAAGTTGGGCCACACACCTCTTGGAAAGATCGAGTTACTTTGGCCTAGCCTTCGATTGGTCTGGAGAAGCAATCGCCATTCCTAGCTGATGAATCAAATGATTCTGAAAGGAACGGTGAAAAGTGCGGATCCTGTTTCAGTCTTTAGACTGAAACAGGATCCGCACTATTCACCTGTCCCACAAAGGCGCACTTATCATGTCTGGCGCTAATCCAACAAACCCAGGACTGACAGAGGCCCTGCACTTGCCACCCCAGAAAAATATCTCATCTCCAAAGAAGGATTCTTCCGCTAACGGTTGAAAAGGGCTCCCGTTCTTGAAACAGTGGTGAAAAAATGGTGAAATAATACTGAAAACAATACTATCTTCCAAGGCTCCTGTGCCAGCTATGGGAAATAGCGAGTTACCTTGGCCTCAGCAGAGGTTTCTCTGCAAAAAGCATCATAGGCTTCAGGATGCAGAGACCGACCTCATGACTATTACGGTGCCAAACGCCATGGAAAGGGCAAATAATTACCAACACACTGGTCATTTCAAAGTGTCAGGATGAAATCTGAAGCACGATCCACACTTTTCCCATCTCACGCAAATATGCACTTTCCATCTCTGGAGGTATTCAAATCAAAGGCAGGGCTGAGAGAAGCCCCGAACTTACACCCCACCATGAAATCTCAACTACCGGGGAGGATTCTTATGCTAATGCGAGAACCCTGCTCGGGTACTGAAAATAATGCTGAAACCACAACAGAATAATACTTAAAAGAACACCTTCTTGGTAGTCTCTAGGACCAACTATTGGAAATGCCAAGATTAATGGGCCTCAGCCTGTTTCGTCCGTGAAAACTCTGGTATGCTTAAGGATGCAGAGACCAACCTTAGGACAATTACGGTGAAAAGTGCTTCGGAAAAATACCAAACAGTTCTCCACTTAGCGGTTCTTTCAAAAGTTGGGCCATACACCTCTTGGAAAGATCGAGCTACTTTGGCCTAGCCTTCGATTGGTCTGGAGAAGCAATCGCCATTCCTAGCTGATGAATCAAATGATTCTGAAAGGAACGGTGAAAAGTGCGGATCCTGTTTCAGTCTTTAGACTGAAACAGGATCCGCACTATTCACCTGTCCCACAAAGGCGCACTTCTCATGTCTGGCGCTAGTCCAGCAAACCCAGGACTGACAGAGGCCCTGCACTTGCCACCCCAGAAAAATATCTCATCTCCAAAGAAGGATTCTTCCGCTAACGGTTGAAAAGGGCTCCCGTTCTTGAAACAGTGGTGAAAAAATGGTGAAATAATACTGAAAACAATCCTGTCTTCCAAGACTCCTGTGCCAGGTATGGGAAATAGCAAGTTACCTGGGCCTCAGCAGAGGTTTCTCTGTAAAAAGCATCATAGGCTACAGGATGCAGAGACCGACCTCATGACTATTAAGGTGCCAAACGCCATGGAAATCGCAAATAATTACCAACACACTGATCATTTCAAATGTCAGCATGAAATCTGAAGCACGATCCACACTTTTCCCATCTCACGCAATTATGCACTTTCCAACTCTGGAGGTAAACAAATCAAAGGCAGGGCTGACAGAAGCCCCGCACTTACACCCCACCATGAAATCTCAACTACCAGGCAGGATTCTTATGCTAATGCGAGAACCCTGCTCGGGTTCTGAAAATAATGCTGAAACCACAACGAAATAATACTTAAAAGAACAATTTCTTGCTAGTCTCTAGGACAAACTATTGGAAATGCCAAGATTACTGGGCCTCAGCCTGTTTCGTCTGTGAAAACTCTGGTATGCTTAAGGATGCAGAGACCAACCTTAGGACAATTACGGTGAAAAGTGCTTAGGAAAAATACCAAATAGTTCTCCACTTAGCGGTTCTTTCAAAAGTTGGGCCACACACCTCTTGGAAAGATCGAGGTACTTTGGCCTAGCCTTCGAGTGGTCTGGAGAAGCAATCGCCATTCCTAGCTGATGAATCAAATGATTCTGAAAGGAACGGTGAAAAGTGCGGATCCTGTTTCAGTCTTTAGACTGAAACAGGATCCGCACTATTCACCTGTCACACAAAGGCGCACTTCTCATGTCTGGCGCTAGTCCAACAAACCCAGGACTGACAGAGGCCCTGCACTTGCCACCCCAGAAAAACATCTCATCTCCAAAGAAGGATTCTTCCGCTAACGGTTGAAAAGGGCTCCCGTTCTTGAAACAGTGGTGAAAAAATGGTGAAATAATACTGAAAACAATCCTATCTTCCAAGGCTCCTGTGCCAGCTATGGGAAATAGCAAGTTACCTTGGCCGCAGCAGAGGTTTCTCTGCAAAGAGCATCATAGGCTTCAGGATGCAGAGACCGACCTCATGACTATTGCGGTGCCAAACGCCATGGAAATGGCAAATAATTACCAACACACTGGTCATTTCAAAGTGTCAGGATGAAATCTGAAGCACGATCCACACTTTTCCCATCTCACGCAAATATGCACTTTCCGACTCTGGAGGTAAAAAAAACAAAGGCAGGGCTGACAAAAGCCCCGCACTTACACCCCACCATGAAATCTCAACTACCAGGCAGGATTCTTATGCTTAGCGGGAACCCTGCTCCGGTACTGAAAATAATGCTGAAACCACAACGGAATAATACTTAAAAGAACACCTTCTTGGTAGTCTCCACGACCAACTATTGGAAATGCCAAGATTACTGGGCCTCAGCCTGTTTCGTCTGTGAAAACTCTGGTATGCTTAAGGATGCAGAGACCAACCTTAGGACAATTACGGTGAAAAGTGCTTCAGAAAAATACCAAAGAGTTCTCCACTTAGCGGTTCTTTCAAAAGTTGGGCCACACACCTCTTGGAAAGATCGAGTTACTTTGGCCTAGACTTCGATTGGTCTGGAGAAGCCATCGCCATTCCTAGCTGATGAATCAAATGATTTTGAAAGGAACGGTGAAAAGTGCGGATCCTGTTTCAGTCTTTAGACTGGAACAGGATCCGCACTATTCACCTGTCCCACAAAGGCGCACTTCTCATGTCTGGCGCTAGTCCAACAAACCCAGGACTGACAGAGGCCCTGCACTTGCCACCCCAGAAAAATATCTCATCTCCAAAGAAGGATTCTTCCGCTAACGGTTGAAAAGGGCTCCCGTTCTTGAAACAGTGGTGAAAAAATGGTGAAATAATACTGAAAACAATCCTATCTTCCAAGGCTCCTGTGCCAGCTATGGGAAATAGCAAGTTACCTGGGCCTCAGCAGAGGTTTCTCTGCAAAAAGCATCATAGGCTTCAGGATGCAGAGACCGACCTCATGACTATTACGGTGCCAAACGCCATGGAAATGGCAAATAATTACCAACACACTGGTCATTTCAAAGTGTAAGGATGAAATCTGAAGCACGATCCACACTTTTCCCATCTCACGCAAATATGCACTTTCCAACTCTGGAGGTAAACAAATCAAAGGCATGGCTGACAAAAGCCCCGCACTTACACTCCACCATGAAAACTCAACTACCTGGCAGAATTCTTATGCTAATGCGAGAACCCTGCTCGGGTTCTGAAAATAATGCTGAAACCACAACGGAATAATACTTAAAAGAACACTTTCTTGGTAGTCTCTAGGACCAACTATTGGAAATGCCAAGATTAATGGGCCTCAGCCTGTTTCGTCTGTGAAAACTCTGGTATGCTTAAGGATGCAGAGACTAACCTTAGGAGAACTACGGTGAAAAGTGCTTAGGAAAAATACCAAATAGTTCTCCACTTAGCAGTTCTTTCAAAAGTTGGGCCACACACCTCTTGGAAAGATCGAGGTACTTTGGCCTAGCCTTCGAGTGGTCTGGAGAAGCAATCGCCATTCCTAGCTGATGAATCAAATGATTCTAAAAGGAACGGTGAAAAGTGCGGATCCTGTTTCAGTCTAAAGACTGAAACAGGATCCGCACTATTCACCTGTCCCACAAAGGTGCACTTCTCATCTCTGGCGCTAGTCCAACAAACCCAGGACTGACAGAGGCCCTGCACTTGCCACCCCAGAAAAATATCTCATCTCCAAAGAAGGATTCTTCCGCTAAAGGTTGAAAAGGGCTCCCGTTCTTGAAACAGTGGTGAAAAAATGGTGAAATAATACTGAAAACAATCATATCTTCCAAGGCTCCTGTGCCAGCTATGGGAAATAGCAAGTTACCTGGGCCTCAGCACAGGTTTCTCTGCAAAAAGCATCATAGGCTTCAGGATGCAGAGACCGACCTCATGACTATTACGGTGCCAAACGCCATGGAAATGGCAAATAATTACCAACACACTGGTCATTTCAAATGTCAGTATGAAATCTGAAACACGATCCACACTTTTCCTACCTCACGCAATTATGCACTTTCCAACTCTGGAGGTAAACAAATCAAAGGCAGGGCTGACAGAATCCCCCAACTTATACCCCACCCAGAAATCTCAACTACCAGGCAGGATTCTTATGCTAATGCGAGAACTCTGCTCGGGTTCTGAAAATAATGGTGAAACCACAATGGAATAATACTTAAAAGAACACTTACTTGGTAGTCTCTAGGACCAACTATTGGAAATGCCAAGATTAATGGGCCTCAGCCTGTTTCGTCTGTGAAAACTCTGGTGTGCTTAAGGATGCAGAGACCAACCTTAGGACAATTACGGTGAAAAGTGCTTAGGAAAAATACCAAATAGTTCTCCACTTAGCGGTTCTTTCAAAAGTTGGGCCACACACCTCTTGGAAAGATCGAGTTACTTCGGCCTAGCCTTCAATTGGTCTGGAGAAGCAATCGCCATTCCTAGCTGATGAATCAAATGATTCTGAAAGGAACGGTGAAAAGTGCGGATCCTGTTCAGTCTAAAGACTGAAACAGGATCCGCACTATTCACCTGTCCCACAAAGGCGCACTTCTCATGTCTGGCGCTAGTCCAACAAACCCAGGACTGACAGAGGCCCTGCACTTGCCACCCCAGAAAAATATCTCATCTCCAAAGAAGGATTCTTCCGCTAACGGTTGAAAAGGGCTCCCGTTCTTGAAACAGTGGTGAAAAAATGATGAAATAATACTGAAAACAATCCTATCTTCCAAGGCTCCTGTGCCACCTATGGGAAACAGCAAGTTACCTGGGCCTCAGCAGAGGTTTCTCTGCTAAAAGCATCATAGGATTCAGGATACAGAGACCGACCTCATGACTATTACGGGGCCAAACGCCAAGGAAATGGCAAATAATTACCAACACTCTGGTCATTTCAAAGCGTCAGGATGAAATCTGAAGCACGATCCACACTTTTCCCATCTCACGCAACTATGCACTTTCCAACTCTGGAGGTAAACAAATCAAAGGCAGGGCTGACTGAAGCCCCGCACTTACACCCCACCATGAAATCTCAACTACCAGGCAGGATTCTTATGCTAATGCGAGAACCCTGCTCGCGTTCTAAAAAAATAATGCTGAAGCCACAACAGAATAATACTTAAAAGAACACTTTCTTGGTAGTCTCTAGGACCAACTATTGGAAATGCCAAGATTAATGGGCCTCAGCCTGTTTCGTCTGTGAAAACTCTCGTATGCTTAAGGATGCAGAGACCAACCTTAGGACAATTACGGTGAAAAGTGCTTAGGAAAAATACCAAATAGTTCTCCACTTAGCGGTTCTTTCAAAAGTTGGGCCACACACCTCTTGGAAAGATCGAGTTACTTTGGCCTAGCCTTCGATTGGTCTGGAGAAGCAATCGCCATTCCTAGCTGGTGAATCAAATGATTCTGAAAGGAAGGGTGAAAAGTGCGGATCCTGTTTCAGTCTTTAGACTGAAACAGGATCCGCACTATTCACCTGTCCCCCAAAGGCGCACTTCTCATGTCTGGCGCTAGTCCAACAAACCCAGGACTGACAGAGGCCCTGCACTTGCCACCCCAGAAAAATATCTCATCTCCAAAGAAGGATTCTTCCGCTAACGGTTGAAAAGGGCTCCCGTTCTTGAAACAGTGGTGAAAAAATGGTGAAATAATACTGAAAACAATCCTATCTTCCAAGGCTCCTGTGCCAGCTATGGGAAATAGCAAGTTACCTGGGCCTCAGCAGAGGTTTCTCTGCAAAAAGCATCATAGGCTTCAGGATGCAGAGACCGACCTCATGACTATTTCGGGGCCAAACGCCATGGAAATGGCAAATAATTACCAACACACTGGTCATTTCAAAGTGTCTGGATGAAATCTGAAGCACGATCCACACTTTTCCCATCTCACGCAAATATGCACTTTCCAACTCTGGAGGTAAACAAATCAAAGGCAGGGCTGACAGAAGCCCCGCACTTACACCCCACCATGAAATCTCAACTATCAGGCAGGATTCTTATGCTAATGCGAGAACCCTGCTCGGGTTCTGAAAATAATGCTGAAACCACAACGGAATAATACTTAAAAGAACAATTTCTTGCTAGTCTCTAGGACAAACTATTGGAAATGCCAAGATTACTGGGCCTCAGCCTGTTTCGTCTTTGAAAACTCTGATATGCTTAAGGATGCAGAGACCAACCTTAGGAGAACTACGGTGAAAAGTGCTTCGGAAAAATACCAAATATTTCTCCACTTAGCGGTTCTTTCAAAAGTTGGGCCACACACCTCTTGGAAAGATCGAGGTACTTTGGCCTAGCCTTCGATTGGTCTGGAGAAGCAATCGCCATTCCTAGGTGATGAATCAAATGATTCTGAAAGGAACGGTGAAGAGTGCGGATCCTGTTTCAGTCTTTAGACTGAAACAGGATCCGCACTATTCACCTGTCCCACAAAGGCGCACTTCTCATGTCTGGCGCTAGTCCAACAAACCCAGGACTGACAGAGGCCCTGCACTTGCCACCCCAGAAAAATATCTCATCTCCAAAGAAGGATTCTTCCGCTAACGGTTGAAAAGGGCTCCCGTTCTTGAAACAGTGGTGAAAAAATGGTGAAATAATACTGAAAACAATCCTATCTTCCAAGGCTCCTGTGCCAGCTATGGGAAATAGCAAGTTACCTGGGCCTCAGCAGAGGTTTCTCTGTAAAAAGCATCATAGGCTTCAGGATGCAGAGACCGACCTCATGACTATTACGGTGCCCAACGCCATGGAAATGGCAAATAATTACCAACACACTGGTCATTTCAAAGTGTCTGGATGAAATCTGAAGCACGATCCACACTTTTCCCATCTCACGCAACTATGCACTTTCCAACTCTGTAGGTAAACAAATCAAAGGCAGGGCTGACAGAAGCCCCGCACTTACACCCCACCCAGAAATCTCAACTACCAGGCAGGATTCTTATGCTAATGCGAGAACCCTGCTCGGGTTCTGAAAATAATGCTGTAACCACAACGGAATAATACTTAAAAAAACACTTTCTTGGTAGTCTCTAGGACCAACTATTGGAAATGCCAAGATTACTGGGCCTCAGCCTGTTTCGTCTGTGAAAACTCTGGTATGCGTAAGGATGCAGAGACCAACCTTAGGACAATTACGGTGAAAAGTGCTTAGGAAAAATACCAAATAGTTCTCCACTTAGCGGTTCTTTCAAAAGTTGGGCCACACACCTCTTGGCAAGATCGAGTTACTTTGGCCTAGCCTTCGATTGGTCTGGAGAAGCAATCGCCATTCCTAGCTGATGAATCAAATGATTCTGAAAGGAACGGTGAAAAGTGCGGATCCTGTTTCAGTCTTTAGACTGAAACAGGATCCGCACTATTCACCTGTCCCACAAAGGTGCACTTCTCATGTCTGGCGCTAGTCCAACAAACCCAGGACTGACAGAGGCCCTGCACTTGCCACCCCAGAAAAATATCTCATCTCTAAAGAAGGATTCTTCTGCTAACGGTTGAAAAGGGCTCCCGTTCTTGAAACAGTGGTGAAAAAATGGTGAAATAATACTGAAAACAATCCTATCTTACAAGGCTCCTGTGCCAGCTATGGGAAATAGCAAGTTACCAGGGCCTCAGCAGAGGTTTCTCTGCAAAAAGCATCATAGGCTTCAGGATGCAGAGACCGACCTCATGACTATTACGGGGCCAAACGCCATGGAAATGGCAAATAATTACCAACACACTGGTCATTTCAAAGTGTCAGGATGAAATCTGAAGCACGATCCACACTTTTCCCATCTCACGCAAATATGCACTTTCCAACTCTGGAGGTAAACAAATCAAAGGCAGGGCTGACAGAAGCCCCGCACTTACACCCCACCATGAAATCTCAACTAACAGGCAGGATTCTTATTCTAATGCGAGAACCCTGCTAGGGTTCTGAAAATAATGCTGAAACCAAAAAGGAATAATACTTAAAAGAACACTTTCTTGGTAGTCTCTAAGACCAACTATTGGAAATGCCAAGATTACTGGGCCTTAGCCTGTTTCGTCTGTGAAGACACTGGTATGCTGAAGGATGCAGAGACCAACCTTATGACAATTACAGTGAAAAGTGCTTCGGAAAAATAACAAATAGTTCTCCACTTAGCGGTTCTTTCAAAAGTTGGGCCACACACCTCTTGGAAAGATCCAGTTACTTTGGCCTAGCCTTCGATTGGGCTGGTGAAGCAATCGCGATTCCTAGCTGATGAATCAAATGATTGTGAAAGGAACTGTGAAAAGTGCGGATCCTGTTTCAGTCTAAAGACTGAAACAGGATCCGCACTATTCACCTGTCCCACAAAGGCGCACTTCTCATGTCTGGCATTAGTCCAACAAACCCAGGACTGACAGAGGCCCTGCACTTGCCACCCCAGAAAAATATCTCATCTCCAAAGAAGGATTCTTCCGCTAACGGTTGAAAAGGGCTCCCGTTCTTGAAACAGTGGTGAAAAAATGGTGAAATAATACTGAAAACAATCCTATCTTCCAAGGCTCCTGTGCCAGCTATGGGAAATAGCAAGTTACCTGGGCCTCAGCAGAGGTTTCTCTGCAAAAAGCATCATAGGCTTCAGGATGCAGAGACCGACCTCATGACTATTATGGTGCCAAACGCCATGGAAATGGCAAATAATTACCAACACACTGGTCATTTCAAAGTGTCTGGATGAAATCTGAAGCACGATCCACACTTTTCCCATCTCACGCAAATATGCACTTTCCAACTCTGGAGGTAAACACATCAAGGGAGGGCTGACAGAATCCCCGCACTTACACCCCACCCAGAAATCTCAACTACCAGGCAGGATTCTTATGCTAATGCGAGAACCCTGCTCGGGTTCTGAAAATAATCCTGAAATCACAACGGAATAATACTTAAAAAAACACTTTCTTGGTAGTCTCTAGGACCAACTATTGGAAATGCCAAGATTACTGGGCCTCAGCCTGTTTCGTCTGTGAAAACTCTGGTATGCTTTAGGATGCAGAGACCAACCTTAGGACAATTACGGTGAAAAGTGCTTAGGAAAAATACCAAATAGTTCTCCACTTAGCTGTTCTTTCAAAAGTTGGGCCACACACCCCTTGGAAAGATCGAGGTACTTTGGCCAAGCCTTCGATTGGTCTGGAGAAGCAATCGCCATTCCCAGCTGATGAATCAAATGATTCTGAAAGGAACGGTGAAAAGTGCGATCCTGTTTCAGTCTTTAGCCTGAAACAGGATCCGCTCTATTCACCTGCCCCACAAAGGCGCACTTCTAATGTCTGGCGCTAGTCCAACAAACCCAGGAGTGACAGAGGCCCTGCACTTGCCACCCCAGAAAAATATCTCATCTCCAAAGAAAGATTCTTCCGCTAACGGTTGAAAAGTGCTCCCGTTCTTGAAACAGTGGTGAAAAAATGGTGAAATAATACTGAAAACAATCCTATCTTACAAGGCTCCTGTGCCAGCTATGGGAAATAGCAAGTTACCTGGGCCTCAGCAGAGATTTCTCTGCAAAAAGCATCATAGGCTTCAGGATGCAGAGACCGACCTCATGACTATTACGGTGCCAAACGCCATGGAAATGGCAAATAATTACCAACACACTGGTCATTTCAAAGTGTCTGGATGAAATCTGAAGCACGATCCACACTTTTCCCATCTCACGCAAATATGCACTTTCCAACTCTGGAGGTAAACAAATCAAAGGCAGGGCTGACAGAAGCCCCGCACTTACACCCCACCATGAAATCTCAACTACCAGGCAGGATTCTTATGCTAATGCGAGAACCCTGCTCGGGTTCTGAAAATAATGCTGAAACCACAATGGAATAATACTTAAAAGAACACTTTCTTGGTAGTCTCTAGGACCAACTATTGGAAATGCCAAGATTAATGGGCCTCAGCCTGTTTCGTCTGTGAAAACTCTGGTATGCTTAAGGATGCAGAGACCAACCTTAGGACAATTACGGTGAAAAGTGCTTAGGAAAAATACCAAATAGTTCTCCACTTAGCGGTTCTTTCAAAAGTTGGGCCACACACCTCTTGGAAAGATCGAGTTACTTCGGCCTAGCCTTCGATTGGTCTGGAGAAGCAATCGCCATTCCTAGCTGGTGAATCAAATGATTCTGAAAGGAAGGGTGAAAAGTGCAGATCCTGTGTCAGTCTTTAGGCTGAAACAGGATCCGCACTATTCACCTGTCCCACAAAGGCGCACTTCTCATGTCTGCCGCTAGTCCAACAATCCCAGGACTGACAGAGGCCCTGCACTTGCCACCCCAGAAAAATATCTCATCTCCAAAGAAGGATTCTTCCGCTAATGGTTGAAAAGGGCTCCCGTTCTTGAAACAGTGGTGAAAAAATGGTGAAATAATACTGAAAACAATCCTATCTTCCAAGGCTCCTGTGCCAGCTATGTCAAAAAGCAAGTTACCTGGGCCTCAGCAGAGGTTTCTCTGCAAAAAGCATCATAGGCTTCAGGATGCAGAGACCGACCTCATGATTATTACAGTGCCAAACGCCATGGAAATGGCAAATAATTACCAACAAACTGGTAATTTCAAAGTGTCTGGATGAAATGTGAAGCACGATCCACACTTTTCCCATCTCACGCAAATATGCACTTTCCAACTCTGGAGGTAAACAAATCAAAGGCAGGGCTAACAGAAGCCCTGCACTTACACCCCACCCAGAAATCTCAACTACCAGGCAGGATTCTTATGCTAATGCGAGAACCCTGCTCGGGTTCTGAAAATAATGCTGAAACCACAACGGAATAATACTTAAAAGAACAATTTCTTGCTAGTCTCTAGGACAAACTATTGGAAATGCCAAGATTACTGGGCCTCAGCCTGTTTCGTCTTTGAAAACTCTGATATGCTTAAGGATGCAGAGACCAACCTTAGGAGAACTACGGTGAAAAGTGCTTCGGAAAAATACCAAATATTTCTCCACTTAGCGGTTCTTTCAAAAGTTGGGCCACACACCTCTTGGAAAGATCGAGGTACTTTGGCCTAGCCTTCGATTGGTCTGGAGAAGCAATCGCCATTCCTAGGTGATGAATCAAATGATTCTGAAAGGAACGGTGAAAAATGAGGATCCTGTTTCAGTCTTTAGACTGAAACAGGATCCGCACTATTCACCTGTCCCACAAAGGCGCACTTCTCATGTCTGGCGCTAGTCCAACAAACCCAGGACTGACAGAGGCCCTGCACTTGCCACCCCAGAAAAATATCTCATCTCCAAAGAAGGATTCTTCCGCTAACGGTTGAAAAGGGCTCCCGTTCTTGAAACAGTGGTGAAAAAATGGTGAAATAATACTGAAAACAATCCTATCTTCCAAGGCTCCTGTGCCAGCTATGGGAAATAGCAAGTTACCTGGGCCTCAGCAGAGGTTTCTCTGTAAAAAGCATCATAGGCTTCAGGATGCAGAGACCGACCTCATGACTATTACGGTGACAAACGCCATGGAAATGGCAAATAATTACCAACACACTGGTCATTTCAAAGTGTCTGGATGAAATCTGAAGCACGATCCACACTTTTCCCATCTCACGCAAATATGCACTTTCCAACTCTGGAGGTAAACAAATCAAAGGCAGGGCTGACAGAAGCCCCGCACTTGCACCCCACCCAGAAATCTCAACTACCAGGCAGGATTCTTATGCTAATGCGAGAACCCTGCTCGGGTTCTGAAAATAATGCTGTAACCACAACAGAATAATACTTAAAAAACACTTTCTTGGTAGTCTCTAGGACCAACTATTGGAAATGCCAAGATTAATGGGCCTCAGCCTGTTTCGTCTGTGAAAACTCTGGTATGCTTAAGGATGCAGAGACCAACCTTAGGACAATTACGGTGAAAAGTGCTTAGGAAAAATACCAAATAGTTCTCCACTTAGCGGTTCTTTCAAAAGTTGGGCCACACACCTCTTGGAAAGATCGAGTTACTTTGGCCTAGCCTTCGATTGGTCTGGAGAAGCAATCGCCATTCCTAGCTGATGAATCAAATGATTCTGAAAGGAACGGTGAAAAGTGCGGATCCTGTTTCAGTCTTTAGACTGAATAGGATCCGCACTATTCACCTGTCCCACACAGGTGCACTTCTCATGTCTGGCGCTAGTCCAACAAACCCAGGACTGACAGAGGCCCTGCACTTGCCACCCCAGAAAAATATCTCATCTCTAATGAAGGATTCTTCTGCTAACGGTTGAAAAGGGCTCCTGTTCTTGAAACAGTGGTGAAAAAATGGTGAAATAATACTGAAAACAATCCTATCTTCCAAGGCTCCTGTGCCAGCTATGGGAAATAGCAAGTTACCTGGGCCTCAGCAGAGGTTTCTCTGCAAAAAGCATCATAGGCTTCAGGATGCAGAGACCGACCTCATGACTATTACGGGGCCAAATGCCATGGAAATGGCAAATAATTACCAACACACTGGTCATTTCAAAGTGTCAGGATGAAATCTGAAGCACGATCCACACTTTTCCCATCTCACGCAAATATGCACTTTCCAACTCTGGAGGTAAACAAATCAAAGGCAGGGCTGACAGAAGCCCCGCACTTACACCCCACCATGAAATCTCAACTACCAGGCAGGATTCTTATGCTAATGCGAGAACCCTGCTAGGGTTCTGAAAATAATGCTGAAACCACAAAGGAATAATACTTAAAAGAACACTTTCTTGGTAGTCTCTAAGACCAACTATTGGAAATGCCAAGATTACTGGGCCTTAGCCTGTTTCGTCTGTGAAGACACTGGTATGCTTAAGGATGCAGAGACCAACCTTATGACAATTACAGTGAAAAGTGCTTCGGAAAAATAACAAATAGTTCTCCACTTAGCGGTTCTTTCAAAAGTTGGGCCACACACCTCTTGGAAAGATCCAGTTACTTTGGCCTAGCCTTCGATTGGCCTGGTGAAGCAATCGCGATTCCTAGCTGATGAATCAAATGATTGTGAAAGGAACTGTGAAAAGTGCGGATCCAGTTTCAGTCTAAAGACTGAAACAGGATCCGCACTATTCACCTGTCCCACAAAGGCGCACTTCTCATGTCTGGCATTAGTCCAACAAACCCAGGACTGACAGAGGCCCTGCACTTGCCACCCCAGAAAAATATCTCATCTCCAAAGAAGGATTCTTCCGCTAACGGTTGAAAAGGGCTCCGGTTCTTGAAACAGTGGTGAAAAAATGGTGAAATAATACTGAAAACAATCCTATCTTCCAAGGCTCCTGTGCCAGCTATGGGAAATAGCAAGTTACCTGGGCCTCAGCAGAGGTTTCTCTGTAAAAAGCATCATAGGCTTCAGGATGCAGAGACCGACCTCATGACTATTATGGTGCCAAACGCCATGGAAATGGCAAATAATTACCAACACACTGGTCATTTCAAAGTGTCTGGATGAACTCTGAAGGACGATCCACACTTTTCCCATCTCACGCAAATATGCACTTTCCAACTCTGGAGGTAAACACATCAAGGGAGGGCTGACAGAATCCCCGCACTTACACCCCACCCAGAAATCTCAACTACCAGGCAGGATTCTTATGCTAATGCGAGAACCCTGCTCGGGTTCTGAAAATAATGCTGAAATCACAACGGAATAATACTTAAAAAAACACTTTCTTGGTAGTCTCTAGGACCAACTATTGGAAATGCCAAGATTACTGGGCCTCAGCCTGTTTCGTCTGTGAAAACTCTGGTATGCTTTAGGATGCAGAGACCAACCTTAGGACAATTACGGTGAAAAGTGCTTCGGAAAAATACCAAATAGTTCTCCACTTAGCTGTTCTTTCAAAAGTTGGGCCACACACCCCTTGGAAAGATTGAGGTACTTTGGCCAAGCCTTAGATTGGTCTGGAGAAGCAATCGCCATTCCCACCTGATGAATCAAATGATTCTGAAAGGAACGGTGAAAAGTGCGATCCTGTTTCAGTCTTTAGCCTGAAACAGGATCCGCTCTATTCACCTGTCCCACAAAGGCGCACTTCTAATGTCTGGCGCTAGTCCAACAAACCCAGGAGTGACAGAGGCCCTGCACTTGCCACCCCAGAAAAATATCTCATCTCCAAAGAAAGATTCTTCCGCTAACGGTTGAAAAGTGCTCCCGTTCTTGAAACAGTGGTGAAAAAATGGTGAAATAATACTGAAAACAATCCTATCTTCCAAGGCTCCTGTGCCAGCTATGGGAAATAGCAAGTTACCTGGGCCTCAGCAGAGATTTCTCTGCAAAAAGCATCATAGGCTTCAGGATGCAGAGACCGACCTCATGACTATTACGGTGCCAAACGCCATGGAAATGGCAAATAATTACCAACACACTGGTCATTTCAAAGTGTCTGGATGAAATCTGAAGCACGATCCACACTTTTCCCATCTCACGCAAATATGCACTTTCCAACTCTGGAGGTAAACAAATCAAAGGCAGGGCTGACAGAAGCCCCGCACCTACACCCCACCCAGAAATCTCAACTACCAGGCAGGATTCTTATGCTAATGCGAGAACCCTGCTCGGGTTCTGATAATAATGCTGAAACCACAACGGAATAATACTTAAAAAAACACTTTCTTGGTAGTCTCTAGGAACAACTATAGGAAATGCCAAGATTAATGGGCCTCAGCCTGTTTCGTCTGTGAAAACTCTCGTATGCTTAAGGATGCAGAGACCAACCTTATGACAATTACAGTGAAAAGTGCTTCGGAAAAATAACAAATAGTTCTCCACTTAGCGGTTCTTTCAAAAGTTGGGCCACACACCTCTTGGAAAGATCGAGGTACTTTGGCCTAGCCTTCGATTGGTCTGGTGAAGCAATTGCGATTCCTAGCTGATGAATCAAATGATTGTGAAAGGAACTGTGAAAAGTGCGGATCCTGTTTCAGTCTTTAGACTGAAACAGGATCCGCACTATTCACCTGTCCCACAAAGGCGCACTTCTCATGTCTGGCGCTAGTCCAACAAACCCAGGACTGACAGAGGCCCTGCACTTGCCACCCCAGAAAAATATCTCATCTCCAAAGAAGGATTCTTCCGCTAACGGTTGAAAAGGGCTCCCGTTCTTGAAAGAGTGTTGAAAAAATGGTGAAATAATACTGAAAACAATCCTATCTTCCAAGGCTCCAGTGCCAGCTATGGGAAATAGCAAGTTACCTGGACCTCAGCAGAGGTTTCTCTGCAAAAAGCATCATAGGCTTCAGGATGCAGAGACCGACCTCATGACTCTTACGGGGCCAAACGCCATGGAAATGGCAAATAATTACCAACACACTGGTCATTTCAAATGTCAGGATGAAATGTGAAGCACGATCCACACTTTTCCCAACTCACGCAAATATGCACTTTCCAACTCTGGAGGTAAACAAATCAAAGGCAGGGCCTACAGAAGCCCCGCACTTCCACCTCACCCAGAAATCTCAACTACCAGGCAGCATTCTTATGCTAATGCGAGAACCCTGCTCGGGTTCTGAAAATAATGCTGAAACCACAATGGAATAATACTTAAAAGAACACTTTCTTGGTAGTCTCTAGGACAAACTATTGGAAATGCCAAGATTAATGGGCCTCAGCCTGTTTCGTCTGTGAAAACTCTGGTATGCTTAAGGATGCAGAGACCAACCTTAGGACAATTACTGTGAAAAGTGCTTAGGAAAAATACCAAATAGTTCTCCACTTAGCGGTTCTTTCAAAAGTTGGGCCACACACCTCTTGGAAAGATCGAGTTACTTCGGCCTAGCCTTCGATTGGTCTGGAGAAGCAATCGCCATTCCTAGCTGATGAATCAAATGATTCTGAAAGGAACGGTGAAAAGTGCGGATCCTGTTCAGTCTAAAGACTGAAACAGGATCCGCACTATTCACCTGTCCCACAAAGGCGCACTTCTCATGTCTGGCGCTAGTCCAACAAACCCAGGACTGACAGAGGCCCTGCACTTGCCACCCCAGAAAAATATCTCATCTCCAAAGAAGGATTCTTCCGCTAACGGTTGAAAAGTTCTCCCGTCGTTGAAACAGTGGTGAAAAAATGGTGAAATAATACTGAAAACAATCCTATCTTCCAAGGCTCCTGTGCCAGCTATGGGAAATAGCAAGTTACCTGGGCCGCAGCAGAGGTTTCTCTGCAAAAAGCATCATAGGCTTCAGGATACAGAGACCGACCTCATGACTATTACGGGGCCAAACGCCATGGAAATGGCAAATAATTACCAACACACTGGTCATTTCAAAGTGTCTGGATGAAATCTGAAGCACGATCCACACTTTTCCCATCTCACGCAAATATGCACTTTAAAACTCTGGAGGTAAACAAATCAAAGGCAGGGTTGACAGAAGCCCCGCACTTACACCCCACCCTGAAATCTCAACTACCAGGCAGGATTCTTATGCTAATGCGACAACCCTGCTCCGGTTCTGAAAATAATGCTGAAACCACAACAGAATAATACTTAAAAGAACACTTTCTTGGTAGTCTCTAGGACCAACTATTGGAAATGCCAAGATTAATGGGCCTCAGCCTGTTTCGTCTTTGAAAACTCTGGTATGCTTAAGGATGCAGAGACCAACCTTATGACAATTACGGTGAAAAGTGCTTCGGAAAAATACCAAATAGTTCTCCACTTAGCGGTTCTTTCAAAAGTTGGGCCACACACCTCTTGGAAAGATCGAGTTACTTTGGCCTGTCCTTCGATTGGTCTGGAGAAGCAATCGCTATTCCTAGCTGATGAATCAAATGATTCTGAAAGGAACGGTGAAAAGTGCGGATCCTGTTTCAGTCTTTAGACTGAAACAGGATCCGCACTATTCACCTGTCCCACAAAGGCGCACTTCTCATGTCTGGCGCTAGTCCAACAAACCCAGGACTGACAGAGGCCCTGCACTTGCCACCCCAGAAAAATATCTCATCTCCAAAGAAGGATTCCTCCGCTAACGGTTGAAAAGGGCTCCCGTTCTTGAAACAGTGGTGAAAAAATGGTGAAATAATACTGAAAACAATCCTATCTTCCAAGGCTCCTGTGCCAGCTATGGGAAATAGCAAGTTACCTGGGCCGCAGCAGAGGTTTCTCTGCAAAAAGCATCATAGGCTTCAGGATGCAGAGACCGACCTCATGACTATTACAGTGCCAAACGCCATGGAAATGGCAAATAATTACCAACAGACTGGTCATTTCAAATGTCAGGATGAAATGTGAAGCACGATCCACACTTTTCCCAACTCACGCAAATATGCACTTTCCAACACTGGAGGTAAACAAATCAAAGGCAGGGCCTACAGAAGCCCGGCACTTCCACCTCACCCAGAAATCTCAACTACCAGGCAGCATTCTTATGCTAATGCGAGAACCCTGCTCGGGTTCTGAAAATAATGCTGAAACCACAATGGAATAATACTTAAAAAAACACTTTCTTGGTAGTCTCTAGGACCAACTATTGGAAATGCCAAGATTAATGGGCCTCAGCCTGTTTCGTCTGTGAAAACTCTGGTATGCTTAAGGATGCAGAGACCAACCTTATGACAATTACGGTGAAAAGTGCTTCGGAAAAATACCAAATAGTTCTCCACTTAGCGGTTCTTTCAAAAGTTGGGCCACACACCTCTTGGAAAGATCGAGTTACTTTGGCCTAGCCTTCGATTGGTCTGGAGAAGCAATCGCCATTCCTAGCTGATGAATCAAATGATTCTGAAAGGAACGGTGAAAAGTGCGGATCCTGTTTCAGTCTTTAGACTGAAACAGGATCCGCACTATTCACCTGTCCCACAAAGGCGCACTTCTAATGTCTGGCGCTAGTCCAACAAACCCAGGACTGACAGAGGCCCTGCACTTGCCACCCGAGAAAAATATCTCATCTCCAAAGAAGGATTCTTCCGCTAACGGTTGAAAAGGGCTCCCGTTCTTGAAACAGTGGTGAAAAAATGGTGTAATAATACTGAAAACAATCCTATCTTCCAAGGCTCCTGTGCCAGCTATGGGAAATAGCAAGTTACCTGGGCCGCAGCAGAGGTTTCTCTGCAAAAAGCATCATAGGCTTCATGATGCAGAGACCGACCTCATGACTATTACGGTGCCAAACGCCATGGAAATGGTAAATAATTACCAACACACTGGTCATTTCAAAGTGTCGGGATGAAATCTGAAGCACGATCCACACTTTTCCCATCTCACGCAAATATGCACTTTCCAACTCTGGAGGTAAACAAATCAAAGGCAGGGCTGACAGAAGCCCCGCACTTACACCCCACCATGAAATCTCAACTACCAGGCAGGAGTGTTATGCTAATGCGAGAACCCTGCTCGGTTTCTGAAAATAATGCTGAAACCACAACAGAATAATACTTAAAAGAACACTTTCTTGGTAGTCTCTAGGAACAACTATTGGAAATGCCAAGATTAATGGGCCTCAGCCTGTTTCGTCTGTGAAAACTCTGGTATGCTTAAGGATGCAGAGACCAACCTTATGTCAATTACGGTGAAAAGTGCTTCGGAAAAATACCAAATAGTTCTCCACTTAGCGGTTCTTTCAAAAGTTGGGCCACACACCTCTTGGAAAGATCGAGTTACTTTGGCCTAGCCTTCGATTTGTCTGGAGAAGCAATCGCCATTCCTAGCTGATGAATCAAATGATTCTGAAAGGAACGGTGAAAAGTGCGGATCCTGTTTCAGTCTTTAGACTGAAACAGGATCCGCACTATTCACCTGTCCCACAAAGGCGCACTTCTCATGTCTGGCGCTAGTCCAACAAACCCAGGACTGACAGAGGCCCTGCAATTGCCACCCCAGAAAAATATCTCATCTCCAAAGAAGGATTCTTCCGCTAACGGTTGAAAAGGGCTCCCGTTCTTGAAAGAGTGGTGAAAAAATGGTGAAATAATACTGAAAACAATCCTATCTTCCAAGGCTCCTGTGCCAGCTACGGGAAATAGCAAGTTACCTGGGCCGCAGCAGAGGTTTCTCTGCAAAAAGCATCATAGGCTTCAGGATGCACAGACCGACCTCATGACTATTACGGTGCCAAACGCCATGAAAATGGCAAATAATTACCAACACACTGGTCATTTCAAATGTCAGGATGAAATGTGAAGCACGATCCACACTTTTCCCATCTCACGCAAATATGCACTTTCCAACTCTGGAGGTAAAAAAATCAAAGGCAGGGCCTACAGAAGCCCCGCACTTCCACCTCACCCAGAAATCTCAACTACCAGGCAGCATTCTTATGCTAATGCTAGAACGCTGCTCGGGTTCTGAAAATAATGCTGAAACCACAATGGAATAATACTTAAAAAAACAATTTCTTGATAGTCTCTAGGACCAACTATTGGAAATGCCAAGATTAATGGGCCTCAGCGTGTTTCGTCTGTGAAAACTCTGGTATGCTTAAGGATGCAGAGACCAACCTTAGGACAATTACGGTGAAAAGTGCTTCGGAAAAATACCAAATAGTTCTCCACTTAGCGGTTCTTTCAAAAGTTGGGCCACACACCTCTTGGAAAGATCGAGTTACTTTGGCCTAGCCTTCGATTGGTCTGGAGAAGCAATCGCCATTCCTAGCTGATGAATCAAATGATTCTGAAAGGAACGGTGAAAAGTGCGGATCCTGTTTCAGTCTTTAGACTGAAACAGGATCCGCACTATTCACCTGTCCCACAAAGGCGCACTTCTAATGTCTAGCGCTAGTCCAACAAACCCAGGACTGACAGAGGCCCTGCACTTGCCACCCGAGAAAAATATCTCATCTCCAAAGAAGGATTCTTCCGCTAACGGTTGAAAAGGGCTCCCGTTCTTGAAACAGTGGTGAAAAAATGGTGAAATAATACTGAAAACAATCCTATCTTCCAAGGCTCCTGTGCCAGCTATGGGAAATAGCAAGTTACCTGGGCCTCAGCAGAGGTTTCTCTGCAAAAAGCATCATAGGCTTCAGGATGCAGAGACCGACCTCATGACTATTACGGTGCCAAACGCCATGGAAATGGTAAATAATTACCAACACACTGGTCATTTCAAAGTGTCGGGATGAAATCTGAAGCACGATCCACACTTTTCCCATCTCACGCAAATATGCACTTTCCAACTCTGGAGGTAAACAAATCAAAGGCAGGGCTGACAGAAGCCCCACACCTACACCCCACCCAGAAATCTCAACTACCAGGCAGGATTCTTATGCTAATGCGAGAACCCTGCTCGGGTTCTGAAAATAATGCTGAAACCACAACAGAATAATACTTAAAAGAACACTTTCTTGGTAGTCTCTAGGACCAACTATTGGAAATGCCAAGATTAATGGGCCTCAGCCTGTTTCGTCTGTGAAAACTCTGGTATGCTTAAGGATGCAGAGACCAACCTTAGGACAATTACGGTGAAAAGTGCTTCGGAAAAATACCAAATAGTTCTCCACTTAGCAGTTCTTTCAAAAGTTGGGCCACACACCTCTTGGAAAGATCGAGTTACTTAGGCCTAGCCTTCGATTTGTCTGGAGAAGCAATCGCCATTCCTAGCTGATGAATCAAATGATTCTGAAAGGAACGGTGAAAAGTGCGGATCCTGTTCTGTGTAAATTCTGAAACAGGATCCGCACTATTCACCTGTCCCACAAAGGCGCACTTCTCATGTCTGGCGCTAGTCCAACAAACCCAGGACTGACAGAGGCCCTGCAATTGCCACCCCAGAAAAATATCTCATCTCCAAAGAAGGATTCTTCCGCTAACGGTTGAAAAGGGCTCCCGTTCTTGAAAGAGTGGTGAAAAAATGGTGAAATAATACTGAAAACAATCCTATCTTCCAAGGCTCCTGTGCCAGCTACGGGAAATAGCAAGTTACCTGGGCCGCAGCAGAGGTTTCTCTCCAAAAAGCATCATAGGCTTCAGGATGCACAGACCGACCTCATGACTATTACGGTGCCAAACGCCATGAAAATGGCAAATAATTACCAACACACTGGTCATTTCAAATGTCAGGATGAAATGTGAAGCACGATCCACACTTTTCCCAACTCACGCAAATATGCACTTTCCAACTCTGGAGGTAAAAAAATCAAAGGCAGGGCCTACAGAAGCCCCGCACTTCCACCTCACCCAGAAATCTCAACTACCAGGCAGCATTCTCATGCTAATGCGAGAACGCTGCTCGGGTTCTGAAAATAATGCTGAAACCACAATGGAATAATACTTAAAAAAACACTTTCTTGATAGTCTCTAGGACCAACTATTGGAAATGCCAAGATTAATGGGCCTCAGCGTGTTTCGTCTGTGAAAACTCTGGTATGCTTAAGGATGCAGAGACCAACCTTAGGACAATTACGGTGAAAAGTGCTTCGGAAAAATACCAAAGAGTTCTCCACTTAGCGGTTCTTTCAAAAGTTGGGCCACACACCTCTTGGAAAGATCGAGTTACTTTGGCCTAGCCTTCGATTGGTCTGGAGAAGCAATCGCCATTCCTAGCTGATGAATCAAATGATTCTGAAAGGAACGGTGAAAAGTGCGGATCCTGTTTCAGTCTTTAGACTGAAACAGGATCGGCACTATTCACCTGTCCCACAAAGGCGCACTTCTCATGTCTGGCGCTAGTCCAACAAACCCAGGACTGACAGAGGCCCTGCACTTGCCACCCCAGAAAAATATCTCATCTCCAAAGAAGGATTCTTCCGCTAACGGTTGAAAAGCGCTCCCGTTCTTGAATCAGTGGTGAAAAAATGGTGAAATAATACTGAAAACAATCCTATCTTCCAAGGCTCCTGTGCCAGCTATGGGAAACAGCAAGTTACCTGGGCCTCAGCAGAGGTTTCTCTGCAAAAAGCATCATAGGCTTCAGGATGCAGAGACCGACCTCATGACTATTACGAGGCCAAACGCCATGGAAATTGCAAATAATTACCAACACACTGGTCATTTCAAAGTGTCAGGATGAAATCTGAAGCACGATCCACACTCTTTCCATCTCACGCAAATATGCACTTTCCAACTCTGGAGGTAAACAAATCAAGGCAGGGCTGACAGAAGCCCCGCACTTACACCCCACCATGAAATCTCAACTACCAGGCAGGATTCTTATGCTAATGCGAGAACTCTGCTCGGGTTCTGAAAATAATAGTGAAACTACAAAGGAATAATACTTAAAAGAACACTTTCTTGGTAGTCTCTAGGACCAACTATTGGAAATGCCAAGATTAATGGGCCTCAGCCTGTTTCGTCTGTGAAAACTCTGGTATGCTTAAGGATGCAGAGACCAACCTTAGGACAATTACGGTGAAAAGTGCTTAGGAAAAATACCAAATAGTTCTCCACTTAGCGGTTCTTTCAAAAGTAGGGCCACTCACCTCTTGGAAAGATCGAGTTACTTTGGCCTAGCCTTCGATTGGTCTGGAGAAGCAATCGCCATTCCTAGCTGATGAATCAAATGATTCTGAAAGGAACGGTGAAAAGTGCGGATCCTGTTCTGTGTAAATTCTGAAACAGGATCCGCACTATTCACCTGTCCCACAAAGGCGCACTTCTCATGTCTGGCGCTAGTCCAACAAACCCAGGACTGACAGAGGCCCTGCACTTGCCACCCCAGAAAAATATCTCATCTCCAAAGAAGGATTCTTCCGCTAACGGTTGAAAAGGGCTCCCGTTCTTGAAACAGTGGTGAAAAAATGGTGAAATAATACTGAAAACAATCCTATCTTCCAAGGCTCCTGTGCCAGCTATGGGAAACAGCAAGTTACCTGGGCCTCAGCAGAGGTTTCTCTGCAAAAAGCATCATAGGCTTCAGGATGCAGAGACCGACCTCATGACTATTACGGTGCCAAACGCCATGGAAATGGCAAATAATTACCAACACACTGGTCATTTCAAAGTGTCAGGATGAAATCTGAAGCACGATCCACACTCTTTCCATCTCACGCAAATATGCACTTTCCAACTCTGGAGGTAAACAAATCAAGGCAGGGCTGACAGAAGCCCCGCACTTACACCCCACCATGAAATCTCAACTACCAGGCAGGATTCTTATGCTAATGCGAGAACCCTGCTCGGGTTCTGAAAATAATGCTGAAACCACAACGGAACTATACTTAAAAAAACGCTTTCTTGGTAGTCTCTAGGACCAACTATTGGAAATGCCAAGATTACTGGGCCTCAGCCTGTTTCGTCTGTGAAAACTCTGGTATGCTTAAGGATGCAGAGACCAACCTTATGACAATTACGGTGAAAAGTGCTTCGGAAAAATACCAAATAGTTCTCCACTTAGCAGTTCTTTCAAAAGTTGGGCCACACACCTCTTGGAAAGATCGAGTTACTTTGGCCTAGCCTACGATTGGTCTGGTGAAGCAATCGCCATTCCTAGCTGATGAATCAAATGATTCTGAAAGGAACGGTGAAAAGTGTGGATCCTGTTTCAGTCTTTAGACTGAAACAGGATCCGCACTATTCACCTGTCCCATAAAGGCGCACTTCTCATGTCTGGCGCTACTCCAACAAACTCAGGACTGACAGAGGCCCTGCACTTGCCACCCCAGAAAAATATCTCATCTCCAAAGAAGGATTCTTCCGTTAACGGTTGAAAAGGGCTCCCATTCTTGAAACAGTGGTGAAAAAATGGTGAAATAATACTGAAAACAATCCTATCTTCCAATGCTCCTGTGCCAGCTTTGGGAAACAGCAAGTTACCTGGGCCTTAGCAGAGGTTTCTCTGCAAAAAGCATCATAGGCTTCAGGATGCAGAGACCGACCTCATGACTATTATGGGTCCAAACGCCATGGAAATGGCAAATAATTACCAACACACTGGTCATTTCAAAGTGTCAGGATGAAATCTGAAGCACGATCCACACTTTTCCCATCTCACGCAAATATGCACTTTCCAACTCTGGAGGTAAACAAATCAAAGGCAGGGCTGACAGAAGCCCCGCACTTACACCCCACCATGAAATCTCAACTACCAGGCAGGAGTGTTATGCTAATGCGAGAACCCTGCTCGGTTTCTGAAAATAATGCTGAAACCACAACAGAATAATACTTAAAAGAACACTTTCTTGGTAGTCTCTAGGACCAACTATTGGAAATGCCAAGATTAATGGGCCTCAGCCTGTTTCGTCTGTGAAAACTCTGGTATGCTTAAGGATGCAGAGACCAACCTTATGACAATTACGGTGAAAAGTGCTTCGGAAAAATACCAAATAGTTCTCCACTTAGCAGTTCTTTCAAAAGTTGGGCCACACACCTCTTGGAAAGATCGAGTTACTTTGGCCTAGCCTTCGATTGGTCTGGAGAAGCAATCGCCATTCCTAGCTGATGAATCAAATGATTCTGAAAGGAACGGTGAAAAGTGCGGATCCTGTTTCAGTCTTTAGACTGACACAGGATCCGCACTATTCACCTGTCCCATAAAGGCACACTTCTCATGTCTGGCGCTACTCCAACAAACTCAGGACTGACAGAGGCCCTGCACTTGCCACCCCAGAAAAATATCTCATCTCCAAAGAAGGATTCTTCCGCTAACGGTTGAAAAGGGCTCCCATTCTTGAAACAGTGGTGAAAAAATGGTGAAATAATACTGAAAACAATCCTATCTTCCAATGCTCCTGTGCCAGCTATGGGAAACAGCAAGTTACCTGGGCCTTAGCAGAAGTTTCTCTGCAAAAAGCATCATAGGCTTCAGGATGCAGAGACCGACCTCATGACTATTACGGTGCCAAACGCCATGGAAATGGCAAATAATTACCAACACACTGGTCATTTCAAAGTGTCAGGATGAAATCTGAATCACGATCCACACTTTTCCCATCTCACGCAATATGCACTTTCCAACTCTGGAGGTAAACAAATAAAAGGCAGAGCTGACAGAAGCCACGCACTTACACCGCACCCAGAAATCTCAACTACGAGGCAGGATTCTTATGCTAATGCGAGAACCCTGCTCGGGTTCTGAAAATAATGCTGAAACCACAATGCAATAATACTTAAAAAAACACTTTCTTGGTAGTCTCTAGGACCAACTGTTGGAAATGCCATGATTACTGGGCCTCAGCCTGTTTCGTCTGTGAAAACTCTCCTATGCTTAAGGATGCAGAGACCAACCTTAGGACAATTCCGGTGAAAAGTGCTTCGGAAAAATACCAAATAGTTCTCCACTTAGCAGTTCTTTAAAAAGTTGGGCCACACACCTCTTGGAAAGATAGAGTTACTTTGGCCTAGCCTTCGATTGGTCTGGTGAAGCAATCGCCATTCCTAGCTGATGAATCAAATGATTCTGAAAGGAAGGGTGAAAAGTGCGGATCCTGTTTCAGTCTTTAGATTGAAACAGGATCCGCACTATTCACCTGTCCCACAAAGGCGAACTTCTCATGTCTGGCGCTAGTCCAACAAACACAGGACTGACAGAGGCCCTGCACTTGCCACCCCAGAAAAATATCTCATCTCCAAAGAAGGATTCTTCCGCTAACGGTTGAAAAGGGCTCCCGTTCTTGAAACAGTGGTGAAAAAATGGTGAAATAATACTGAAAACAATCCTATCTTCCAATGCTCCTGTGCCAGCTATGAGAAACAGCAAGTTACCTGGGCCTCAGAAGAGGTTTCTCTGCAAAAAGCATCATAGGCTTCAGGATGCAGAGACCGACCTCATGACTATTACGGGTCCAAACGCCATGGAAATGGCAAATAATCACCAACACACTGGTCATTTCAAAGTGTCAGGATGAAATCTGAAGCACGATCCACACTTTTCCCATCTCATGCAACTATGCACTTTCCAACTCTGGAGGTAAACAAATCAAGGCAGGGCTGACAGATGCCCCCTACTTACACCCCACACAGAAATCTCACCTACCAGGCAGGATTCTTATGCTAATGCGAGAACCCTGCTCGGGTACTGAAAATAATGCTGAAACCACAACGGAATAATACTTAAGAGAACACTTTCTTGGTAGTCTCTAGGAGCAACTATTGGAAATGCCAAGATTAATCGGCCTCAGACTGTTTCGTCTGTGAAAACTCTGGTATGCTTAAGGATGCAGAGACCAACCTTAGGACAATTACGCTGAAAAGTGCTTCGGAAAAATACCAAATAGTTCTCCACTTAACGGTTCTTTCAAAAGTTGGGCCACACACCTCTTGGAAAGATCGAGGTACTTTGGCCTAGCCTTCGATTGGTCTGGAGAAGCAATCGCCATTCCTAGCTGATGAATCAAATGATTCTGAAAGGAAGGGTGAAAAGTGCGGATCCTGTTTCAGTCTTTAGATTGAAACAGGATCCGCACTATTCACCTGTCCCACAAAGGTGCACTTCTCATGTCTGACGCTAGTCCAATGAACCCAGGACTGACAGAGGCCCTGCACTTGCCACCCCAGAAAAATATCTCATCTCCAAAGAAGGATTCTTCCGCTAACTTTTGAAAAGGGCTCCCGTTCTTGAAACAGTGGTGAAAAAATGGTGAAATAATACTGAAAACAATCCTATCTTCCAAGGCTCCTGTGCCAGCTATGGGAAATAGGAAGTTACGTCGGCCTCAGCAGAGGTTTCTCTGCAAAAAGCATCATAGGCTTCAGGATGCAGAGACTGACCTCATGAACATTACGGTGCCAAACGCCATGGAAATGGCAAATAATTACCAACTCACTGGTCATTGCAAAGTGTCAGGATGAAATCTGAAGCACGATCCACACTTTTCCCATCTCACGCAACTATGCACTTTCCAACTCTGGAGGTAAACAAATCAAGGCAGGGCTGACAGATGCCCCGCACTTACACACCACACAGAAATCTCAACTACCAGGCAGGATTCTTATGCTAATGCGAGAACCCTGCTCGAGTACTGAAAATAATGCTGAAACCACAACGGAATAATACTTAAAAGAACACTTTCTTGGTAGTCTCTAGGAGCAACTATTGGAAATGCCAAGATTAATGGGCCTCAGCCTGTTTCGTCTGTGAAAACTCTCGTATGCTTAAGGATGCAGAAACCAACCTTAGGACAATTACGCTGAAAAGTGCTTCGGAAAAATACCAAATAGTTCTCCACTTAACGGTTCTTTCAAAAGTTGGGCCACACACCTCTTGGAAAGATCGAGTTACTTTGGCCTAGCCTTCGATTGGTCTGGAGAAGCAGTCACCATTCCTAGCTGATGAATCAAATGATTCTGAAAGGAACGGTGAAAAGTGCGGATCCTGTTTCAGTCTTTAGACTGAAACAGGATCCGCACTATTCACCTGTCCCACAAAGGCGCACTTCTCATGTCTGGCGCTAGTCCAACAAACCCAGGACTGACAGAGGCCCTGCACTTGCCACCCCAGAAAAATATCTCATCTCCAAAGTAGGATTCTTCCGCTAACGGTTGAAAAGGGCTCCCGTTCTTGAAACAGTGGTGAAAAAATGGTGAAATAATACTGAAAACAATCCTATCTTCCAAGGCTCCTGTGCCAGCTATGGGAAATAGGAAGTTACCAGGGCCTCAGCAGAGGTTTCTCTGCAAAAACCATCATAGGCTTCAGGATGCAGAGACCGACCTCATGACTATTACGGGGCCAAACGCCATGGAAATGGCAAATAATTACCAACACACTGGTCATTTCAAAGTGTCAGGATGAAATCTGAAGCACGATCCACACTTTTCCCATCTCACGCAAATATGCACTTTCCAACTCTGAAGGTAAACAAATCATAGGCAGGGCTGACAGAAGCCCCGCACTTACACCCCACCATGAAATCTCAACTACCAGGCAGGATTCTTATGCTAATGCGAGAACCCTGCTCGGGTACTGAAAATAATGCTGAAACCACAAAGGAATAATACTTAAAAGAACACTTTCTTGGTAGTCTCTAAGACCAACTATTGGAAATGCCAAGATGACTGGGCCTCACCTGTTTCGTCTGTGAAGACACTGGTATGCTTAAGGATGCAGAGACCAGACTTAGGACAATTACGGTGAAAAATGCTTCGGAAAAATAACAAATAGTTCTCCACTTAGCGGTTCTTTCAAAAGTTGGGCCACACACCTCTTGGAAAGATCGAGTTACTTTGGCCTAGCCTTCGATTGGTCTGGAGAAGCAATCCCCATTCCTAGCTGATGAATCAAATGATTCTGAAAGGAAGGGTGAAAAGTGCGGATCCTGTATCAGTCTTTAGACTGAAACAGGATCCGCACTATTCACCTGTCCCACAAAGGCGCACTTCTCATGTCTGGCGCTAGTCCAACGAACCCAGGACTGACAGAGGCCCTGCACTTGCCACCTCAGAAAAATATCTCATCTCCAAAGAAGGGTTCTTCCGCTAACTTTTGAAAAGGGCTCCCGTTCTAGAAACAGTGGTGAAAAAATGGTGAAATAATACTGAAAACAATCCTATCTTCCAAGGCTCCTGTGCCAGCTTTGGGAAATAGGAAGTTACCTGGGCCTCAGCAGAGGTTTCTCTGCAAAAAGCATCATAGGCTTCAGGATGCAGAGACCGACCTCATGACTATTACGGGGCCAAACGCCATGGAAATCGCAAATAATTACCAACACACTGGTCATTTCAAAGTGTCAGGATGAAATCTGAAGCACGATCCACACTTTTCCCATCTCACGCAAATATGCACTTTCCAACTCTGGAGGTAAACAAATCAAAGGCAGGGCTGACAGAAGCCCCCCACTTAGACCCCACCATGAAATCTCAACTACCAGGCAGGATTCTTATGCTAATGCGAGAACCCTGCTCGGGTTCTGAAAATAATGCTGAAACCACAATGGAATAATACTTAAAAGAACACTTTCTTGGTAGTCTCTAGGACCAACTATTGGAAATGCCAAGATTACTGGGCCTCAGCCTGTTTCGTCTGTGAAAACTCTGGTATGCTTAAGGATGCAGAGACCAACCTCAGGACAATTACGGTGAAAAGTGCTTCCTAAAAATACCAAATAGTTCTCCACTTAGCGGTTCTTTCAAAAGTTGGGCCACACACCTCTTGGAAAGATCGAGCTACTTTGGCCTAGCCTTCGATTGGTCTGGAGAAGCAATCGCCATTCCTAGCTGGTGAATCAAATGATTCTGAAAGGAACGGTGAAAAGTGCGGATCCTGTTTCAGTCTTTAGACTGAAACAGGATCCGCACTATTCACCTGTCCCACAAAGGCGCACTTCTCATGTCTGGCGCTAGTCCAAAAAACCCAGGACTGACAGAGGCCCTGCACTTGCCACCCCAGAAAAATATCTCATCTCCAAAGAAGGATTCTTCCGCTAACGGTTGAAAAGGGCTCCCGTTCTTGAAACAGTGGTGAAAAAATGGTGAAATAATACTGAAAACAATCCTATCTTCCAAGGCTCCTGTGCCAGCTATGGGAAATAGCAAGTTACCTGGGCCTCAGCAGAGGTTTCTCTGCAAAAAGCATCATAGGCTTCAGGATGCAGAGACCGACCTCATGACTATTACGGTGCCAAACGCCATGGAAATGGCATATAATTACCAACACACTGGTCATTTCAAAGTGTCTGGATGAAATCTGAAGCACGATCCACACTTTTCCCATCTCACGCAAATATGCACTTTCCAACTCTGGAGGTAAACAAATCAAAGGCAGGGCTGACAGAAGCCCCGCACTTACACCCCACCATGAAATCTCAACTACCAGGCAGGATTCTTAGGCTAATGCGAGCACCCTGCTCGGGTACTGAAAATAATGCTGAAACCACAACGGAATAATACTTAAAAGAACACTTTCTTGGTAGTCTCTAGGACCAACTATTGGAAATGCCAAGATTAATGGGCCTCAGCCTGTTTCGTCTTTGAAAACTCTGGTATGATTAAGGATGCAGAGACCAACCTTAGGACAATTACGGTGAAAAGTGCTTCGGAAAAATACCAAATAGTTCTCCACTTAGCGGTTCTTTCAAAAGTTGGGCCACACACCTCTTGGAAAGATCGAGTTACTTTGGCCTAGCCTTCGATTGGTCTGGAGAAGCAATCGCCATTCCCTGCTGATGAACCAAATGATTCTGAAAGGAACGGTGAAAAGTGCGGATCCTGTTTCAGTCTTTAGACTGAAACAGGATCCGCACTATTCACCTGTCCCACAAAGGCGCACTTCTCATGTCTGGCGCTAGTCCAACGAACCCAGGACTGACAGAGGCCCTGCACTTGCCACCCCAGAAAAATATCTCATCTCCAAAGAAGGATTCTTCCGCTAACGGTTGAAAAGGGCTCCCGTTCTTGAAACAGTGGTGAAAAAATGGTGAAATAATACTGAAAACAATCCTATCTTCCAAGGCTCCTGTGCCGGCTATGGGAAACAGCAAGATACCTGGGCCTCAGCAGAGGTTTCTCTGAAAAAACATCATAGGCTTCAGGATGCAGAGACCGACCTCATGACTATTACGGTGCCAAACGCCATGGAAATGGCAAATAATTACCATCACACTGGTCATTTCAAAGTGTCAGGATGAAATCTGAAGCACGATCCACACTTTTCCCATCTCACGCAAATATGCACTTTCCAACTCTGGAGGTAAACAAATCAAAGGCAGGGCTGACAGAAGCCCTGCACTTACACCCCACCCAGAAATCTCAACTACCAGGCAGGATTCTTATGCTAATGCGAGAACCCTGGTCGGGTTCTGAAAGTAATGCTGAAACCACAACGGAATAATACTTAAAAACACACTTTCTTGGTAGGCTCTAGAACCAACTATTGGAAATGCCAAGATTAATGGGCCTCAGCCTGTTTCGTCTGTGGAAACTCTCGTATGCTTAAGGTTGCAGAGACCAACCTTATGACAATTACGGTGAAAAGTGCTTCGGAAAAATACCAAATAGTTCTCCACTTAGCAGTTCTTTCAAAAGTTGGGCCACACACCTCTTGGAAAGATCGAGTTACTTTGGCCTAGCCTTGGATTGGTCTGGTGAAGCAATCGCCATTCCTAGCTGATGAATCAAATGATTCTGAAAGGAACGGTGAAAAGTGCGGATCCTGTTTCCGTCTTTAGACTGAAACAGGATCCGCACTATTCACCTGTCCCACAAAGGCGCACTTTTCATGTCTGGCGCTAGTCCAAAAAACCCAGGACTGACAGAGGCCCTGCACTTGCCACCCCAGAAAAATATCTCATCTCCAAAGAAGTATTCTTCCGCTAACGGTTGAAAAGGGCTCCCGTTCTTGAAACAGTGGTGAAAAAATGGTGAAATAATACTGAAAACAATCCTATCTTCCAAGGCTCCTGTGCCAGCTATGGGAAAAAGCAAGTTACCTGGGCCTCAGCAGAGGTTTCTCTGCAAAAAGCATCATAGGCTTCAGGGTGCAGAGACCGACCTCATGACTATTACGGTGCCAAACGCCATGGAAATGGCAAATAATTACCAACACACTGGTCATTTCAAAGTGTCTGGATGAAATCTGAAGCACGACCACACTTTTCCCATCTTACGCAAGTATGCACTTTCCAACTCTGGAGGTAAACAAATCAAAGGCAGGACTGACAGAAGCCCCGCACTTACACCCCACCATGAAATCTCAACTACCAGGCAGGATTGTTATGCTAATGCGAGAACCCTGCTCCGGTTCTGAAAATAATGGTGAAACCACAACAGAATAATACTTAAAAGAACACCTTCTTGGTAGTCTCTAACACCAACTATTGGAAATGTCAAGATTACTGGGCCTCAGCCTGTTTCGTCTGTGAAAACTCTGGTACGCTTAAGGATGCAGAGACCAACCTTAGGACAATTACGGTGAAAAGTGCTTCGGAAAAATAACAAATAGTTCTCCACTTAGCGGTTCTTTCAAAAGTTGGGCCACACACCTCTTGGAAAGATCGAGTTACTTAGGCCTAGCCTTCGATTGGTCTGGAGAAGCAATCGCCATTCCTAGCTGATGAATCAAATGATTCTGAAAGGAACGGTGAAAAGTGCGGATCCTGTTTCAGTCTTTAGACTGAAACAGGATCCGCACTATTCACCTGTCCCCCAAAGGCGCACTTCTCATGTCTGGCGCTAGTCCAACAAACCCAGGACTGACAGAGGCCCTGCACTTGCCACCCCAGAAAAATATCTCATCTCCAAAGAAGGATTCTTCCGCTAACGGTTGAAAAGGGCTCCCGTTCTTGAAACAGTGGTGAAAGGATGGTGAAATAATACTGAAAACAATCCTATCTTCCAAGGCTCCTGTGCCAGCTATGGGAAACAGCAAGTTACCTGGTCCTCAGCAGAGGTTTCTCTGCAAAAAGGATCATAGGCTTCAGGATGCAGAGACCGACCTCATGACTATTACGGTGCCAAACGACATGGAAATGGCAAATAATTACCAACACACTGGTCATTTCAAAGTATCAGGATGAAAACTGAAGCACGATCCACACTTTTCCCATCTCATGCAAATATGCACTTTCCAACTCTGGAGGTAAACATATCAAAGGCAGGGCTGACAGAAGCCCCGCACTTACACCCCACCATGAAATCTCGACTACCAGGCAGGATTCTTATGCTAATGCGGGAACCCTGCTTGGGTTCTGAAATTAATGCTGAAACCACAATGGAATAATACTTAAAAAAACACTTTCTTAGTAGTCTCCAGGACCAACTATTGGAAATGCCAAGATTAATGGGCCTCACCCTGTTTCGTCTGTGAAAACTCTGGTATGCTTAAGGATGCAGAGACCAACCTTATGACAATTACGGTGAAAAGTGCTTCGGAAAAATACCAAACAGTTCTTCACTTAGCGGTTCTTTCAAAAGTTGGGCCACACACCTCTTGGAAAGATCGAGTTACTTTGGCCTAGCCTTCGATTGTTATGGAGAAGCAATCGTCATTCCTAGCTGATGAATCAAATGATTCTGAAAGGAACGGTGAAATGTGCGGATCCTGTTTCAGTCTTTAGACTGAAACAGGATCCGCACTATTCACCTGTCCCACAAAGGCGCACTTCTCATGTCTGGCGCTA